>NC_054375.1:119515583-119889333 GCF_017654675.1 Xenopus laevis | reverse complement strand
ATTTTTGTGCTCCTCGACTATCGAATTGGCGTAAATTCGCCTGAGTAGAATGATTCAAATAGATCGAGCGCAAAAACGCTGCGACTATTCGTCATTCGATAGTCGAAGTACTGGATCGAGCACAAAAACGCTGCGACTATTCGCCCATTCGATAGTCGAAGTACTGTCTCTTTTAAAAATACTTCGACTGCCTACTTCGCCACCTAAAACCTACCGAATTGCTTTAAAAGCCTATGGGAAAGTCCCATAGGCTTGTTTTCCAAGTTTTTGATAGAATAAAAAGGCATTCGATCGAATGAAAATCCTTTGAGCGAATATTCGATCGAGCGCCTATTCGCCTGTTGAATAGTCGCCAATTCGACTATTCGCCAGCGCGTAAATTCACCCGAATTGCCTATTCGATTCTATTCGATTCTATTCCCCAGTCGAATTTCGAGGGATTTAACCCCTCGAAATTCAACCCTTGATGAATTTGCCCCCAAAAGTTCCTTGAAATTATTTTTGGGGTGCGGGACAAGGATCAATTAAAATGTGAAATTACATTATTTCAAGAGACATTGTTAGCAACCTGACTGCTTTGTGTTAATTGAACATACAGGGTGAAACTTTCTTCCTATAAAAAAATGGTGGGCACCTTTCATTAGTAATTACAGGTATAACAAAAGAGAGAAAAGAGAGGTGGGTGATAACTGAGTGGGTCTCAAACAGTCTAATTTTAAGGGCATGAATTTTGGTAGAAGAAGGAGGGTAAACAAGTGTAGCATAATCTGATTTGAATTAGAACTGTTTCCATGGTCAAAATGTGATACATCTCACATTCAAATTTACATTCTAATTGGGGGATTAATATTCCAATGTGTGAATTTTGACACCAAAAAAACAATTTGAAAATTCCAATTTACTATTTGACCCTTGATAAATCTGCCCCCAAGTATATTTATGTGGTACATGTTATGTCAACCATAAGTGATTTTTAACTAACTATCTTTGCTATCAATTGCTGTTTTGTAACTTGATAAAAATCAATAAGAACTATCCTTAGTTAAAAAATATCAATAATATATAAATATCAATACTATTTATTCATTTATCAAAGAGTGAAGTTCCGCCACTAGAGTGAAATTCCGCAGCTCTCAATTCATTTCTATGGGATTTTGAAAGGCGTATTTATCAATGGGTGAAAGTGAAAGTTCAACCTTTGATAAATACGCCTATAAAAATCCCATAGAAATTAATGGAGAGTGGCGGAATTTTACTCTAGTGGCGGAAGTTCACTATTAACTTTACTCTTTGATAAATATACCCCTATATATTATTAATCAAATAAAGGGGTTGTTCACTGTTAGTATGATGTAGAGAGGCATATTCTGAGACAATTTGCAATTGGTCTTCATTTTTTATTATTTTTGGTTTATTTAGCTTTTTATTCAGTAGCTCTCCAGTTTGCAATTTCAGCCATCAATAGAAGTAGGCGAATAATTCAAAAACTTTAAAAAATAAATAATGAAGACCTGTTGAAAAGTTGCTAAGAATTAGCCATACTATAATATACTAAAAGTTAATTTAAAGGTGAACCGCCTTTTTAAGTTAGTCTAATTCAATTGTATTAATTTGTTAGAAAATAACAAAACATTATGGATTGCTCTGCACTGATCTTTAATCAAACTGGTCCTATAAATATTTCTTCCTCTTCTTCTCCTCTTTGCAGCTCAAGGTGTTGATCTTCATTACATTCTTAAACTTGCTTTGAATATACTCTAGCAAATCATGTCCCCATTAATTCTTGTTTACTTGTCTTTAGCAGTCAATAAAATTCTGTTGTTTTGCATAACATATCCCATAATGTAATTATGCCTCAGACAGCAAACTAATTTTTAAACTTCTATGGAGCAGGAACTGTCAACGGGATGTATATCTATGTAAATGGATTTCCCTTTATTAGAATAAAGCCAATTAAAGTAATAATAACCACATACATTTCCTTCTTGAGACAGGAGGAGAATGTTACCCACATGACTGCTTGTACCATAATACACCTCTAAAAGGCCCACCTGAAGCCTGAGAGAGAACCATGAGAGAATATGATTCCAGAGACTCTTTCCATGGATATTATTTTCCCTTGATGACTAATGAGCACTTGTTCTTCCCATCTGCCTATTCCACTCAAGGAATTCAGACCTTTATATTTATTTTTGAAAAGCCTCAAGGCCAAGAGATTAACACTAGAGTCAGTTGTCCCCACGTGACAATATTAAATATAGTCATAGAAATGGCATTAAAATGGGATGAGAATCTATTAGTTGTGTCAGAAGAAGCTTCAAGTTGGTTAACACATTCCAGAGAAGATGGATCAGATTCTTGCCAAGTAATTAGTTGACTACACACCCTGTTCTTATTGTTCTTAGCAAGCAAATTTTGTTGAAGGAAGCGTGTTCTAAAAATAGGATTGGATTTGTTTATTGGAAAAAAAATGTATGTGCTCCTGACATCTGCAATTCAATCTGTGCATTGGAATTCTCAATGTCATTCTTTACTTAGCATATTCACATTAAGTGCCACTGCTCCTCTGTCCGAGAGTTCAGTAATTCCAGAGGTATTATCCCTTTAATAGCTGGTATTTTCTGAATGTTAGAGCATTGTATGTTCTTTTTTTATACTTAGCATAATGGCCAATCTTTATTCTATAATGGCCAATCAAACTGTCAAAAATGTGTTAATGCATTTGGTCACATGGCTTCCTATTTATATTAGAATGATGACTAATGGTTATAACAGTGATACTCAGAAGTTATTAATGACCTATTAATGACCTTTTCTTCTGCTTGCCAGTGACATATAAACTATATCACCAAAAAATGATGTGGACACTTTTTTAATTATTAGCATTGGCTGTTTGAGCCCTATCCATCATTGCTAACACAGGCAGTGTCGGACAGGTCTGGCAGGACACCAGGAAAAAAACCTGATTGGGCCCGGTCTTTATGTACCCTGCTTGCTCCAGGATCCACTCCCCTGCCTGGACCAAGGGTTGCTCCCTCTTGCCTGGACTGTCACACGGAGATGAGGGGGGATAGAGGACCTCAGGATGAGGAGGCTTGGCTTACTTCAGGAGTCACAGCCCCAGTGGGCCCCAGAGGCCCAAGTTAGATCCTAGAAACAGTTACCAATACGTTCCATGACGACATGTCATATAGTGAGATTTTTTTGACAATTCCATGCTTCCTATTTTGTGGTAAAAACTTGGGATAAGTCATTTCAAGTGTCAGCAGGTAGCAAACCTGTATATAAAGAGAGGTCCATGCATTTCTGGTTTGCAGTGATGGGAGCAGAACTTGATTGGTCTGCCTAAAGCCCTCACCAAAACCCAACTGAATACTTTAATTGGAGTGCCAATATGAGCCAGACCTCATCTCCCAGCATCAGTGCAACAGGAGCAAATCCCACTGGTATAGGTCCAACATCAAGTAAAATGTCTTTCCAGAAGAGTAGAGGGTAACAGCTGATTTAGCAGCAAAGAGAGGACCAACTTCACGTACATACCCTTGGTATGAATGCAATTTTTAATTTGTGGTATAAAGAATATTAAAAGCATCTATCCATTCTTTTATTTGACTTCTAAATATAATCTAGCCTAAAGTGCTGCGATCACCGAATTAACCACAGAAATTATTTTATTATTGTTTTGCAGGAAACAATATATTTAATTTATTTTTAATTTTTTAGGGGCCGATTCATCAAGAGTCGAATATCGAGGGTTAATTAACCCTCGATATTCGACTGGGAACTAAAATCGTTCGACTTCGAATATCGAAGTCGAACGATTTTGCGCAAATCCTGCGATGGATCGATCGAAGGATTTTTCGTTCGATCGAACGATTAAATCCTTCGAATCGAACGATTCGAAGGATTTTAATCCAACGATCGAAGGAAAATCCTTCGATCGTAAAATCACAGGCAAGCCTATGGGGACCTTCCCCATAGGCTAACATTGACTTCGGTAGGTTTTATCTACCGAAGTAGGTGGTCGAAGTATTTTTTAAAGAGACAGTACTTCGATTATCGAATGGTCGAATAGTCGAACGATTTGTACTTCGAATCATTCGAATCGTTCGAATTCGATCAAATTCGATCGAATTTAACCAATTCGATGGTCGAAGTACCCAAAAAATACTTCGAAATTCGAAGTTTTTTTAATTCGAATCCTTCACTCGTGTTCTTATGTTATGTAGTATAAATAAATATGTATGCTTTACCTATAGTTTTAAAAAGAATGTCTATTAGAGGGAATGGATACTTTGTAAATGCTCATGGTGGGAGAGCTTTTTTTTTTTAAAAAAAAACCTTTTTTCTTTGACCCTTTCAGCTATTAACAAATAGTCTGTAAACTTTTTTCTTAAGATTAATGATTTACATTTAATAAAAACAGCCCCTTACAAATTGATTTAACTCCGCTCTTAAAATGAAATAGTGCATTAAAACAAACTTTGCTCTGGGCTAATACGCAGACCCCTTTGATTTCCTTCGTGGGGAGAGTTATTACTAATGCTGGTTTCTCAACAAGCTCTTATTTAGAGCAGGTAGTGGAGTCTTAGCAGATCTAAGTGGTATTAGATGGTGTTGGCAGGTGTAGAATTTTGTCTGGGCTCCAACCCAGGAAAACTATAACATACAAGGGAACTCAGAAAGCATAAGGGAAGGGTGGTTAAACCTGTGATTTCCTTTTTGCAGTACTTTTTAGGTTTTTTATATTCAATGGCTTTTCTGGTGCTGACAAGCTTGTAAGTGCTTAATTTTTTTTTCTTCAGCTCTAATTATTTTATCCGTTTAATTTAATATACAAGAAGAGAGTAGACAGGGAGCGCCTGTTTCATTAATGGCTCTACAGTTTGCACTGCTTATATAAGTCTTTCCCTGTAAATCAAAGCAAATGTAATAACATGGCCTCATTATTATTTCAAATAATGTATTTCTATGATTCAGCATTGCTTGTTTTATACAGGATCATGCCCAAAAGTCAATTTTGTATGGAGAGGGATTATGAGTAAAGCTTTTCGACAGTTTTAGATTTGCAGTGAAATCCTGCATTTCTCCTTTGGCAAATATTTTATAAAATCCACTGGAAAATTTCATAAACGCCAAAGAATTCTGTGTGCAAAATATCACTGCGGAGACTCCATTGTATTTTGAACTTAAAAAGTTGCCCCAAAAGTCACTGTGAAAAAAACACCCTTTGACTTTAATGTGATTCATTCATTTTTACCATTTCACACTTTTTCTTGTGGTTTTGCAAATTTTGCCGGAGCAAAGCTGGACAGATTTTCTGATCACTCATCTCACTTTAGAATATTACGTGATTGTTAGTGACGAGCGAATTAATGCACCAACCATGGAAAAAACGCCCATAAGAAAAAACACCCATTGGCTTTAACACATTTGGAGAAAAAAAGTCACCATAAAAAAAATGCCCATTGACTTTAATGCATTTGGAGAAAAAAGTCACCATAAGAAAAAACGCCCATTGACTTTAATGCATTAGGACAAAAAAAGTCGCCATAAGAAAAAAACACCCATTGACTTTCATACATTAGGACAAAAAAAGTCGCCATAATAAAAAATGGCCATTGACTTTAATGCATTAGGACAAAAAAGTCGCCATAAGAAAAAAAGCACCCATTGACTTTAAGACATTAGGACAAAAAAAGTAGCCATAAGAAAAAACGGCCATTGACTTTAATGCATTTGTAGCAAGATAAATTGTTGCACGCATGAAACGGGTTTAACGAAATTTTGCCATTTCTCAAATTTTTCGGCAAAGTGAAACAGGACAGATTCGTCCATCGTTAATGATTGTTATACCATACATCACAAATACTGAAATTAGATCAATACAGTTTGCATATATTGCAACATACAAAGTTCATGTATCATGTAAAATGATGATGCTCGTATATATGACGGACGGAGATTGGCTAACGATGGTATTATCTAATGATATTGCCATAGAAACCACAGCTCCATTTCAGTGAATATTGTTTGTTTAAATGCTCTTTTAATACAGGGTTATTGTTTGTTTCCTAGAAGAAATATCTCACATTAACAACATGATGATGCATAAATAAAAATAATTGAGTTATTTTGCTTTTGGAGTCCTAGGACTAAACCAGCAGCTGTACTATGGACTTGAACTGTGTCAGCTCTGACATTTGTGAGGTTCTTGCTAAACCAGAATGGCACAGTGTAAGGCTAAAGTCAGCCAATACTACCCAGTCTTTCACCAGCTCATGTAATGGAATCCACCTGTCACTGTATACATAGGGTGGATTTTGGGCTAAAAATACTTCTGTCCATTTTTGCCTGAAATCTTTGCTGTGTTGTTCCCATGACACCATTTAATAAATAGTCTAGTTAATGTAGTTTTGTAATTTTGTAACATCTCTATCAACTAATTTGTTGACTGCTAAAGCATACCTTGTGCTTTACTTGGTCTCATTTGCTGCTAGCTTGTTAGTTGTGGGGAAATACACTATCTGCCATTGGCTTTAGTTTGTCTTTACCTGTTGCTGTTTTATTATTCCTCCACCTGTTGCTGTTTCACTATTCCTCCAATAGGTGTATTGCATTATAAATCAATTAGACGTAATCTAAAAATGAACATAAAAGTTATAGCTATCAAAACTCTGCATTCAATTTCAAACTGATGGAGGGGAACAGCGATATTTTTAGTTTTCTTGTTAAAAATGTATTTAGTTTTATAAAAAGCAATTTGATTTGATTTTTCATTAAATTCTTTTTTTCCATTACTGTACTTGTAATTGTTTTGCTTTCGTTCCCAATCCTAATAACTTAAAATTTTCCAAAATTGCTCATCTAAATAATTCATTTTCCAGCATAAAACTGCAAGGGTTCATTTTGCTTATTGCTGAAATGAAATTCAAATAATGAACTGAAGTGTGTAGGGAAATAACTGGACAAAGAAAGGGGTCAGGAAGACAGGCCAATCATTAATAAGGCATATTAATAAGACAGGCATGTAATGCGTTGGCTCAAAACCATTGCAAGGTGCATGAGTTAGTGAGAGATGATGAGCTCTAGCCTAGGTACTAATATACAAGAAAGGAATACTTGCACACAAATAAAAAAATGGTGGTTAATTTATCAACACTATGTAAATTTGCATCTGGACTGTAACCCATGGCAGCCAATTAAATGTTCTACCTGTAGCTGACTAAAACAATCACTATCTTGTTTCCATGGGTTACTTACCAGGTGCATATTTACCCAGTTTACCCATAAGTCAATACCTTCTAGAGATCTGACTTCTTGTAACAATGCCTGTCCCTATGTCATCTTCATATGGGATTGTGCACATAACTTTATCTCCCTGTGCTTTGCTTTGGCACAGGCCAAAAAAAATCAGTTGTCTTCAGACTTTGGGTTCACATCTAGTCCAAAATTTGATCAGCCTTTTTAGCATATAACAAGCCTGCAGACATGTTAAAACACGGTGAAAACTGCCATCCTCTTATTTTTATCGAGGTATCCATAAATCATACTGTATTAAGAACAATTTACAAAATCCTTTAATTTAAACTAAAATATGTTGAATTTAGTTGTCCAGAGTCATATAAATTGAAGGGCTTGGATTTGGCTCTAACACATTGAGTAGGCTAAATGCAAATCCTGCAAAATTCTGGATTTGATGAATCTTATTTAAAGGAGTAGTAAAGGTGAAATGACTGCATGGGTGCCACATGTTAGGCAACCTCCAGTGATTATAATCCCTTCCTGATACCCCAGGCTGGTGCTCCTGTTAGTAGTAAGAAATGAAAATTCACTGCTGCACACACTTACTTTCATGTAGGGTGATTCAATTCCCAGACTGCCTCCAAGTCCAATAGTATCCAAGCTATGTAAGGGGAAGAAGCACACCAATTCACACGGCTTAAGCCTTCAACTTGTTTATTGCAGACATTGTGGCACAAGCTTTCGAGGACAAACCCCTTCCTCAGGTGCAAATATCTGAAAGCTTGTGCCACAATGTCTGCAATAAACAAGATGAAGGCTTAAGCCGTGTGAATTGATGTGCTTCTTCCCCTTACATAGCTCCTGTTAGCAGAACACTGTACTGGTCGGGGTATTTGTGGAGCAGTTCCATTTCTTAATTCTTCAATGACCCTGAGCCAGCACATTTGAAATAAAGTGAAAAAGCCATCTTTTTGCTCAAAATTAAATTTTAAAATGTGGGTGGTGTCCATCCCCACTTCAATCTGTAACCGGGTTCCGGCACCTCCAAAGCCATACGTCTGGCCACATGTTGGAGCTGACACACTTGTTGGTGTAAATGGGTTGATCAATAGTTTGGGTGGTTCACATTGTGACAAGCACCTGATGAAGGATATGTATGAGGATATATGTTGTATATGAGAAAATAAAACAACACTGAACTTGCTGTGGTTCTCCAGAGTGAATTTTATGCAGATCTTGCTCAAAAACACAAAGAAGGAAGAAGATCGAATTGTTGGCTCACTCAGAAGCACTGGCCCGGGGTATCAGGTAAGTGATTATAATCACTGGGGTGGGGGGGTGCCTGGGGTGATGTCACCTTTCCTTCACCTTTAATCATACCTCCCAACTGTCCCATTTTTAGAGGGACAGTCCCTCTTTTGACAGCTTAACCCGCAGTCCGTCATTTGTTCTGGAAAGTCCAGTTTTTCTCTGTACTGAACAGCCAGAAAAAGAAACAAAGTTTCTAACTCAATTGGCTTTTGGCAGAGCCAAGAACAGCCACAGCAGAAGCTAAGATACTTTTGTAACAATTTCTAGATAAGCAAATAAGTAATTGTAACAATATAAGATAACAGGACCCTTTGGGAAAATTCACCACTTAAAGGGCAATTCACCTTCATTAGCAAAACTGTAATAACTGAAAAAACCCCACAGAAATATGTTCAAACTTTCATAACCTGTCAAATTTTGTAAAATGAACATGGTAATTAGGGGGTGTGGTCACAGGAATGGGCGTGGTCAGTTTTTTTTGCAACTTTTTTGTCCCTCTTTTTATTTCCAAAATGTTGGGAGGTATGCTTTAATAAGCAATCAACTTCCCCTTCTGGGGGAAGGGGTTTAAAGTGCATGAATAATATTGTGCACAACTTTATTAATGAAAAAAATATTAGTATTAATAATAATACTTTCGCTGATTTTTCAGCAACTTATATATGCAGTAAAAGAGTTAAAGAGCATAATTACAGAACAAGAATTATCATCTAAAAACAATAAACACAATGCTTTAATGTTTATTTTGTATTAAGAGGAAGTAACAAACACACATACAGTATATATGGTATATATGGTATATATGGTATATATGGTGTATATATATATATATATATATATATATATATATATATATATATATATATATATATATATATATATATATATATATATATATATATGCACTTTATTGCAATGAAATTAATATAAAGCATATTCTTCCTTTTTATAATAAATAAATAAAAACACCTTAACTGACATTTTGTTTAAAAGACTGTTTTATTTTGGTTCACTTTGTACTAGGCAATATCTGATTTAACAGGAAAATCAATACTCAGATGAAATAGGAAACGGCTTAAGCCTGGACAGTTGTCAAAACAGTTTTAATGTTTACTCATTAGGATTCTGCATTCTTCTGTCTTAAAGGTTTTAGGTCGCATCTCAGATTAAAGGGAAAAAAAGAGAAAATCTTAATAAGAGAGGAAAGAGTGAGATGTTCGCACACTATCAATGACTCTCTACCATATTAAATGACAACTGTAGCTCAACAGAAAAGATTTAAGAAGGCCATATTTTGTCCCTATAGAGTAACTTGAGTAAGCAGTAACGTGTCCACGTATCAAATCATATTCATGTCCAGCAAATTGTTATAATTATATCTATGGTGTAAAAGACTTTACATCATTCAGAGCTTTCTGGATAATGAATTTCCAGATAATAGATCCCATACCTGTATTATAAATGCCATTGGCATGGATTGTAGAACCTACTGCATCGGCTCTAAAGAAACCTAGAGCTAGTACCATATATACAGGTATAGGATCCCTTATCCGGAAACCCGATATTCAGAAAGCTCCGAATTACGGAATGGCTGTCTCCCATAGACTCCATTTTATCCAAATAATCAAAATTTTTAAAAATGATTTCCTTTTTCTCTGTAATAATAAAACAGTGGCTTCTACTTGATCCCAACTAAGATCTAATTTATCCCTATTGGAAGCAGAACCAGCCTATTGGATTTATTTAGTGTTTAAATTAATTTCTAGTAGACTTAAGGCATGAAGACCCAAATTACGGAAAGATCCCTTATCTGGAAAACCCCAGGTCCCGAGCATTCTGGATAACAGGTCCCATACCTGTACTATGGTACTATATGATCTATGAATGTTTTTGTTTTCAGTTGCTGGTACACAAAAGGTTAAATCTAACTGACCGCCTATACTATAAACAAGCTAAGCAAGAATCAGTTCCATTTTAGTATGGGAGGGACAGGGTCAGTGGCATTACAATACTATTTACATGTTATACTTTGTTTTATTTGTTGTGGTTTTTTAATTATTCAGTATTTTGGGTTCTGCAGTCTAAACTGCTAAGTGGCTGTTAGGGCTTACTTACCATAGCAACCAGGCAGTGTTTTGGAGGTGAAACTGGAAGATGGGAAGGATAGGGCCTGATTAAATTAAAGAAACGGTACAGCAGATAGCATTTAAAGAAACGGCACAGCAGATAGCATTTTATATTGGAACAAAAAAGGAAGGCATGGAAATCAGCTTAAATGTAACATACTAAAAATTTGCTTAAAGGTTACATTTTTCTTCCTTCTCAATCAGTTGGGACAGTTTGTCTCTAAATACATATACAGCAATATATCTGGAAAAAATGTGTACTTTGTGGGCAGCATAGCAAAATTCTGGAACACATGCACAGTATATTGCAACAGGGTCAGATGGGGACATGATACAAGGAAGATTACTGGCACAATTACTTCTACAGGTACATTGGTTTATTGCATGCATGCTTTGAGGGCATACTCAACTTTGAAATCAGTAAGGTTAGAAATAAAAGTTAGAAGAGTTGGAAAATCAGGGATACTTTCAGAAAATCAAGGTACAAGGGCAACACTAGTTGCATTTAATCAAAATCTGAGGAACAGAACGGTGGAACAGCCTGACAACCTGCATTTATTGGTGCCTCTGAATTTTCAGTGATCTGGTAACTTAGTTCGGTGATTTTAGTCGTTTTTATCACAGCTCGTTTAGATTTATTATAGCCAATTATTATTATAATATTATATTTTAATATTATAATTATGATTTGTTTATCCAAATAATCCACATTTTTAAAAAGGATTTCCTTTTTCTCAGTAATAATAAAACAGTACCTTGTACTTGATCCAAACTGAGACATAATTAATCCTTATTGGAAGCGAAATCAGCCGATCAGGTTTATTTAATGTTTACATGATTTTCTAGTACAGTTAAGGTATGAAGTTCCAAATTATGGAAAGATCTGTTATCTGGGTAACCCAGGTCCTTAGCTTTCTGGATAACAGGTCCCATACCTGTATCTATTTGATTGTCTCAGAGACTTGTTTGTAGCAAAATACATTACAATCTATGGGCAACTTTTTTTTTTCCTCACTCCAATTGCATTAAACGGAGTGGGTGTTTTTTCTCAAGTTTTGTCCAAATGCATTAAAGTGAATGAACGTTTTTTCTTTTTTTGCCGTTTTGTAAAAAAATATTCGCAGATGGTGAAATGCAATATTTCACCACGAATCCATGCATCGAGAAAATGTTTGCTTATTGCTAATCATCTCCCGAAGTTCACCAAAAACTATATTATCCTCATAGCATATGTTTTAGGGTACAGATACAGAAGGGGCATAGAGCTATCCTTCAGCTCTATGAGAGATTCATTGAACCTGCCGCACAGTGCAACAAAGCATAGCTTTTCCATACTAGATTGTTCTGAGATATATTACACAATTACAGCCTGTTTCATCTGTTCACATATGGAATGAACATAATGGCTAAGACCCAAACCAAAATGTAACTGCTAGTAATCCCAGTTTCCTCAGCTATATTAGGCGAATGAAAGATCTGTAAAGGCTCCATGCAGAATAAAGACAACAAGCACAGAATCATGCTTAGAATCAGCCACAAATATTCAAGCTCAGATCTATAAACAGTTATTAAGTTATCATGCAGCAAAAAAACATAAACCAAAATCACGGCTGGTGCCTGGTGTTTTAATCTTTGAGGCACTTGTAATTGGAAGCTGTTATAGTTCAGTCCTTCCCAGTAACTCTTTTTAAACATTACTATTTATTCCGTTTGTAAAAGGAGACAATCATTTCCAATCTTTTCATAGAGATTACTTTTTTCATTGTATTCAAGAGTCTACACCTTGATCCAAATGTCTCCTTTTATATAGGGCCTCAACTGGAACTGTAGCTAGACTTAAAGGGGTTGTTCACCTTCCAACGCTTTTCTCAATTCAGTTGGTCACCAGAAATGAAGACTTTTATCCAATTACTTTCTATTTAATTAAAGTTGAATTTTTTTTTTTTAAACCAAAAAGTTTTTATTGATTTTCATTCACAAGACAAGGGGGAGGGGGGGAGGGGCTTATACTCCCGCCTGGGAGACACTGACCATTGACATTACCGGTCATCAGTTACAAAGAATGCATACAGAGTTCCCCATGACCATCAGATACAAGTTTTATTCACCTACAACAGTTATGCCCTCAGCATCTGTCCATGGACGCCAAATTTTATCAAACTTGTCCGGACAGCCCCTAGACAAGTAGGTAAGTTTGATCAGGTGAAGAACATTATTCACTTGCTTACGCCACATTGTCAGCGAGGGAGGCCTGGGCCCCATCCATCTCAATATAATACACTTTTTCGCATAGTATAACAGTCCTCTAGTGAGAAGGTGTAAGAGTTTCCCATGAATAACTCCCTCCAAAATTCCCAACAGACAGGATTGAGGATTAAGCAATGGGGGGAGAGCCAGTTGTGTCGAGAGGTGAGTTGTGACCGCTCTCCAAAATGCTTGTATGTGGGGGCATTGCCACGTCATGTGAAGAAAGTTGGCCTGTTCCGCCTGGCACCTGTGGCAGTTGCAAAGTTGAATTTTTGACCTTCTTACGTCTATTTAAAGCAGTTCTGGGAGGGGGGCTCACGGTTCAAAATTGATATGTTAGGGGGTTAATTAGTAAATCACAAGAATTTTTGGGCAAAAACTTATATTCATGGGAAAAAAAACCTTGAATTTTTCAAGTTTTATTGTACTCGGAAGCTGCAAAAAGTCAGACTCTTAAACATGCCAAGGTCATGTAGAAGTCAGTAGGCAGATGTCCCTTTTACATTTTGGAGATATGTGATCTGCACTGGGTTTTGCTTGATAATGGGGAGATAACCCAAAAAAAGAGCTATTCAGGTGTCAAATCTGAAAAATTCAGATTCAATTGATTTTATTGAGTTTTTTCACAACTCGACTTTTTCAAGTTATTTTATTGATAAAAAAGAGGAAATCATGGATAAGAGTTTGGTTGAATTTGGTTCAATAAAAATATAAGATAAATTTGCGTTTTAGTAAATAACCCCCTAGATGTTACATTTCTTATCTTTGGCCCTGCTGAACAGAATCCCTGTGTTTCGATTAAGGCAGCTGTTACAAATGATACTTAGAAATGATACAATAGTTGCTAATATTCCACAGTTGCTTCTGAGAAATGTATCAACTAATGTAGCAAATTGTAACAGTTCAGAATCTGCACCTGAATTACTGAGCTGCCAGACTGAGACAGGAACCTTAAAGGAATACTGTCATGGGAAAACATGTTAATAGTGCTGCTCCAGCAGACTTCTGCACTGGAATCCAATTCTCAAAAGAGCAAACAGATTGTTTTATATTCAATTTTGAAATCTGACATGGAGCTAGATGTATTGTCAGTTCCCAGCTGCCCCCAGTCATGTGACTTGTGCCTGCACTTTAGGAGAGAAATGCTTTCTGGCAGGCTGCTGTTTTTCCTTCTCAATGTTACTGAATGTGTCTCAGTGAGACATGGGTTTTTTTTCTATTCAGTGATGTTCTTAGATCTACCAGGCAGCTGTTATCTTGTGTTAGGGAGCTGCTATCTGGTTACCTTCCCATTGTTCTCTTGTTAGGCTGCTGGGGGGCGGAAAGGTAGGGGTGATATCACTCCAACTTGCAGTACAGCAGTAAAGAGTGACTGAAGTTTATCAGAGCACAAGTCACATGATTGGGGGCAGCTGGGAAACTGACAATATGTCTAGCCCCATGTCAGATTTCAAAATTAAATATAAAAAAATCTGTTTGCTCTTTTGAAAAATGGATTTCAGTGCAGAAGTCAGCTGGAGCAGCACCATTAACTTTTAAAAAACATGTTTTCCCATGACCGTATTCCTCCTGCATATCTCTCTCCTCTCATGGATAGTCTTTTTCTCTGCCGCTAGGGATCCTTTATTACTTTTAGTGGCTCATCCTGTAGATTGGGTGCCTAAACTAAACTTTGCCAGGGCCTCCTTTCACATGTGTACTCTAGGGCTCCCAGCAAGCTTCAGGTACTTCTCCCACCTTGGATAGCTCCCCTGCCTGTATGATGTCACAGCAGATAAAGCCAAGATGCCATGAAGGTCTCAACAGACTGTGCTTGATATTACTGCCTTTTTAAACCCTTTATCTAATGTAATTTTATTCAGAGCTACCATGTGCTTTGTCAGGCAAGTCAAGTCAATTCATAAACACACAACTGATCAGTTTGCTCCTTCCTACATAGCTCATGATGTCATGATGATTTCACATTTCGACGTTAAAGGAAAACTATAACCCTCACACATTGTAGGCATCTATTAAAAGCTATTGCATAAAACAGCTCATATGTAAATAAACCATTTTCATAATAATATACTTTTTTGTAGTATGTGCCATTGGGTAATCATAAATAGAAAACGTCCATTTTAAAAAATAAGGGCAGCCCCCTGGGATTGTATGATTCACGGTGCACACAAACATACCAAACAAACTATACTTGTTAGGTCACATGAACCAATTACCAGACAGAGGGGCAAATTTACTAAAGGGCAAAGTGGCTAATGGTCGCGAAAATTCGCTATTGCGATGTCATTTCTGCACTTTGTCGATTTACTAACGTTTGCTGGCGTAATTACGCTGGTGAAGGAGATAGACTCTGGTGCAACTTCGCACTCTAACGCCAGGCAAATTTTCGGTCTGGCTAAAGAGCGTTACTACCCAAATTCACAAAAGTTTTTGATTTTACTGAACGTTACCTCTATCGCCAGACTTGCCTTCGCCACCTCAGACCAGGCGAAGTGCAATAGATTAGATAGGACTTGCAATTTTTTCAATGTCCCAAAAAACGCTGGTGTCTTTTCCTTTTTACAGGGTTATAGTCTGAAAAAGATCAAATTTTTTTTGGGGGTACCCGCCTTCCCCCCTACATTTGTTGCTCAATTATTCTTTCTGGGGGTATAGTTTTCCTTTAACATCACCTTACTATTTTGACGTCTTTGTGCTACTCAACCTCCCTTAGAGGCACATTTATCAAAGGTTGAATTTCGAGTTCATGTGAGTTTTTAAAAACTCCTATAAACTCCCATTAACTTGAAATTCGGCCAATCGAAATTTATTAAAAAAAAATCGAATTTTAAAAATGGGATCGACAACTGATTCGAAAACTCGAATCAGGAAAAAACTTGAATGTCAGGAAGGCTGCAAACAACTCCAAATTGATCCCAGGACGTTTTTCGCTGATTGAGACAGCAATTCGGCAGATTTTAGGGGGGCAAATAGTTGAATTTGAGTTCTTAAAGGGCCAGTTTATGATAAATCTTGAAAATCTAATTTAACAATTCCCTAGTCAAATTTGACAGTTTTGGCCACAACAAAACTCGAATACTCAAATTTGAAATTCAAGTTTTCACTTTGACCCTTGACAAATCTGCCCCTTAATATTGCTACTACCAAACATGCCCCAAACATCACATCTCTTTCAAATACACTGAGAAGAATATAAAACTTTTGATGTGCTAAATTCTGTATGCAAGAATATAATATTCTTATAATTATATCCTACTAGTAAAATATTTTAACTCAAAAATTAAAAATATATTCTCTGTATTGCAGGCTTGCAAAGGTTGTCTAAGGTCACATTCTTGCAACCTAAAAGAAGTATTTATGATTTAGCAAAATAATGCTATCCAGCCTGTGATGTCTGTGATGTTCGATCAATAAGTCTATTTTGGCTTGGAAGCACCTTATAATAAATTCTCACTTAAAGAGCACAGCTGCATGGCTATGAAATTGCACATATATAGTTATTTCTGTTCCGGAATCAGGAGATGACCCTAAAGCTATATACGTACAAGTTGTCAAACAACCATGTCTGTGCACTGAAATTATCTTAATTTGATATATCTGATCGTAAGATCTGGAAAAATCAATATATAATTTTCAGCAAAGGCAGGCCAGTAATGTAACATAATGTCATACACAGTCGGAGACAAATATACTGATCATTGTTGTAGATAGGGAACCCTTCTACATAACATATCCTTCAGTTCAGCACTCCAGTGCTAGCGCCACTATAATCAGCTATGTCTGCGACAATCAACCAGCAGTGTATTTCATACAAGTGGTGGACTTAAATACCTAATCTGATTTCCCTATCACGAAATAAGCCATCCTAATAATACATATACTTTTTTTTTTTAAAGTTATATATATAGTGATGGGCGAATTTCTACCATTTCGATTCGCTGAAAAAATGAGTGAATTTCCCGCAAAATTCACAGAACGCCGAAAAATTCATGAAAAATTTGTGAAACTCGAAAAAGTTGAAGTTTTGATGCTGGCGCTAAAAGTTGATGGGCGTCCGAATAGTGTTGACGCTTGGTGATTTTGATGCGAGCAACTTTTTAGATGCTCGTCCAAAATTTCTTGCTGGCGGCGAACTTTCGTGGGAGTTTCACGAATTCGCACCAGGCGAAATCATTCGCCCATCACTAGTTATATATATTTAAAGGAGAATGAAACAGAAACTTCGATTTAAAGGTACTTTATTTATACATAGGAACATTTGAAAGCAGAAGGGGTACTAGAATACACTGGGGCTATTTTACATTAAGGGGGCCAAGTTGCACTAATGCAATAACCAATACAACAAGTTACAGTTTGCATTGCAGTTGCTTACAGGTTGCTTTGCATGAGGGTAGAACTCCACGAGCGTGTTTGTCGCGATCTGACGCGCTGCGTCAAAACGCATGCGACAAAAATAAGGTAAGTAATAGAATTGTTGCATGGTGTCACAGCGTTGATCCAACGCAACACGACTGTCAGATGCAGACGCAGTGTGCAGCATGGGTTTTGTCGCAGCATATCGGATCGCAACAAAAACGCTCATGGAGTCCTACCCTAAGGGGCAGATGTACTTAAGGTTGAATATCGAGGGTTAATTAACCCTCGATATTCGACTGCCGAATTGAAATCCTTCGACTTCGCGGCACCACAAAGAAGTGATGCAAAGTTTTTAAATAAATACAAAAACGTGCATACAATAGTATACATATATGTTATCTGCATGCATATTAAGCTGTGATCTAAGGGTGAGCCTAACAGGTTACATCAACCGAAAAAGTCCAGACAACTTGCTTGTTCATCAAGAAAAAACTTTTATCAAGCAAGTAATAAGTACAACGTTTCGAAGCTCCCGCTTCTTTATCAAGCAATAAAGTATTGAATGACATCACATCCTTTTAAAGCCATAAGTATAAGCCACACCCATAAGTGGGATGTGGTTTACCATGCAATATATATAGACCAATATCCATAGGCTTAAACAGTATAACACACCTGTGTCAACAGAACATAATAGTAGTATCATACAATTATTAGAGAAACATATTGGTCAAAGTTAACAATATGCAAAAAAAGAATTATAAGGAATATGTAGAATGTCATATTTAAATCGTCCCAACCACAACCCAATGGAAGTGTGTCATAAATTTTTCAATCACATGAAAGCATACAGATCATACTCTCTGTTAAGCCCTTTTGGGGACAATGTTTGCAATGTATGTATCCAAAATTTCTCTCTTTTCTGGAGTTGTAGAAGTCTATTGCCCCCCCCCGACGTGGGGGAGCAATAGACTCCAACACAAGAAATCTGAGGGTTGCTACAGAATGTCGTGCCGAATGGAAATGGGCTGGTACAGGTAATTTCAATACCGCCTTCCTAATTGTGGATTTATGCTGACTGATACGATCCCATATCGGTTGGACAGTCTCCCCAACATACGCAAGCCCACACGGGCACTTAAGCATATAAACCACATATTCCGCATCACATGTAAAGTGACCTCGTAGCTCAAACTTCCTCCCTGTATGTGGCTGGGTGAAAGCGTTAGTGTGAATAACACTGGAACATTGATTACACCTGCCACATGGGGACATGCCATTTGTTAAGGGTGCCAAGACCCTTTGTGTATTGACCCGTTGGGTGCCCAGATCAGCTTTTACGAGCCTATCCCTAAGGTTTCGTGGACGTTTGTAGGATAGTAATGGAGGTTCCTGAAATTCTGGGATATCTGGGTATGCTGTACGCAATAAGGGCCACTGTTTGTAAATTACATGGTGAATTTTCCGAGTACAGGGATGGTAAGAATGTACAAAGGGTATACGAGAACTTTTTGTCCTATCTGGTAATCTTTCCTGCATAGTTGACTCACGATCTACGAGGTCACTTTACATGTGATACGGAATATGTGGTTTATATGCTTAAGTGCCAGTGTGGGCTTGCGTATGTTGGGGAGACTGTCCAACCGATACGGGATCGTATTAGTCAGCCTAAATCCACAATTAGGAAGGAGCTATTGAAATTACCTGTACCAGCCCATTTCCATTTGGCACGACATTCTGTAGCAACCCTCAGATTTCTTGTGTTGGAGTCTATTGCCCCCCCCACATCGGGGGGGGGGGGCAATAGACTTCTACAACTCCAGAAAAGAGAGAAATTTTGGATACATACATTGCAAACATTGTCCCCAAAAGGGCTTAACAGAGAGTATGATCTGTATGCTTTCATGTGATTGAAAAATTTATGACACACTTCCATTGGGTTGTGGTTGGGATGATTTAAATATGACATTCTACACATTCCTTATAATTCTTTTTTTGCTTATCATATTGTTAACTTTGACCAATATGTTTCTCTAATAATTGTATGATGCTACTTTTATGTTCTGTTGACACAGGTGTGTTATACTGTTTAAGCCTATGGATATTGGTCTATATATATTGCATGGTAAACCACATCCCACTTATGAGTGTGGCTTATACTTATGGCTTTAAAAGGATGTGATGTCATTCAATACTTTATTGCTTGATAAAGAAGCGGGAGCTTCGAAACGTTGTACTTATTACTTGCTTGATAAAAGTTTTTTCTTGATGAACAAGCAAGTTGTCTGGACTTTTTTTTGGTTGATATATAATTTGTCCTTTGGAGTAGGTCACAAACCAGGGTTAATCTCCACTCCATTTTGTTGTTTTATATATATATATATATATATATATATATATATATTTATTTTTTTGAACCTTTACTGCCTGCAAATAATATAGGTGTCCTGAGCAGACTGATTAGTTACTCTTTGTGCATGTGAATTTCCTGCAAGCCCTGTGTGGTTAACATCTGAGTGGAATTCTTCCAGTTTATCCCTCTTATTTACATCTGTTCTGCAGCTGGCGAACATTTGAGCAGCATGGGCTCACCCACCAGTCCTTCTGCTGGGAAAATTACCTGCCTTTACCAGGTCACAAGTCTGGCTGCTTCTGTACTTAATTGTTCTTTGTTACCAGACTCAGAAGCCGGACTTGGTGTATAAAGTGGTTAATTTGATGGTTTGTTCGCAACAATTCCCTGGAACTCTGACTAAATTCATGCAGAAATTTAAAATAAAGAGCTGCAAAGTGTTGCTTGAAAATGAATATTAAAAAGAGAAAAGATGAGAACCCTGGAGAGTAATCAGACATTACGGAGCATAATGAAATAGGCATGAAATCATGTAGTCTTCTGAAGCTCTATTTTAGATATTTCCTACACGGAATCACCTAGTAACAATGTAACAGCCTTCAGCCTTCTATGTGGACTGAACATTTAATTTATTAAGATTATATGTTTTCAGAATGCATTTAGTATGCAAAAAGCTTGGTTAGTTTCTTAAACAATCTTATATTTTTTTTTTAATTGTTTTTTTTTTTTTTAAGTAAGATAGACAGTACATCATTGGGATATTTAATGGTGTAAGAAGATATTTGCAGGGAAGGAAATTTGGGTGAATTGTACATGTTCAGTTTTTTAAATTAATTTCAGCTTAATGCCAAGGCCACATTGTACTTGATATCATGTGAGTGCAAGTTATCTCAGTTGTAGTGATGTCCTGTTTCGCTTCGCCATGAATTTTGCAAATTCCCCACGAAATTCGCAAAACTGGCGAAAGATTAGCGAACCGTCGATTTTGACGAACAAACTTTGACGCCGGCGAATTTGGGCCTGACGAATAATTTCGCCCATCACTACCTGTGATGCAGGACATCTAGAGTTAGTCATTATTATTATTATTTATATAGCACCAACATATTCCCCAGCCATTTACAGAGATTTTCCATGTCTCAATTAAGTTTACAATTCAAATTCACACACACTAAGGTTGCTCAAGCTCCTAGCATACCTGTCCATATCAGCAACAATATTCTCATAGCATCTATGGTGACATCAGTGACATCAGACAGTTCTGTAACACAAAAAGAAATCACCAGTACTTGGTCTAAGCCACCTTTTGACCAGCTGCTAGAAGCACCCTTGTGTCAGCGCTCGGTCTAACCTACATTCTGGAGTTGACCAGCAGCTATAAATGATTAAAAGCCATTTTTTGTACTCAAAAGAAGGAGAAAGATTTCCAGTGTGTGGTTTGCCTTTAAAAATAATGATTGCAAAAAAATTAGGTGTTAGTATAACACTTTGGCCAAAATATGTAAGCTCACATGCCACGGCAAGGCCCCTCCTACACTATCTTTTAGCATTCTGAGTTTGTAGTGCATTTAAAATCAGATAGTAATGTAAATCACCAGAAGAAAAACATATGTGTAACAACTGTAGGTTACTTCAGAAAGTGCAAGTGATGCATACGTTTCCCCACCTGCCATTTGCATTACTGCCAGTGGGAAGGAAACAAGGGATGTTGCACAGGGTTACACAGATGTGGATAACAAAAAGTCATGTTTGCCACTGCCCTAACAAATGACTGCTTAAGATGTCAAATCCAGTTGTCCAATGAACTTTATCAGTCATTGACTGTCTGAGGTGATGGCCCACAAAAAGGTCTAAGCTCAGTGTCAGGACCAATGGTCACCAGAAGAGTTTAGTAAGGAGGAGGAAGCAGTTAGGGTACAAGCAGAAGAGGCAAGACTTGTACTAGCAACAGGGGTGCTTCGCCAATGAGGCAAGTTGAGGCCGTCGCCTCAGGCGGTAGCGCCCCACTAGGTACCAGGGGCAGCAAAAATGCTGCTCCTGGTACTTTAAGAGCGAATTTCCGGGGGACGGGGGGCCAGGATCGCCCCTGACTAGCAAGACAAGCTTCACTCTTTATTTGGCACAGGCAAGATAAGCAAGACAGACATGGTTGACAACAGGGAAGACCGTCAAAGCTGGCCCTGAAAGCAAGAAGGATAGGAAATACAGGCAAGGCTGGTACTGTAAACAGGCAAAGTAACAAAAGGAATAAGCAACAATCAAATCCAGGCACAGGTCAGGGCAGGCAGAGTTTAGAAAAAACAGGCCAAATTTAACACAAAACCAGTAGCAACATGGTTCTCAGGAACAGTGTAGGAAGCACCTAAAATCAAGCAACTGCTTTGGTGTTATTTTGGGATTTAACTAAGGAAAGTTTAAGGGAAGTCACCTCATTCCCTTATACTCTGCTCTCTTTCCTTTTATTGGGACACTTCCTGAGCAGTGTAATTTTTTTTGTCATCTCTGTCCCTGTCTTTTGGCATGTCACAAGCTTGTGTTCTGAACTGTACTTGGTTATAGAATGTCTCCCTGGTATCCTGGCTCTTTCTGTTGATTGATTGTGACCCAGACTGAACTTGATCCCAGTGCTCGCTGCCTGCCCTGACCTTGGCCTGTTTCCTTCTATTTATCCTAATTTGCCTGTCCTCACCCTGGTTTCACCTGACTTTGCCTAGGCCTACTCCATGCTCCTCTACCAGACCTCACCAGCCTTTCTCTACCCCCACTGGCTTCCTGTTCTAACCCCAGGAGTTCGCAGTCCAGGGTGAATTGAATGTAGTTGGCTGTCTACATGTGATCTGACTGTCCAGTCAGACCAAAAATGGTGTTCCTGATTTATCTACAAAGAACCTATCTTGCACTGATGAGATCTAACAAGATTGAAATAGGCTGTCTGCAAGTTTGGAACTATGGCTCTGAGCTATTAGGCTGTATCTGTACTATAAACCATTGGTTCTGGATGCATAATTCGCCAAAAGGACATAAATGAGTGATTTGCATGTCTCTGCCCATGATGCCTTATGTGAGAGTAAGGGGGAGATTTATCAAGGGTCGAATTTTCGAAGTGAAAAAAACTTCGAAATTCGACCATCGAATAGGGTAGTCCCACATTCAAAGTCGAAGGATGTATAAGATCATACTTCGAATCGTTTGATTTTACAAAAAAATCCTTCAACTTCTCAAAACTTAGCCAAATACTGGCTATAGGTTCTAGGAGGTCCCCATAGGCTAACATAGCAGGTTTAAGGTGGCGAAGTGTCGAAGTCGAAGTTTTTTAAAGAGACAGTACTTCGATGTTCGAATGGTCAAATTGGTGAAGTATTTGGCCTATTCGATGGTCGAAGTACCCAAAATTACTTAGCAATTCAACATTTTTTAAATTTGAAAATTCACTTAGACGTTTGATAAATCTGCCCCTTAAACTCTCATTTTTTGTATTAAGGCAGTGCTATGTATATGGCATGAGGCAAGTAAATGTCTTCTATTTTTAGAAGGCGGATTTATCTGCAAGTGTGCCAGTCTCTTAGTAGGAAAGACTGGGGCAAGAGGAGCCTGACAGTGACACTGGCCAGCCAGGAGTTACATTAAGGATTTACAAATTTCCATTTCATTTAATTCCTAGAGATTTCTAACATAGTCCAAACAGAGAGATCAGCATTACTTAACTTTTCTGCTCTGCAAATAAACAAGTCTTTTTTACCAGTTAGTAAATATACAAATTCCATTTCCATAGAAACCCGTCTGCTGTTCCTAGAAATTTCTAACAAATTCCAAATAGAAAAATGATCTATTTCACAACTTAACATGTAAACACGATTATTGATTTTAGATTGTGACATTTTCCTTTTACGAAACTAAGCTCACACTCAGGGTCAGCTCTGTGTTTACTGTATTATCTGTTACCATTTTTATTTGCTATTATTTATTACTAGTGTCAATTGTAGAAACTTCCACGCATTTCCACGGCTTCCACTGCAGGTTATAAAGGGTAGAGCCATACGGAAATAGCACAATTCTCACAAATGGTTATTGAGAGCTCTGGGAAAAGGAAAGAAAGCACAACTAAGAGAATACTGTGCATGTTAAGAGTATTTACAGTATTTTCTGTGTTTACTGTATTATGTTACCATATTTATTTGCTATTATTTATTATTACTTGTGACAATTCTAGAAACCCTCGTGCATTTCCGCGGCTTCCATTGCAGGTTATAAAGGATAGAGCTATACAGAAATAGGACAATACTTACAAATGGTTATTGAGAGCTCTGGGAATAGGAAAGAAAGCACAAATAAGAGAATTCTGTGCGTGTTAAGAGTATCTATTTTCTGTGCCTTTAAAACCAAACAGTAGAACATAAATAAGCCACTTACAGGTCCTTGGGCAAAGAAAAGCTGTTTTTATTTCGTATTCACAGTTTATCATGGGTATCAAATGAAGCTAGAGGTTCACCTACCCAACTCATTAGTTGGGGCCATTGTTATAAATATAGACTGCTCAGTGACTAATACCCAGGACAAAAGAGCAGGTGAGAGAGTCTCTAGTCATTCACCTGAGGAAATAGCATTTTTTTGTCCAGATGTCTAAGGGTCACTTTCAAAACAGAAAGCACTCAAGGGATTTCTACAGCTAAGAAGAATCTGGCTGAACCTGACACCACCGACTCTAACAATCTACTATCTGTGGTATAAGGTTTTATATTGTTGTCAAGCAGCAATTGCAATATCACACAATAAGAGGAATTCAACAGCAATGTGGGATCTGTGCTCATGAACGATGAGTCCAAGAGATGAGTATATTTAAACCAGGTTATTGTCTGGTTATTTGATGTTTATTAATATAATTGTCCTGTGGCTGAACCGCCAGCATGCTACGCTTTATTTTTTTAATTAGGTATACATTACATCATGGTCTCCATCAGCTACAGGTATGGGACCTGTTATCCAGTATGCTCGGGACCTGGGGTTTTCCGGATAACGGATGTTTCTGTAATGTAGATCTTCATGCCTTAAGTCTACTAGAAATTCATTTAAACATTAAATAAACCCAATAGGCTGGTTTTGCTTCCAATAAGGATTAATTATATCTTAGTTGGGATCAAGTACAAGTCACTGTTTTATTATTAAAGAGAATAAGGAATTTTAAAAATTTGGATTATTTGGATAAAATGGAGTCTATGGGGCAAATTTACTAAAGCGCGAAGCAAATTCGCCAGCGTGACATCATTTTGTTACTTCACCTATTTACTAACGGTGCTGCTATAAATTCGCTAGCGAAGTGGACCTACTCTAGCGCTACTTCGCACCCTTACGCCAGATGAAGTTGCACTATGGCGAAGGGAAATAACTACACTAATTCACTAACTTGTGGATTTTACTGCCTCTTGGGCCAGACTTGCCTTCGCCGCCTCAGACCAGGCGAAGTGCAATAGATTAGATAGGGCTTGCTTCAAAAAAAGTTTTTTACGTTTCAAAGGGTGATAGGCTGAAAAAGATCGAAACATTTTTTGGGGGTACCCTCCTTCCCCCCTAACATATGGCAACTCAACGATACAGTGGGCACATGTTTAGGGCAATAGAACACCTTTATTTTATTTTTTAAAGGTTTCCTGGGCTTGTGTAGTGTAATGCATTTGCTGCAACATATACATCCATTATATTTTAACTTCACACCGTATGCAATTAGGCATCGCTAGCGTAACTTCGCTTTGCCTGATGAAGTAACGGTAGCGCAACTTCGCTACTGTTCGCCTCCCTGAGCGCAACTTCGCATTTTAGTGAATTTGCGTCCTATTGAGTTTTATGTTGATATTGATTTATGTTAATGATTTTCTAGCAGATAGAGATTTTTTTTTACATATAGATCCATATTTTTAACATATAGAGATCCAAATTACAACCCCTTATCCAAAAAACCCCATGTGCCGAGAAGTCTGGATAACAGGTCCCATACCTGTATTAAAATAAGGGTCTACTCTAGAAAGTTGTCAGTTTCCAATCAAACTGATCAGTTGCTCTCATTTAAATCTGGAATGTCTACTGATACCGTAGTCCTATAGTTCTTAACAAAAAGGCGATTTGTAAGGGCACGTGCAAAAGAAGAGATACCCCTTCAACACAGTGATTGGACTGATTGTTATCATTATTGTTAGAATTGCTGTCCTTTATTTATATTGAGCAGACATGTCACTCAGTGCTTCTCTCATCAATCATATTCTTGATCTTTAGTCCCAGAATTTAAACTGACAGGATCCTTTTTCACTAGGTTGTATGTTGAAGATTTCTGTGAGCTTCTTTCTTGATTCTTGAATAAGGATTACAGGTGGGCTATGCAAAAACATTTTATTTCTGACAACTTTGTATAGGAGTAATTACATATTTCATTAATATAGAGTACAATTTAAGCCTGATAAAGCATTAGGTCAGACATGTTAGTTATGTGTTGTGTAACAGTGAAGGTGTTCCATTATATAAATTGTACATGCACCTACACAACTCACTGATGACAACAGTCACCAGTGAGAAAATTCTTCTTCAATCAAATAATGAGAAGACACACTG
This sequence comes from Xenopus laevis, assembly GCF_017654675.1. Taxonomy (NCBI): domain Eukaryota; kingdom Metazoa; phylum Chordata; class Amphibia; order Anura; family Pipidae; genus Xenopus; species Xenopus laevis. Next base: position 119,863,098 of record NC_054375.1, on the reverse strand, counting down.
GGTCTCATTTAAGTATCCCACAGGTGCAAATATTGGACACTAAGAGGTGCAAATAATGAATCCTAAGATGTGCGAAATTGCCCCCTCTAAACCCATCTGTGAAGCAGTTAAATCAGTGAGATTATTCTTTGCACCTTGACCAGAAATATCAACAAACCCCATGTCATGAGGGTGATAATGATCCACTCCAGGCATTTCTGAGACCTAACTTTCAAATTACCATTAAGCGTGATATGAACTGGATCATGACATAGGGGCAGATTCACTAAAGGGCTATGTGGCTAACGCTAGCAACTTTTTCCCAGCGTTAACATCTGCAGCGACATCGTCAATTCAGGAGCCAATTCGCTATAAAAAAAGACCATAACTAGAATTAGTTCGCACTCTATTGCCAGGCAACTTTTCGCTCTGGTGAAAGGTTGTTACTTCGCAAATTCAGTAAAGTGTGGATTTATCTGAATTTTATCTCTTTCGCCAGAGTTGACTTCACCACCTCAAACCAGGCAAAGTGCTAAAAAGAAGCCAGATCTTCCTCAATCTTCTGTTCACTTACATCATATCCCGTCTGCCGAAAATGCATTAAAGTTGAAAAAACAATGGCGACTTTTCCTTTTTTCAAGTAGGATTGCCAGCAAAAGTCCTAACTTAAACTTTTAAGTTTTACCTTAAACTTTTTTCAGGTAACCAGTTTTATCCAGACATTTCGTAACATATGGAATATTCATTTTACAGTGGGCTCATGTTTAGGGCATTATATTAACGCTCTTGCCTTTATTATGGTTCCCTGAACATCTGTAAGAAAAACTTCAAGCGTTTGTGCCAACATTTATAATATAATAAACCTCCATACAGCTTTAAATGATCAGCCGTATGTAAATTGACCGAATCGCAAGATCACTAAGCACAAACAACTGCTAGTGCATCTTTGCTATGAAATACTCGCACTGCCGAAGTAACGCTAGCGAAAAGTCACCAGCGTTTTGCGCCCAGGAAGCAACTTTGCATATTAGTGATTAACCTACTGGTAGTGAATTTGCACTGAAGTCGTGCGATGTGTGCGAATCGGTTGCTGGTGACAATTCGCCCTTTAGTAAATCTGTCCCATTGAATTGGTTGAAGTCTTTACTTTCCTTGAATCTGGTACACAGAATCTTAGGCATGCTGTTATCATGGTTTGCCTCTTTTATTGTAATGTACCATTTAATATTATTTCACTCAAACTTTCAGATTTAACACATACAGATTTAATTTCCCTCCAGACCAAGACGTCAGCAGCCTCACAACATGAGCGGAACTCAACGTGTATGATCAACGTGCAGACTTCCATTTACTTTGCCACAGCTAAGCCTTTCTCATGGCATTCACTTTCATCATGAAATCAGTCCCAGGCATCTCAAACAGCAGTGTAGCATGTTAATGAGCCATTCAGATAAAGGGCAATTGATACTTCTTAGTCCAGTTGTTCCATAGCTCTGATCCTAAAAATGTCTTCCTAGAACCCATGCCATAAAGCAAGACCCGGCTTCTGTTTCTTTTTTTTCGTTTTTGCTGTAAAGGAAACAGAACTAGCCACAGTTAATGTGTTCTTCCATACAAGCAAAAAAGGCATCGATAACTACTGTATATATTAATATAAAGTGTTGGGTAACTTGCTGATGCTAATAATATGAGTCTAGTAACTTTTCCAGCCGTAAAGTGATGCATTCAATATTTCCAAACTGACGCTGCTTTGCAGCAAATTGTTCTGGCAAAGGTATACACTGTTTCTTCTGACAGCAAATTCCCTTTAAGCAGTTTTGTGAAACACAGCAGGATCATGCAGCATGTGACATATAATAGTGTAGCTGGCAACCATTCCCATGCCACAGAGGAAGGTGATCTGCAAGCTCTAGAATGTTGGCTCAGATAATAGATGTGACACAAATGAAAGTATGTGACAAAATGAGGACTTCCCTGCTCTTTGTTCTGAGATCACGAGTTCAGGATTTAAACAAACAGGGCACTTCAAAGAAGGAAGTACAGGGAAAGGGAGAAAACACAACATTCTAATAAATATCCCCCTCATACATGCTTACTGTATTTCTCTTTCTCTCTCCCGTACTGAATATTTAGATATATATATATATATATCTAAACTGAAGGTTGTCATGAACCCAAATTAGTCCCTGCTATCTATTTAACCAAGGTGAATATTAAAGTTACAACACAATGCTTCCTCCAGCTCAGTGTGTCCTCATCACTTTCACTCCCTTTCTACTAAACATTGGCAGGTAAAGCAGACATAACAAATCTTATTGTGCAGACAAGAAAGATCCTCCTTCAAGGAAAAGCCTTGATATCATTTCACGTGGTCTCCAACAAAAACAAACCCTTGAGAATAAATTCAAATATTGTTGGTTGGAAATGTTTTTTCATGTAGATTTTCAAAGTGACGACATATTATAAAACGTATTTGATAGACTTAGCTGCTTTGTGGAATAATGCTGTGTGCTTTAACTGAAAACCATCTTCCATGCAGCATGCATCCTTTTGTGCTAAAAGACTAAATGAAGTGAAATTAAGGGCAATAAATGACATTAAAATGGAAGAGTATGATAAAATATATACATTATAAAATATATCATATACTAAAGGACTGACAATATAGTTGTGCCTACCTGAAGGGAGGGAGGGTGGAAAGCTGTTTTCTCCAGTAAGGGCAGAGCAAATGAAATGGGAAAGGACAGGCATATAAAAGACAGTCCTTCCAGCCAACAGTCAGCCTATAGGCTTAAAACAAAACAAGCCTACTTTGGGCCCATAAGTCATGGCCTACCCATTCTTCACCCAGGGGAGGGTTTTGGGCAAGCTCCCAAACCCTGGCACACCACTAATTTAGCTGTGCTTATAACAGAACTGATGGGGCCATATTTAGAGTCTGAATGGAAAGTCACAGATCTGGGAAGCCCCGTATACTACACTTACATGCTTCATAGGCAAATCATTAATCCAGTTTGAGGGTCAGACTTGGCCAGGGGACACAGGGAAAAAAGGGACACAGGTCTTGTAGGCCTCGCTAGCCCAGACCCGTTTTCCACTCACAACCAGAAACTAAGGGTGCTCCTCTCCCACCCTCTAGTGGCCATATGTAAGAGGAACGCACGCATGTAAGGGGGAGGCGTGGCTGGCTCTGTGCTAGGCGGCTGGGGTGTGGGCCTGTGAGGTGACTTCCCGAATATAAAAATGTATATATACCGTCCACAGACTCCTGATGACGGTTCCTTGTGGATCGAAACGTGTAGCTATGTGGTTGGAGGAATAAAGAATTATATAACAGGCCAAAAGAGTTACAGTGAAAATCAGACAATTACAAGGTATAGATTATCTCAGCAACTCGTGACAGATGATGATGTCCGGACTGTGAAAATATAATTGTAATAGAAAGAAAGAAACTTAGAGAAAGCATGGAAAGGAAAGAAAAGACGATGGAGGGAAAGGGGGGGGTGGGAAGAGGGAAGGACTCTCGCCTATTGAGACCTTATAACAAATAAGCATATTAACAACTCAGTACCACAATCTGAGTCAAGATCACATGGAAAACAGTAAGTATATCACGAGACACTATAAGAGAGAATTCACATTGCATTTGCAGGTAAGTTTAAAGGAACTCGTGAGTTCACCTCACACCAAGTCACCCATGGGGACCAAATTGCATTGTAGTTGTCCATGTTATGATGGATTATTGCTGTAAGTTTTTCCATGGAGGACACTCACCATATTTTACGTTTAATTTCCGGTATTGTAGGAGTACCCACTTTCCATTTGTGGGCAATAGCACATCTAGTTGCTAATCATATATGGGAGCACAGCTTAAATTCCTTCTTGGTAAGGGATGCCGACTGGAAAGTAAGAAGGACAAGCCAAGGATCTGGTTCAATCGTTTTATTGAGCATGGCACTCAAAAGAGCAAATATTTCTTTCCAAAGGTCAGAAATTAGAGGGCAATCCCACCACATGTGTAGTTCATCCCCCATGGTATCACAGCCTCTCAAGCAGGTTGGTTCGGAATGACATATTTGGCTGAGCTTTGCCGGAGTGAGGTACCAATCGTATAAGAGCTTACAAGCATTTTCCTTAATAATCGTATTATTAGACGCCTTCCTGATATTGTCAAGGGCAATTTCCTATTGGGCCTTCTCCTGCACCCTGTTAAGTCTCGTCTCCCATCGTTCCATGTATTTATCAAGGATAAAATCAAGGATATTTGTCCCTTATCATGGGGGTGACTTTCTTGCATTTTTATGAAAATTTGTGCCATGAGTGCTTTCTGCTACTGGAATATTATTATCTTGGTGAGCACCCGGCTTGTGTTGATGTGAGTGGTGAGTCCCGCAGAAAATTATATTTATATATATATATATATATACATACACTCAAATGAACAATATCTATTTTTTCATGTTAGGCAGACTGGCATGGATTTACTGGCTAATTGACACCAGTGCAGTATTCCATTACAACCAATCAACAATTAGCTCACATCAGGATACTTCAGTTAGTATAATGAAAGTAAATGTCTCATTGGTTGCTATGGGTTACTATATAGTGCAAATTGTTAGTATTTGGCTACTCATGGAATAAATTCTCTAGAGATTGTAGGTTCTCTCTGAATTTTAAAATAAGCCACTGTTTGTTTATAATTATCGCTGTAAATGCTTGGCACAGTATAATCAGTTGCTATAATTCTTGTTCCAATAATATTTTTAGTTTAGTATTGTCAAATTGCAGTCACAGACCCACATGCCTTTAAACATGCCAAACAGTCGCAGCTCCCATTTCATGTGAGAAAAGGTCTGATGGTTGGATCTTTTGAATGACATTTCATTACTGGGTAGCGCACACTCCACATTGTCCAGGTTTATATGAAAGCCCATCTTCAAAAAAGTCTCTGCGGTTCTTCCCCACTGCAAACCAGCGGGAGATAGAGAGGCCAAAACAGGATGTATTCTTAATGAGGCATCCCGTGTTGGTCCAGGTCAGATTTATTATGTACAAATCTGGCTTCATCATTATACTGAATTTAAAGTAGCTGTCCTTTTTTTTTTTAGTGTCACGCTATCAATTTTTGTTGATGCCACATTTAAAAAAAGAAAATCTTATTAGGTTCCTAAATTTCTTTTTTATCTTTTTTTCCCATTTGCTCCTTTAGATCTTGCTTTAAAGCTCTTTATCTGAAATTCTTGCCTAATCAAGCACTTTGGCATATTGGCTTTGGAATGGAAGATTGTTTGTAAAGGTATAACTTGCTGCAAATTTTCCCTTATAGAATAGCTTTGAACTTAGATTGCAAGCTCTAATGAAATGTACCCATGTTAATAGCATTTTATGTCACTCTTCAATTGAAGAGAGAGATAAAAGCATCAAATAAAACAAGTCTGACTACAATGTTTATTCGAATTTCAAACTGGAGCTTTAACGGAGTCGAGTAAAGAAGGGGACCAGAAGCACCCAGGAGAAGAACCAGAAACACCCAGGAGAAGAACCAGAAGCACCCAGGAGAAGAACCAGAAACACCCAGGAGAAGAACCAGAAGCACCCAGGAGAAGGACCTGAAAAACTCAGGAGATGAACCCAGAGGCACCCAAGGAGAAGGACTAGAGGCACCCAGGAGAAGAACCAGAAGTCCACAGGAGAAGAAACAGAAGCATCCAGGAAAAGGACCAGAAGCACCTAGGAGATGGACCCAGAAGCACCCAGGAGTTGGACCCAGAAGCACCCAGGAGTTGGACCCAGAAGCACCCAGGAGAAGGACCCGAGGCACCCAGGAGATGGACCCAAAAGCACAAGAAGCACCCAGGAGAAGGACCAGAAGCACCCAGGAGATGGAACAAGAAGCACCCAGGAGAAGGACCTACACACTTTTTATTTTAAAACAACAACAAACTCACTCACTATTTAATGTGGGATCCCAATGGAATATATCATGCGTAACATAAACAAATAAAGCTCCTGCCACTTCAGGCTCAGTGAGTGATCATCAATTACCGTCATTGGGGACATAAGTAGACCAGACTGCCATAATGGTAGGTTTGCATTCCTAGCAAATCTAAAGTATTTTGTGTTAACCAGACTGGAGGTTTTCGAGATACAGCTGGTGGTCAGAGTTCTGTCTAGCAGGAGTATTTTATAATCTGCAAGTGTTATATTGTAGACAGAATAATGAACCCATAGACTAATGCTATACTAAAGGATACATTTTAAACATCATGTGTTTTTACATTTTGTTTTAATTTGTGTTGGGGTTAAAATTCCACTGAAATATTTTAACAGAAGCTCTGAATCAGAGGCCATAACTCCCAGACAACATTGCAAAACAATCTGGTCAGATAAACTCTATTTTGCATAGCTTTTGAAAAGTCAGGCAGCATAGAGCATTCCATTGACTTTGTTTTTTTATTTTTGCTGTGGGCTCAGGCTTTAAATGGGAAAGAAACATTAAAAAAGGAAAGTTCCTTACATACAGTTTTATACAAAGCACTCTATGGTTGTATTTGTAAAATTACTATTTGCTTTAGAATCTTCGAAAACTCTAATTTTGGTTGTACAAATAACTTTAGTAGCTATGAGCCAAGCATCAAATAATTAATTCAATTAAAATGAATCTATACCCCTTTTGATAGAGAACTTTGTTTATCGTACCTCTAGGTTCTTCTCCAGGTGCTGGTAAAAGCAAATTACATTCCTCCCAATATTTAGAAAACAAAAAGAGGAACAGAAAGTTCTGCCGCGCTCAGCACAGGGAATATTTTTTGACCACGCTCCCGTTATGTGGCCACACCCCCTAAATTCCACGTGCCTTTTACAAAATTTGGCATGTTATGGAAAGTCTGAACACATTTCTGGGGGTTTTAGGGTCATGATATATGTGTTATTACAGTTTTGCTAAGTCCCAAGAGACCAGCTTATTTTAAATAATAGTTACAATTAAATCATTTCTTATCTTAAATAGTTACAAATGTATCTAAGTGCAGGTGTTGAGTATTCTGGGCTCTCTGTCAAAAGCCTCTTATCTAAATAAGTTTCAGAAACTTTGTATCTTTTTCTGGTTTCAGTGCAGGAGATCAAACAGAAACACGGAACATTTCAGAAAGAAATCAGGACTGGGGGCTGAGCTGTCAAAATTGGGACTGTTCCGTTAATGTGATTTCTTTAATTAAAACATTCTTGTTTCCCTTTTCTTTCTCTCTTTGGCATGATTTCTGTTGAAACCGCTTTCAAAAATGGCTGGTTCCTGATCAGACTTCCCATTTTCCTACCCCACTGGAAAGTGAATATGAACTAATGGATCCCTGTGGGAGAAACACTTCAGTGCAAACGGAGCTTGATTTCATCTGAAAACTTTGATCAGTTACTGAGTTACAGTTAGTGCTAATTGAATTCATATTCCATAAATAAGGACAGGGAACAGAAAAGGTATTGAATAGTAATAGTAGAAATAATAGTAAACTGCTCTTGTGGTAAATATATTTTACTCATGTAGGCAAATTTTAAACATTTTATCATGCTGAAACACATTTCAGGGTTGAGTACAGAACATACAGATTTTGTAGGGCTTTTCCAGAACTTGCAGAAAGTTTTTTATCCTAATGGCCTTTCTGAATGATTTTTATTTGCCATAGGTGTCCCGCCATGATGATCATTTAACTCTAATGATTGTCAAACTGTTTTAGTTTAAGGCCCTTGAATGTTCACCTTTTGGCCAGGATCTCCTGGAAGGACTGACCTTTTTAGCTCAAAATTTTTATCCAAATATTCCAATTTTTTTAAAATGATTAGTGATTGGCGAATCTGCCCCGTTTCGCGGGAAAATGCATGAATCGGAAACTTTGACGCCCGCGTCAGTTCTGACGCTCGCGTACATTTTGAAGCCCGCGTTAAAGTCAACGGGCTTCCGAATAATGTTGACACGCGACAGTTGTGACATGAGCGGCTTTTCAGACACGCGTCCAAAGTTTTTTTTTCTCACCCCAGTTTCACAAATTAATTCGCGGGTGACAAAATGCGCCAATTCGCCACAAATTCGCGTCTGCCAAATTTATTCACCCATCACTAAAAATGATTTATTTTTTCTTTGTAATAATAAAACAGTACCTTGTACTTGATCCAAACTAAGATATAATTGATCCTATAATAAAAACCAGCCTATTGGGTTTATTTAATGTTTATATGATTTCCTAGTAAACGTAAGGTACGTAGATCCAGATTACAGAAAGATCTGTTATCCAGAAAACCCCAGGTCCTGAGCATTCTGGATAACAGGTCCCATACCTGTACAGCTATTGGAAAATATTGATGTGTCAATCATTTAACCATAGTATATTTATGATAACAAATACATATTCTCCATGAAGTAGAAGCTCATTCATTGTTTACAGGATAAAACAATGAAATCTATTTCTATCCAGTGTCTCTACAATTTTTATATACTATATGTATAACATCATTCCAAAGGTAACCATATATGGCTGCAGGTGTAGCTATATTTGACACCCACTGGCCCATGTATAGGCCCAAAACATACAGGATTTCTGATGTTTCACTTGGCTACTAGGTCTGCACAGGCCCACCAGGTCCAATAGTCAATGATCATATCATATTGGCCAGTTATTTGGAATTAATTATTTTGATGACTTTACCAGACAAACAGATTTTCCTGTGTGTCATAATGACTTAACTTGTTATAAATAAATATAAATGTATTTTTAAAACAGACAAAGAGACTGGAGACAAAAATCTCAAAAAAAAAAGGCTTATCTACGTGAGCAAGGGAATCAGATGTACCTGCTATCCAGAATGCTCGGACCTGGAATTTGGATCTTCATACCTTAAGTCTACTAGAAAATCATGTAAACATTAAATAAACGCAATAGTCTGGTTTTGTTTCCAATAAGGATTAATTATGTCATAGGTGTATATTGAAGTGAGAGATCGCCACAGTCTCCTAGAGTGAAATTCCGCCACTCTCCATTCATTTCTATGGGATTTTGAAAGGCGTATTTATCAAAGGATGAACTTTTACTTTCACCCATTGATAAATACTCTTTTAAAAATCCCATAAAAATGAATGAAGAGTGGCGGAATTTCACTCTAGAGCAGGGATTCCCAACCTTTTGAACCCATGAGCAACATTCAGAAGAAAAAGGAGTTGGGGAGCAACACAAGCATGAAAAATGTTCTTGCCAAATAAGTGCTGTGATTGGCCATTTGGTAGCCCCTATGTGGATGTCAGCCTAAATTGAGACTCTGGCAGTGCACCTGATTTTTATACAACCAAAACTTGCCTCCAAGCCTGGAATTCAAAAATAAGCTCCTGCTTTGAGGCCACTGGGAGCAACATCCAAGGGGTTGGAGAGCAACATGTTACTCACAAGCTATTGGTTGGGGATCACTGCTCTAGAGGACTGTGGCGAGCTCTAACTTCACTCTTTGATAAATATACCCCTTAGTTGGGATCAGGTACAACTTACTATGTTTTATTATTACAGAGAAAAAGGAAATCATTAAAAAAAATGTGGATTATTTGGATAAAATGGGGTCTATGGGAGATGGCTTTTCAGTAATATATTTCTGGATAACGGGTTTCCAGATAATGAATCCTATACCTGCATGTAGAGTCTCAGCAAACAGCACAAGTTTCCGAGGTCAGATCAAACAGGCTGGGGTCTCCTAAATTTTTATTTAATCATTCAAAAGTATATATTTATATTTAAGGCCTCTGAACATTCAAAATAATAACTTTACTAAATTTAAAAAGCCCTCTTCTTAAATTTCATCGTAATTTATTTTGATTTTGAAAAATGTAAATGCTTTACATAGCCTGCTAATTGAATAAGTTGAGTGCTTACATTTTGGAGCCAACAAAATGTGACCATTTCCCAAATGTAACTATTTTTAATACTCTGGCCCGGCATTCTGTTAGTCGTCCGAGGACTTATGATTGGAAGAAATAAAATGTAGGACAGATTAAGATACTATGCATAAGGAAGTCACTGCTTCATTCTCTCAGTTTATAGGTGAAAGTCAATATGTATGTATGTATGTATGTATGTATGTATATCTTCATTTAAACAAGTATTGGACCTGTTATCCAGAAAGCTCGGGACCTGGGGTTTTCCGGATTTTGATCTCCAGACCTTAAATCTACTAAAAATTATTTAAACATTAAATATACCTAATAGGAATGTTTTACCTCTCACAAGGAGTCATTATACAGATATTGGATCTGTTATCCAGAATGCTCGGGACCTGGGTTTTCCAGCTATGGGATCTTTCCGTAATTTGGATCTCCATACCTTAAATCTACTAGAAAATCAAGTAAACATTAAATAACCCCAATAGGCTGATTTTGCTTCCAATAAGGATTAATTAAATCTTAATTGGGATCAAGTACAAGCTACTGTTCGATTATTATTTAAAAAGAAAAACATTTTTAAAAAGTTTAATTATTTGCTAATAAATGAAGTCTATGGGAGGCGGCCTTTCCGTGATTAGGAGCTTTCTGGATAACAGGTTTCCGGATAACGAATCTCATACCTGTATCTTTGCGAAGTACAAGGTATTTTTTTTTTTTTTATTAAAGAGAAAAAGGAAATCATTTTTGAAAATTTTAATTATTTGATTAAAATGGAGTCCATGGGAGATGGCCTTCCCGTAATTTGGGGCTTTCTGGATAACAGGTTTCTGGATAACTGATCCCAAACCTATGTATAATATATATATATATATATATATACCCCCGTTAGGGAGGTGGGAGTGAGGACCCCTATGTGTCTTCCTTCGACCATATATATATATATATATATATATATATATATATATATATATATATATATATATATATATATATATATATATCTATAACACTGGCGTCCCTCCTTCTGCCTTCTAACTGCCACATTATTTAGATGCGCAATTAGGGAGCACAGGTGGTGCAGGCCATAATGGAGTTCTGTACTAACTGCCTGCTCTGTGGCAGTCAGTGAGGGCTGCCTTATTTTATTTTTCAGGAATTTACGTTAACAGTCACAGTGATTCTGCCTGTGACATAGAAATAATTGCACTAGATTTACATCTGGCAGTTCTGCACGGGAGTTTTGCCTGCAATGCCTGCCTTATCCTTATCCGTATGTGTGTGTATTTAAAGGGGGGTGTTGTGTTGTAGGGTTTAATTTCAGGAGTGGCTCATGTCCTTGGTTTGTCAATAGTGTTGGTATTCATGTGTTCTACCCACAATAAACTCCAACAGTGTTTAAACTGTTTAGTTCCCTCCTGCTGCTCTCTGAGCATTGGAGGTCTAATTCTTTTCAGCTGCCATTGTCTCAGATGTCCTTTTACAGGAACAAAATAAGCCGCAAAAAATTTGTTGCACTACTGTGAGTAGAAGCATTTAGTGTAAAACTCTTTTTTTTTTAACAGAGATTATCAAACTTAATTTACTATGGCTGCTGAGATTAACCCTTTCACTGCTGTCACTTATGTCTGTAAATGTGAGTTTCAAAAAAGTGGAATGAAAGCATTTTACCCCTGTAACTGCACATTTGTATTGACAATATACTGATCTAATAATAATCACAGGGCAGGGGAGACAGACAATTTTATTATGCGGCAAACCTCAGAGCAAGCCCCCAGGCAAGACAATCAAAGTACTGATTACACATTATTATAATGAGTTATGATTTTTAAGATGTAATTACAATTACAACAGAATCCCCTGCAGCTCTCCAGCTGTTGCTGGGACTACAACTCCCAGCATCACATAGCTAAGCATGCTGGTACTTGTAGCAGCAACTGGAGGGCCACAGGCATAACTTTCTCTTTTTAGTACAGGTATGGGACCTGTTATCCAGAATGCTCGGGACCTGGGGTTTTCCGGATAATGGATCTTTCCTTATGTCTACTAGAAATTCATGTAAACATTAAATAAACCCAATAGGCTGGTTTTGCTTCCAATAAGGATTAATTATATCTTAGTTGGGATCAAGTACGAGCTACTGTTTTATTATCACAAAGAAAAAAGATATCATTTTTAAAAATGTGGATTATTTGGATAAAATGCAGTCTAATTCTGAGCTTTCTGGATATCGGGTTTCCGGATAAGGGATTCCTATACCTGTAGTTTTAAATAACAAGTGAAAAACAAGCTAGGCTTACCAGTAGATGGGGCTGTAGGCGGATATGGATGTAATTTGGTGCAGGGCTAAAAAGGCATGTAACAATGAGGCCCAAGATGCTGGTTTGGGGGAGGATATTGCACCCTCCAAACTAATTGGCAGCAAATGGGCTGTGAAAACACTGGATAGAACAGCATGGTAACAGCAGTTATTGTATATGCTACACTCAGTAGGCCAGTTCTTTGTGGGATACTTTAGTTACTAAAATATATTAGGGACAGAGAAAGTACAAAGTGCAAAAAAAGTGGTGGTCGAAGGAAGACACATAGGGGTCCTCACTCCCACCTCCCTAACGGGGGTGTATATATATATATATATATATATATATATATATTTTTTTTTTTTTTCAAAACATGATAGGTCAATACCGTCAGTTGCATCTTTGCAGTGTTTGCCTAAATGAGTCATTAAAGGCCCTTAAACTTCTAGGCTCCCAGGAGCCTCAGGGTCTACCGTCTCATTGTATCCTCCCTTGCTTGTAAACTGGACTTACAATGTCAATGAGGAACCCAGGAAAGTAACTGCTGCTCAGATAGATGAACTGCGATTAAATTACGCGGTAAAAATAACCGGCTCCATGCCCCCTTTAAAAACTCGCCTGCTTCATTTCTCGGCTCCATTACAAAATAAGATTATAGCCGAAGACTTTCTTTAAGGAGCTTTACTCTCATCTTTCAGCGACTTTGCTGAGATCACACACTGTACAAGTGTGTTTATTAAAGGCCTCTCTGGCTGTGCATGCACAGCTTCTCAAATCTCAATTGTAAAGTTGTTTTTGTAATGCTTATCTGTCCTCAAGTCCTTGACCTGCATGTAAACACATTTAGGCAGGAAAACCTCAGGCCAAGACCCTGTGTCCTTGTGTCAACAACAGAGAGAGAAAAAAAGACAAAGTGACCACAGCTTAACCTGAACTGGCCTGGAGTGCCCTCTGCTGCCCTTTGGCCACTCACTTCCCTAATGTTTGGCCTGCTGAAGGAACACTGAACAAGATCCTACAGGGAATGGAGAAATAATTGAAAGTGAGAACAGATAGAGGGGCAAAAAACAAAAATTAACCAAGTCAAGCATTGACAAGCAGCAGACTCTCACTGTGTGTTCGAAGAAGAGAAGTGTAGCAATGCATAGAGCTTTCATGGAACATTCAAACTTCAAAGTGAGCTGCTTCTAGGCCATAATAAAATACTTGCTGCACCTATAGTGATACTTCATAACTCCACTTTTCTTCAGATGCTGGCTAAGGTATCTGGGAAATTGAGTTCCACCACAAATAGCTCTCGGACAAAAGGGAATGATGGGTAATACAAATTTCCTAAGTATCACTTACAAGCAGCCTTTAATGATTTCTTTCTTCTTTCTAACATCATCTCATTAGTATCTGTAAGAACACAGCTCTATACACTTATACTGGACAATTTTTCATACTAAAAAATTTAACATACTATAGTTCATAATTTTGAATTAAATAGGTATAGAAATAGATTGGCATTTTAACTCAGGGATTTTTACTGAAATACTTTTTTTTAAAAAAAAATTGGATGGATGACAGTTCTGCATTAAACTAGACGGCGATAGACTAGAAACTCTTATGAACATAAGACATAGAGATGATTTACCCTCTCTCCCAGTGAAAGGTGACAATATAATAACCCAGCCTTAAATACCTTGGAATGCCTGGATCATAAATGGATAGTCTTTTGTATGTGGTATGTATAAAAGTCAGTGCCTCTATACATCCCTCGAGTCCACCAGGTGTTCCTAAAACCATTAGGAGATATTTTAGCTTTGGCATGTTCTCGGTCCACTTCTTGGCCTTCTCCCTGCAAAACCCAGCATCTCTTAAATCATCTTTTAGGATTAGAAGAAAGGAAGGGTCGATGTTGAGCTGCAATTTTATCTTAAATGGTGGTACTAGCAAATGTTTTAACAGATCAGGAAAGACAAGGACATTAAAATAAAAGTCCTGGTACAAAGTAAATCCAGGGACTGGTCCAATTTCAATTTTGGAATCCTGAAATAAGATAACTTTACATTTTTCTCGATAAAGTCAAACCTTTGTTTTCAATAAAAAAAATTTTTTTTCAACCTGACTTATTGTGTAGATTGCTTCAAGCAATGCAAAAATACTGTAATTATTAAGAAGAGCCTAGAACACTAGAGGAATAACCCCAGGATCCTACAAACTCACTCTTAAAACTTCCATGCATTTTGCCAATATCTCATATTCAGTAAGTACCTGTACCAGAAATAAATAGCATAAGACAAAAAATGCGTGATGGCCTAGTCCAGGGTTCCCTAACCTTTTTTACCCATGAGCCACATTTAAATGTAAAAAGTGTTGGGGAGCAACACAAGCATGAAAAAAGCTCCTGTGTGGACTGGCAGCCTACAGGAGGCTCTGTTTGGCAATAGACCTGTTTTTATGCAACCAAAACTTGTCCACAAGCCTGGAATTCAGAAATAAGCATCTGCTTTGAGGTCAATAAGAGCAACATCCAAGGGGTTGGTGAGCAACATGTTACTCGCAAGCCACTGGTTGGGGATCACTACTTGTTTGGGATCACTGGCCTAGTCAATGCCACTACTTATTTCAGCAGTACCAAGGTCACAGAGAACAATTTGCAAACAGGACATGCAAGGAGCCTAACAGCAGAGGTTATAAAGAGGAGCGGTTTTTGAGAACTTCCATGGGCCCCAAGGGAACATTATTCGAGCACTAAGCATTGGTTGCTTCCTAATCTCAAATAAATAGTTATGGAGATGTGGGCAATATTCTGTTTAGTGAAAACCTTCCAGGTTAGAAAGTAAACTGCATTCAAGAGGAAATATGGTGAGAGTACAAAAGAGGTTTGCAGAAATAGTTATTAGTTCATTAGTAAAAACATTTAGCAGGAACTGGGGAAGTAATAGTACTATTATGGGAGAACCAATTAGAGATTGCAAGAGTTCATGAGTGTGTTAATATTATATACAACATTATGAGGTATGGGTGGAATCAAGGGATGTTTTAAAGGGGTAGTTCACTTTCAAATTAACTTTTTGTATGATGTGAATAGTGGTATTATGAGATTGCCAGATATCGGTCTTTAAAGGTTTTCTTTTTTGTGTTTTTTAAAATATATAGCTTTTAGTTCAACGGATCTCTAGTTTGCAGCTATCTGATTGCTAGGATCCAATTTACCAAAACAATTAGGCAGTGATTTAAATGAGAGACTGGAAAATGACTAAATGGAATGGAAAATTAACAAATAAAAAGACAAATTAACAATAAAATTGTGGACTCACAGTGAAACCGTTTTTTGGCTGCCCCCATTCGATGGTTGAAGAGGCAGAAGCAGAAATAGAAAACATAAAAATGAAGTCCAATTGAAATACTGCAAAGACTAGGGCATTCTTTTAAGTAGGGGACAGCATAAATGATTTAAAAAAAAACAGGAGTAAGAAATTACCCCATAGCAATTAGTGTAGGAAGCAGGAATGATGGTTGTATTAAGGTATGGGATCTAATATCCAGATTACTTGGGACCTGGGGTATTATAGATAAGGGATTGCTTTGTAATTTAAATCACAATGCTTTTAGAATGCTAAAAAATCATTTAAATGAACCCAATGGGATTGTTTTTATCAAATAAGGAATAATTATATCATAGTTGGGATCAAATACAAGGCACTATTTTATTATTACAGAGAAAAAGGAAATCATTTTCAAAATCTGAATTGCTTAAAAAAGGAGTCTATGGAAGACAGCCTTCTTGTAATTCAGAGCTTTCTGGATAACAGTTTTTTGGATAAGGGATCCTACATATGTATACAAATAATGGTAACTTTTCCTTAATAGCCCTTTACTTCTGGTACATGCCTTAAAATAAACATTTGCCACCGTTTTCTATGACTACCTTACCCTTTATTTACAATTAGAGAAGGTGGCCGAGACTCCCCCAACCCCCTAGTTTAGTGTGTGTCAAACATTTTCAGGGCCAGGGGTAAGACTTTGCACCAAAGCCAAGATGGTGTTTAAAAAGACATTTTGCTCTTCTGATAAAAGACCCAATTGTATGTGCTCATTTGGATTCCAGCAGGACCCAGGGCCCATGTAAAGGACCCAGGGCTAGTTATGTGCAAATTTCTCCCATTTGCCTTGCCGAAAAATTTGTGAATTTCTCAGCCAAAAATTAGTGAAACTCGCGTCAATTTTGACACCAGCGTAAAAGTCAATGGGCGTCTGAATAGTGTTGACGCACTGCGATTTTGACGCGAGCAGCTTTTCAGAAATGCGTCCAAAATTTTTTTTTGATGCTGGCGAAAATTTGCCTGCGTCCAAAAATTTTGGACTCACTTCTGATAAGTTGCTTGCGTCTAAATCTGGAATTTTAACGGGAGTTTCGTGATTTTTTTGGACTGCAGCAACACGTGGAAATTCGCCTCAGATTCACCCTAGGTGAATTTATTCGCACATCACTACCTAGGGCCCATGTACAGGACCCACCCCTGTAATCAGGACCTACATACTGTAAACACAGAAAAACTATAAACACAATAGGAAATATACTTTTTTTTTCAAAGGCACCTTGTATTTAAAGTGAGTTATTGCCCTGAAATATAGTGCAGTTTGCAGAAACTGTGGAGGATTCCCAAAAAAAAAAATCAGTGAGCTGTTGATGCCTGCAAAGAAAAGCAGCATGAAAATGATATGTATGTGCAGTGCATTTAATATGAATGTGTTGCCAAACTTGGCTGCTCATTCTTTGGGTGATATATGAAGCGCTGCCAGTTACAGTAGATGCCAGGACAAGCAGCACTCCTCCTCATCCCTCGCCCGCAGGACAAAAGCTGGCATGGACTTATGAAATGTTAGTGATAACAGAGGCACCCTGCAGACATTGCTGCTGAGAGGAGCAAGTGCTTCCCCTGTCTGGCACTAAAACTGGATCCAACTGCACATTAATGAGGCCGGTGATTAATTTTACTGCAGCACTAGTTACTGAAACTCGTTGGACTTCAAGGGCATATTGTCACTGTGTCTGATTCTTCTGCCCACACACCAAACTTAGTGCTTAATATATCCTAAACTGGATGTATGGAAGTAGGACGGGCCATTTCATAAAATGACAGTAACCCACAGCAAGCAATTATAGACTTACTTTTTCCTGTTTTTGATCAACTCTAAAGCTTATTGGTCTCTACTGGCTACAGGCCAAATTGGCTTAATGCTAACCTGCTAGATTTACACCTATTAATATTTTCTTAAAACTTTCCAATTTCTAGAAAACGAGTCAGGCATTTCTGCCCACCATTTCCCCTAATCTGTCTTTTGGTAATGCAGGTATGGGATCTGTTATCCGGAAATCCGTTATCCAGAAAGTTCATCTCCCATAGAATCCATTTTATCCAAATAATCCAAATTTTAAAAATTATTTTACTTTTTCTCTATTATAATAAAACAGTACCTTGTACTTGCTCACAACTAAGATATAATTAATCCTTATTGGAGGCAAACCCAGCCTGTTGGGGTTTTTTAATATTTTACAATTTACAATATTTTAATATTTACAAGATTTTCTAGTAGACTCAAGGTATGAAGACCCAAATTACAGAAAGACACGTTATCCGGAAAACACCAGGTCCCGAGCATTTTGGATAACAGGTCTCATATATGTACAACTTCTGCACCTTCTATAATGTAAAGGGGTATTCTTTTGCTTCTACTTTCACTTTACTTACTGATAAATGAATAGGCCTATTCTTAGCAAATTTCCTAATTTCAATAAGGAAATTGGTCTTCTTTTTATTGTTTACAGTTTCTGAATTATTTGCCTTCTTGTTCAGTCTGTTTCCTGCTTTAGGCTTGGAATCACTTGCTTCGGCAGCCACAATCTTACCCTACAATTTTACTGTTATTTTACTGGGGCAGATTTATCAAAAGTCGAGGTGAATTTTCAGGTTAAAAACTTCGAATTTTGAGATATTTATTCGAAGTTGAAAAAAACGTTGAAATTCGAATATTGAAATTTATCATGTACTGTCTCTTTAAAACTTTGACTTCGACCATTTGCCACCTAAAAGCTGCCAAAGTGCTGTTTTAGCCTATGGGGGACCTCCTAGAACCTATATGGAGGCAATTGGTGGAGTTTGAGAGATCGACTTTTTTTGGGGAAAAACTTCGAATTGAAGTAGATCGAAGGCGCTATTCTTTTGATCGTAGGATGAGAAGTATACAGACCACTTTGACCCCCAGAAACCTTCGACCACTAATCAGTTGGTCTTTTTGAATTCGAAGTTCGAAGTTTTTTTTAACTTCGAACTTCGACGCTTGATACATCTGCCCCTTATTACTGTTACTTTGTATTACTTAGTTCTGCTTAGTGCCTCTCCTTTTCATATTCTGGTCAAACCATTATCGGGGGGTGCTAGAGAGCTGCTGAACACAAATCTAAATAATCCAAAAACAACAATGACTACAAAGAGAATCATAATGTATCCCATACCTGTATATTATTATAGGATAGTATTTTGCAGTGCTCTCTGATTCCACACTGCTGTTTCCCAGGATAACCAAACTCACATAATTATAGATAAAACGTTTATGTTTAAATCCTTGAAACTTTTTGCCTTTATTTCTAATGTATGTACTCTATAAATCTGCTCCTTCCAGTTGCCCATTCAGAGTTTCTGCTCCTGCCAACTGATAGAAAGTCCTATAATACTACTTAAGTGCTCAGTTTGCCTCTTTGTTCGTGATTTAATGAATCTTTTCAGTATTCTTGACTTTACAATGGAGCGCTTAAGCATATTTTAAACCTATATACGGGATTACCATAGGTATTGACCTTTTACCCCCCTTGTAACCTTTCCATAAAAACGAATGCCTTAGAAAAGCGAGATGCTTTAGCCCTGGGATTTATAAACAGAGATGTGAAGATTTTAACCAGTCCTCAGTTCTTCAGATCAAAGGAAATATCTCAACACGGTTTCCCTAATTAACAGGGAGAAAAAAAGAGCTGTTTTCCTCTCCCTCTCTCTCTCTCTGTACCTTGTTGCAAATAAGACAAGTCAAATAAACTGTCCACTACAAGTAAAAGTAACAGATCCCCTCCATTAGGCTTTAGCCTTTAATAGTAGTTCAAGTGGTTAAAGCCTGTGTATTGTCAGGATAATAGGCCGCTTGTTTCTCAAACTTCATCAATGTCTGGTTACATGTAACAGACATTTGCAACTTGTCAATGACAGGACAAGATAACTGATCTTCTGATGGTGTTCCTTGTGGGTGTGGGCATCAATATAGTAAGATAAGTCCTCTGAAAAGGCATGGCTCTTTGAGGTTTCTGCTGTGCCCTTTCTGGTTGCATTTGCTTAGAAATTCAGTTGCCAATCACACGCCACACATTGGGTTTTACTTGGATGCCCCCTGCACTCTAGACCAGCTCAACCATGTTCTCACTTATACCAATATTAATTCATCATAATGGGAAACACACATGGAGCACATACACACTTGTTTATACAGAGTAAGCAGCCTGTGGTCCATTTATTGCTGTTGAACCAAAATTCCCAGCTTCTTACCAACAGCCAAAGGCCACTGGGTGTGCTGCAACATGTAGTACAACTTCTGAGTCATGGGACTCACACACAATGCTAAATGCTAGAGCATTAAAAAGAACTCACCTATTCAAAAAGTGCATTGGTTCAGGGTCTAGCTGTGCCCTTACTGGAAATATAATACAGGTATGGGACCTGTTATCCAGGATACTCAGGACCTGAGGTTATCTGCATAAGGGATCCTTCTGTAATTTGCATCTACCAAAAAAATCATTTCAGCATGGATTAAACCAATTAGGATTGTTTTGCCTCCAATAAGGATTACATTTACCTTAGTTTGGATCAAGTACAAGGTACTATTCATAATACAGAAAAAAGGAAATCATTTTTTAAATTTGAATAATTTGATTAAATTGGAGTGTATGGGAGATGGCAGTCTGGATAACAGATCCCATACCAGTCCTAGTGTTGCCCGGAACAAGGCAGACCTGTCCTTGCTACATGCCATAGGGAAGGAGGGAAGTACAGACATCTATTGCAGTAAATTCCATGTCTCATCTCTGTCTTTAACTTTTTCCAGGCAATTTATCATTCAGGTCGTCTGGAAGGATCAATAACCCTTATCTGGAAAACTCACTTACTGAAAGCCCTGCTGAGTGAAGATACCTGTGATTTGGCAGAACCAGGAAAGTGTAAACATTGAGGGGTATATTTATTATGGTGTGTAAAGTGAAATTCGTCTGAAAAACGATGTAAAAAGCTGTGTAACAGTGTGTGTAATTTTACGCCATGCGAACGCCAGATTTGCCATAGTCATTTTACATTATTTTTACATTATTTTCCAGTGGAAGTCATTTTAAGAAAAAGCTTATACAAATTTGATGCCCTGTTTTACAAGGTGAAACCTGTCGATGTGCAGTAAATTATCCTACTGTTTTTTACACAGCATAATAAATATGCCCCTAAGAATAAACAAATCCAACAAACCGTTAAAATGCATAAATGTAAGAAATCAGAATGTCTAATGAGATAGAAAACATGCAGCACTATTTAAACTTGCGACAAAAGTCAACAAGGAAGGGCTAATGTGACACTGGTGCCGACCTTACTACCTAAGAAAGGTGGGATATAAAGAATGAAAATCTATAAAGAAGGAAAATCTGTTTTTAGTCAAACTTGTATACCACTACCATTTCTTGGATTGTAATAGAAACCATTTTTAAATAAGGCTGGGATGATGGGAGTTGTAGTTCATTAGGAGATGCTCTTTGGGGATGCAGGGATTTGGACATCTGCTCTGGTTGAATTTATTGAGTGAAAAGAGTTGTATTGCACCTCAGTCTTCTGCTAATGAACTCCAGACCATATTTTATAGGACTCTTGTTAATGAATCAACAAAGGGAAACACCCTTTCCAACTGAAAAAATGATGCAAACCACACTACTAACTTCCTTCCAAATCACACATAGGAGAGAGAACATTTCTATTGGCTTTAATTCATCTAATGTTCCCCAAAACTGTGGGTTAATACTCCAGATGCTATGGATCTCACTGAAGTATCTTACATTTTCTAATCTGAATACTGAACTGACTCATAATCTTCTATATGCTTGGCACAGTCATATTAACCCTAGGAAGACTTTCCACTAGATTTTAAATATTGTTGGTGGAATTGTTCTGTTCAGGCAGAACAAGCTTTAGTGATGTTGGGCATTTATGGTGGGCAATTAGGCCTGGCCTGCAGGTGTTCCAATTCATTCTGTAGGTGTTCAGTTGGATTGGGGTCAGGGCTTTATGCAGGCTAGCCAAGTTCTTTCTCTCCAACATGAGCTAACAAATTCACTACAGACCTTGCTTTGTGCCTGGTGTTATTATCCTGCTGAAACAGGAAATACTTTTTCCAAGTTATTGCCACAAAGTAGAAAGCATCTTCAAGAATCATCAGCAGCACATTGAAACCAGACCCATATCAGTATTCCTCCTACACTAAACTTTACCATAAAGGGCACCTGTTGGGTAAAAATGTTATCCCCATCCCCAACCCAACCAGGTGCGGGCAAATAGAGTGTGTTCTCTTGGCATCTGCCAAACCCAGACTTTTCCGTCAGACTGCCAGATGTGAAATGCCATTTATCACTCTAGAAAACTTGTTTTCACTGCTCCAGAGTCTAATGGTTGAGATGCTAATACCAATATAGATGGAGTGTAGCATTTCACATGGTGATGTTAAGTTTGCAGGGTTTGAAAATTTTTCAAATGAAAAAATGCCCATTGACTTCAATGCATTTGGCAAATTTTTTGCTGTTTTGTGAATTTTTTGGCGAAACGGGTCAGATTTGCTTATTACTACCCATGAATAATTCTTGTGCTAATCGTTCAGAATAAGTTGCAAAATGTCATTTTAGATGGAGTCTCTGTATTTGGCTAAAAATGTGTCTACATATAGTGTAAATAAATTACAGAAGTAACCAATCGGGCAGAAGTTTTCATAAAGGTGGCCATGGGCAGATTTAATTTTCCTTTAGACCGATTCAGCAGCTTATCTGATGGAAGTACCTGACTGATTTCTGGCCAAAAATCATCCAGATGTAGATTGATAGATTTGATTTTGCCATCAGATTCAGTCCACAACTCCGCGTTGATACAGCCCTTCATCCGACAGACCCATTACAGCAATTATGATTTAATTGTTGGCCCAAGGGCCAAACTGTTCGATCAGCTCAATATTTTCCACTTCAAAAGGGTTGCCACCTTTAACTTCTCACAAACTTCTCACAAAAACAAGGGGGATGATGGGATCAGGGGTGGAGCAGTGACAAAGGGGGTGGGGGTATGCCATTTGGGGGAGTATTTTTGCCTCATGTGGGTGGAGTTTTGACATCAG
Source organism: Xenopus laevis (assembly GCF_017654675.1). NCBI lineage: Eukaryota > Metazoa > Chordata > Amphibia > Anura > Pipidae > Xenopus > Xenopus laevis. The sequence goes on along the minus strand of NC_054375.1, from coordinate 119,840,469 downwards.
AGGTGGTTATTAGCCAGATTATTGTTCAGGTTTCACAAGGCTAAAACCCGAACAGGCAGTTCTGAATAGCGACCTGAACAGCCGTAAGAAAAACCAAACTGTTCAGGTCAAAACCGAACAGGTGGCAACTCTACACAATGTAGGCATATTGTAAAAGATCCGCTTGTTTGTTGGTCTCAACAAACAATCGGATTTTATCATCTATGGCCAGCTTTAAGGCCCCCATACAGGAGCAGATATAAACTGCCGAGTCTACAGTTTATTGGGCAGTGTATGGGGCCCTCGGGCTTCCCCGATTGATATCAGAGTCAGCTTGATGTCGATCGGGCAGGTTCGTTGATGCAGTCGTCAATCCGCCCGCCCGTATTCTTCTCATTGTGATCCGATCGTTGGGCCCTAGGGCCGACAATCGGATTAGCCCAATATCACCCACCTCAAGGTGAGCATATCGGGGAGTGCTCCGCTCATTTGGCATATGTATGACCAGCTTTAGTCTACTATAGGATAGGGTATAAACAAAAAAAGTTCTGCCCCTCAAGCTGATCTACTGGATGGTATCCACACATAATACATGAATGAGTATTTAATTATTTCTTTTAATTGTCAAATGTGCTGATCAAAAGAGGTTTAAAATAGCATGACAATGCCCGTGATTATTTCTTGCTGATCTTAATGCTTTTTATTCTTTGAAGCAACTTGAACAAAAAGAGTATGAACCTTCAAAGAGTGAACTAAACAAGCCTGGGAATGCATCTTTATCAGCCTTCACCCTTGATAAAACTCACTGCACTGCTGTCACTAAAAGGCAACTCCAGTGAAAGTTTTCCTGGCATGCACAATGGTAACGTCAGCTTGTTTGAAAGCCGCTCCTTCTTTAATTATTTTTGAAATGGAGATTACAATGGCGTCCCACATGTGATAAGTGATCTTATCATGACTTCAATGTAAAACATGACAGCATATGTGGACAATCTGTTCTACGAATGGCAAAGTGTTTAACATTATTTTTCTGTAATTGGTCCCAGGGCTGATCTGGCTTATGAAGTCTTTTGCGTAGAGCTTTTAATTAACACCACTAATAAAGTACATCTTGAAGAAACTGCACTATGATGAGTCTGTATTGGTTAAAAAAAAACAAAACACAACATGAAATAATCACTTTGACCTTGAACTCCAAAAGGCCCTGAAATCAAGCGATTTTACACTTTAAGCTCCTTAACAAGCATGTGGATTAGTGGAAAGCTGCAGACAATGTTCATATTGAGTATGCGAGGAATTGCGGAGTATGGAAACTTATATATGGCACAAGCTGCACTAATACAGTCTGTGTCATTTCTTTTTTCTAACTGAGTGAACTGATGGCATTTACAGTGGATGGCATTATTTCGTTAATGAGATTACTGGCAGTGTGCCTTGGTAAGCTTGTATGTGCTGCAGCGACTGAACATGATATAAATCAGTGAGAAAAAACAGTTGCTAACCAAATCGAATCTGAGAGGCAGCCATGTTAACCACTTGCTACAATGTCACTTATTTTATGAGGATGATTTTACAAAAGGAACAGGAACAAGAACAGATCTGTTGGCTTAAAGGGGACCCGTCACCCCAAAAAAAGTAATCAAAATTCTATTTTATCGCACGAGTCAAACAAAATGAACTTTAATTACACAATATACATTATTTGAATCTTGTTTCTTTCAGTCTGGGAATTCATAATTATAGCAAGCAGACAGGAGCCATTTTGTGGACACTCTTATTAATTCAAGCCTTGCATCATCTCAGAATCTTGTTTGTGCACCAGAATGGGGGACCTGCTGTCCATCCCCATGCACTGGTAACACAATTAAATGGTAAAGAGAACTGGGGGAATGTGGGGAGAGCAGTGACATCTAGGAAGTGCTGAATAGAAAGTGAAAGTAATTGCCTGCCCCGCCTCTATGCCTAAGGCATAGAGGAGGGGCAGACAATACTTGATTGACAGCTGAGATTTTTAAATGAGTTTACAAAAGCTATGCATGCTTCAATAAAAAAAATAGAAATTGGATTTCATGTTTAATTTGAAAAGGACTTTTATTATACAGCTTTTTGTGTCTGGGTGACAGGTCCCCTTTAAGAATCAAACTGCCAGTTGAGAAAAGCATTCATAGTGTAAGGCTATAGTAAATGGAGCAGCCATGTTACTCAAACTATTAGCTTTACCCCTATATTTGCTCCGGATGAGACCTCATTCTCAGGTATGAGCCCCTGTTACGGTGTGGAGTTAGGGTGCCACGCAACTGTATTCAGTACTATTACTTAAGAATGGACACCAATTGTTCTTAGAACATTATTGATTTATTTAGAACAAAAGGAGAATAGTTCAATAATACAGGCACCATTATGTAGTCAGTATATATGAACAAATAGACTATGAGCAGAGCATACCCTTCAATAGGAAGACAATCATCCAGTCCACCAAGAGTTTTTCATTTTTCTCAAGGGACCCCTCTAAGTGGAACCCAAGTTGGGGAATCTATCTAGTCCCTAGACTCCCTACAACCTGCATGCTGGTTCCCTTTGTAGACAACAGTGCCAACAGCGATCTAAACCTTCTGACACATCTTGGTGGAAGTGCTTGTATAGATAGTCCTAAAACTTTCTGGCTCTCCTAGAGAGACCTATGATAGGAGGCTGACTAATACTCACTGAATCCTATGCTCAGATAGGAGTCCCACCTTTTTTCTTCCCTTGGGGAAGCCTCTGCCAAAAAGCCCATGGAGCCACATGGTATATGAATTTATATCCTAACACAATGCCACCTTATGGCTAAACCAGGAATAACTAGGCGTAATGCTTTGACCAAGGAAACAGTCAATGAGGGCCCCTTTAGTGGCCAAACCTTAGATAAATGCACAATAAATTAGGATACCATTTATCAGTCCCCTACAATAGTATTCAGACTATATGTTATTCTAAAGCTCAAATATTTAACCAAACTTTTATGGTCTTCCGATCAGTGTTCTTTTTTTTCTGTGTACAGAGTGCCTGTTGTTGAAACTTCAAAATTGTTTCAGGATCACTAGGCCCAAAGGTTCGGTGTGAACCAAGGGGGAAGCAGGAAGGAAAGCTACTAGGAAACAGGATAACAGTTTATTCAAGTAAAGGCAGGTTAGAGAATATATGTATCAGGTAAGTAGCAGGCAGAGAAGTAAGATCTCAAAGGGTTTAACAATTGTAAAAAAATTTAAAAATTGTAGCCAAAGTCCAGGCAGCGGTCAACTTAGGCAGTGCCCAAGAACAGTACAATAACTGGCCAAAGTCAGAACTAGATGATCCTGAACAGGACCATGCATACAGGAACAAGCATTGTGGACCTACAAAGAGGCAAGTGCATTGGCATCAGTGTGGGCTTTTTGCATGCATGACAAGACCTATCATACTTGCCGTCTTGAGTGAAATGCTCAAGGCCTAACCAGTTAATTTCAACATTAAAAAAAAAATCAAATTGCATGGCATGCATGCCCACCTGTAATTGGTGTACCAATGTGATTAGAAGGTAAGCCATTTTTAAATGAAAGATCAACAAATTAGTTGGGGATGACATGCAGTACATTATCTGAGGCCATGGTCAATGAGTAGAGAGGGCAGTGAGCATGTGAAATGGAATAACAAGACCCTAAAATCCCTTACTTTTCCCAAACAATTTCCTACAGCTATATATTTATTTTTGCCCTGGGAATAGTATTTAACCAGGAATTCATCTGCAGCCCAGCTAAACAAATAGGTTGTTGTAAAGCGTTAAATGTGTTTTAGTGCTTTACTTCCACATCTCTTCCCCTGTATTTATATCAAATCATGATTCATAACATGCCGCTGTTTATTTTAAAAGTAGATCTCAATCTGCTTATTGTGGAATGTTTTAAATACACCTGAAAATACCATACTGTAAATATCACATAGCCATCTGCCTACAGCCACTTGCATGAATAAATAAGCTTGAGTCAAGGAATAAAAACTAGCGGCATATTCATGGATGAAGACTTAACCTAGCCAAATTAAATCATAAGTGGTAGAACCTATTAGCTATCATTGCTTGTTTTAGTTGAATGATCCATGAAAACATGTTATGAACAATGGCTTCCTTGCATGGAAGGATTTGCATGAGATGAATTGTGATAAAGAGATGCAGTTCATTCTGTCTGACATCTGGAACTGAAAAAGCTAGAAAGGAGCAATATTTTATTCCATTAATACTGAAGAAATATAGGCCTGTATTCAGTGCAGGCCAAATAGGTAGCGTATGTTAATATTGGGTTGTGTTCAGGTTTAGAACATTTTAGGAAAGGATGATGTAAGGATCTGTCTAGCTATAGGTTTACACTTGTGGAACAAGATCCTGGAGAATGTAACTTCCTTATTCATCATACATAGGCAGGGGAATGGGTCTGTGATGCTCTAATAAAACCTAGTCTACCCTTACTGCCCCTAACTGTGTTACTTTAATCTCCATATCGGTAGTGAATCTATAACTTTGGATATTTATTTTAGATAAATCATGCAGATGACTTGACAAGGTAACATCAGTCCATAATGTGCAAGTAATTGTGTTTTACTGAAATTGTTGTTATAACACACACTCAAATTAGAGAAATGAACTCATAAACCTTACCACAATAAACACAAAGTCTCAAAATGTTGGAAAAGACATGGTGAAAGTAATTAGAGAATAATCTATGGTAATCATGATGCAGGCAAGAACAAAGTAGATGACAAGCATTTTGGGGAAAAGGGGAAAATGGTTTTCTTAGGAGGTGTCTTCTAAAGAAATGTAAAGATTGTAAAGGCTGTCAGCACTAAAAACCTGCAGACTGGGGATAAGGACATGAGATAATAATAGTATCATTAGTGATGTCCATAGGGGAACTGGAAACACAGTTAGAAATGTATGCTGGACATACAAAATTCATGATCCTATGGGTTATGTGAAGGCATTTTCAAAGAGAAGCAGAATATATATAGAGAGAGCTCAGATGTAGATGAGCTGAAAATGATTTAGTCAAGAGAAGAGAACCTTTCAGTTATCAGACCAGTGACCAGCCCTTGGTGCACAATGTTGTTGGCAAGTAACCACCTACAAAACATTAAATCATTGACATGACTAACACTAACCAACAACTAGAGGTCTACACCTAAAGAAAGTCCTTTACGATGTAGTTAGCTATTAAGATATAGCTATTAATATATCATTAGCTGCTGTAGTCATAGTAGTGGGCACGTTATTATAGTTGAGTTTTTCTTGTAGTGACCAATGTGCACAATGTCAATTAACATCCAATTCACTTGGTGCAAGGGATTTACCTGTGTGGAATCAAGTCATTGAGGAAATAGCGGAATTATCAACAGATTAAGGCTTCCAGTAATTCCAGAGTTCCATTGCATCCATGCGTATGATTGGGTGCTATGCAGAACAGAGTAAGAAAGCATTGGCATGCTGCTGAATTGCCCACATGCTCAGGAGCATGTATAGATCCTTTAGCTTTGTGAATACATCCAATGTTGCTTCCTTTTGAATGTTTTACAAATAGAGCTTGTATCCTTAATTAAGCATATGTAAGTGTATGTTTTTATATGAATATTGGTCTTGTTTTTGTATTTCAATGCACATTTCTTACAGTACATTATTAGTACATGTAGGGGATAAAATATGTTGTATCTAAGCAATTTTATCATTTATAACCCAGAACATTATGACATAAGCTAAGCTTGTTTCAGATCTACAAGCTGTAACCTTTGGGGGTCAGCATTAGAAATCAAGCCTAGATGGTGACCAGCATTGTTTAGTTAGCATTATAACTTCTAAAAAATTATACTCATACTATAATTAATTAGAATTACTGTATATATACTGTCATTGTGCATTTTTTTAATGATTTCCAGTACAAGAGTTTAGGAATATCAGTATAAGAGAATTCAGGAAAACACAAGGAAGGCATAACAATTGTTTTGTATTATTTGCTCTCCTTTAAATTTTCCTAAAGTGGGAGAAACCCTCAAAACTTTTTGTAAGAAAAGTCTAGTAACACATCTTGTAACTTAGTTTTCTGCGCAGAATTCTAAGTTTATTAACTGAGTGTGTAGTCTCTGATATCTGCCTATGGCTTCAACTTTTTGATCCACACTCTCCCTCGGAGCAGATTTATCAAGGGTCGAATTTTGAAGTACAAAAAACTTCGAAATTCGACCATCGAATTAAAAAAACGTTGAATTCAAATATCGAATTCAACGTTTTTTCAACAAATTTGGCAATCCCGCAGTCGAATAAAAATCGTCCGAGCGATTTTAGCGATCGATCGTAGGATTTTTATTCGATGTGTAAAGACTTAGAAAAATGTTGTAGAAGTTCCCCATAGGCTAACATAGCACTTCGGCAGGTTTAATTTGGCGAAGTATTGAAGTTGAAGCAGTCTAAGTAAATTCAAAGTTGTAGTATCCTATTCGATGGTCGAAGTATCCAAAAAATTACTTTGAATTTCGATTTTTTTTTTTACTTCGAAAATTCCCTCTAATTCACTTTGACCCTTAGTAAATCTGCCCCCTATTTTTAGTGTTACTTTTTATTACACATCTTTCTTTTCAGACCCTCTCCTATTCATATTGCAGTCTCTTATTCAAATTGGTACCTGGAAATAACTCAAAAATCACATATAATAGAAAGTGAAAACCAATTGCAAATTGTCTCAGAATATCACTCTCCACATCATACGAAAGGTTTAGTTAAAGTTAAACAACCCCTTTAACTATAAATTCACTTTTTTACAAGCTCACTACTCTGAAATACCCTAGATGTTTTCAGTTATTTAGAGCTACTGGCCCAAAGCAGTGGAGCATTAACATCCCTTGCCTGGTGCTGATATTGGTCACCACAACCCATACAGTCTATAGCACCCTTGCCACAGTTATGCACTGCAGTCCAACTAGGGATATTTTTAGGCCTGATTAAATTGGCTTATGTGACTATGGACTACTTTTTTGCATTTGATATGGTTTGTGGGGGATGGCAGACGACTAGGGTGGGAAACACTGATTCCATGCTCTCTCTCTAGGGATCTATGTATGGAATATATGTTATTGTATGATCACTTTTGACACTGTTAATAATACATTATTGCTCCCTCCTTCCTCTTTTACATGTCTTCTTCTACTCTCATGTCTTGTTGACAAATAAAATGTAATGAAACCCTCACCAGTTCTTCTGTCTTGCTTACTTCCTTGGTAACAAATCTGACTGAATTTCTGTATTCTCTGTTGCATGTAATTGTATATCTGAATAACACTATGCATGTCAATGTGTAGTTCAGTAAATATGGGTAGGAACCTTATCTTTGCTGCTGAATGGACACACTCTGATTTATCAAATTATTACTTTTAAATATTGGACTAAACCCATACACCTTTTATGTACAATCATATAATGCTCAGCTAATAAAATGATTTCATCCCTCTGCTTGTGAATTCTTTTTCTATGGAGGAGGGGGATTTTTTTTTTTTGTATTGCATTGGTCCCATCTGTACCGCTGTCTTCATGAATATGCATGGAATCAGATATGACAGTGCCCTGCACCATTAATAATCCTGTCATCTGACTTACACAGCAGAAAGCTTCAGCCCATGGCTTGCGGTAGCAAAGGCAGCCTGGAGGCAAAAAAGGCCATGCTTCTTTTTATTGGGATTAAGTGTCTGAACATTTTGTCAGGGGGTTCCAAGAGAAGTGGGGGAGGTTAGAAAAGTTAGATTCAGAGAAGGAGTAGAAGGAAGAGGAAAGTCTCTCATGAATGCTAGGACTTGTTAGAAGCCTGAAGTAGTGGGTGTTATGGTATGTGAACTGACCTTGGTTGCAGCCACTGTGGGTAGCCCTAGCGTTTTTTTGTAAAAGAAGCAATTGCTGCAGAGGTTTGGATTTCAGCCTTTCCAGTCATCAATCATGTCAGCCTTTTCTCCTCTCTGACAGCATAGTACAAGGTCTGACATTTGACACTCAAGGCTTCAGGAGCAGTTACGCACAGGCACAAGTTGGGCCCAAGGGCTGCTTCAAAAACTGACAGGTTTTAGAGAAGCTGCAAAAAAAATTTATAATAATAAAGTATATATTTATCCGTCAAAAAGCATCCTCATTAGTCACTCTTTCAAAATGACATGATGACATAAAGGAAATTTGCACCTAAATTTGTGCTTTGCTTGTACATATTTAACAGAGGGTTCGACTCTCTGATCTCTCTGATACTTGTCTTTAAGCAATATATCCGCTGGGTTGGAGATGTTGCCTATTTGAGGTACATTTTAAGTGTCAGTGTTCGTTGCCGGTTAAATAAACGGATATTCCTCATATATTATTTAAACCTGCAGTGATTCAGTTATATCATGTAATATATTTTAATATTTAAAAAAAAAAAAAATCCAGAGCAGCATACACACAAACAACCTGGCCAGCACTTCACTTGGCCAACCAGTACATATTATGCCAGTGTTATTAAGAGCCACATACATTCTTTAAAATATATATTTAGGAACTCTATTTAGTGAAATCATAAGTTATAATCGGTGCTTAGTGGTGTATTATGCATCACATGATTTTATGTAACTCAATAAGAGGATATTAGTAAAGGTATGGGACCTAATGTATTATTGAGAATGCTCGGGACTTGGGGTTTCTGTGTAGCAAACCCATGGGTGGGCCTGAGAAGTGTGTGATTATAGTATGACTTGCTGCCAGTGTGTCTTAAATACCCTTTAGCTTTGGGCAACTCCCTGCAACGCCCTGCAGTGTGTAGTAGCCCTTTTAATCACCTTACCCATATGTATATCCTGGCTGTCTCCTGGTGCACAGATCAACCTGAATTGCCACTAACTTTCACTCCTAGAGCAACTATAACTCCTATCACTAAATAGAACTCACCCTTACCAGGGCCTGTCAATGAGTCCCTATACTGTACCCACCTCCTTGCAAGGCAGGATCCAAGAAGAGAACCCTGAACACCTGTGCTCTCCTTTTTAAACTTTTTTACACTGCCACCTACAGGGTAACCAGATTGATAACATTCAGGAAATGGTCTTTAATCCAGGGTTCACGTTAGGGGGGTTATTTATTAAAGTTTGAATTGTGAAATCTTAAAAAAAATTTTTGCACAAATTGTTTATATTTATTGATTATACCCCGATGCTGCAAAAAGCCCAAATCCAAAAAGCAGCAAAAATTCACATGATTCAAGTTTTTGCTCAATTTTGTTGAGTTTTTCCACGATCCCATTAAGTCAAGTTAAAAAGTAAGCTAAAATCAGGCATGGGAGTTTGGTCAAGATTTTTTTATTAATATTATATTATATTATATTAAGATAAATTTTAATTTTAGTAAATAACCCCCTACATGTCCAAAACAGGGGGAAACTGCCCGTAGAGATCCCTAACCCTCAGGGTCTCTTCATCTGGATAAGGGATTTTTCTGTAATTTGGATCTCCATTCATTAGGGGGCCGATTCACTAACTTCGAGTGAAGGATTCGAAGTAAAAAAACTTCGAATTTTTGTGCTCCTCGACTATCGAATTGGCGTAAATTCGCCTGAGTAGAATGATTTGAATAGATCGAGCGCAAAAACGCTGCGACTATTCGCCCATTCGATAGTTGAAGTACTGTCTCTTTTAAAAATACTTCGACTGCCTACTTCGCCACCTAAAACCTACCGAATTGCTTTAAAAGCCTATGGGAAAGTCCCATAGGCTTGTTTTCCAAGTTTTTGATCGAATAAAAAGGCATTCGATCGAATGAAATTCCTTCGAGCGAATATTCGATCGAGCGCCTATTCGCCTGGCAAATATTCGCCAATTCGACTATTCTCCAGCGCGTAAATTCGCCCATATTGTCTATTCGATTCTATTCGATTCTATTTCCCAGTCAAATTTCGGGGGAATTTAACCCCTCGAAATTCGACCCTTGATGAATTTGCCCATGAGGGGGTCATTTACTAACAACCAAATTTCTATTTTTTTCACAAATCTCTAAAAAAATTGTGGTTTTCTCATTATTCTAAAAAGCTCTAAAAATTCAAGATTTTTGAAGTGTAGAAACCATGAACACCTCTAATACAAAACTTCTCCAGCTGCACTGATCTTTTTGGGCTGCTCTAAATCAAGTCAGACTTTTAGAGGTTTTCATGTTTTTCTTTTGCTAGGAATTGTCCAAAAACTCAAATTCTTAGAGGTTGTCTAGGTATTTGGATTTTTTAGCGCAGAGTTCAGAGCAATTTTCTGTTTGTACATTTTAATTCAGATTTTATTTTAAATCTTACGACATTTGTAGTTTAAGCGGTTGTGAGTTTGTTGTGGTTTCAAAAACCCCTAATACTACTGAAAATGAGACTGTTGATAAATAGGCCCCCATGTCTACTTAAAATTTATTTAAATATAAAATAAACCCAATAGCATTGTTTTGCATCTACTAATTACTAATGATTACTTATAATTTAGTTAATTAGAATAAACTGTTTTATTACTACAGGTAAAAAGATATTCAGTTGTGGGAGATGGCCTTTCTGTAATTCTTAACCATCAGCCTCATGTCTTGATATGAAATTCCAATAGAACAAAATGTTTATTTAACATGCAACAGAATACAGGAAGGAGACAACTGAAAAACATGATGGTTGCCTATTTCTGATATGGGTTTAGAGGCTTCAGTATCAGTTTAATTAAGACAACAATTATAAATAGGCCAATTATTTAAGCTGGCAAAACTCCAGAAGATCAGACCATGTAGGATGGTGGATGTTTGCGTGATTTGGCCACATGTGTGTGCTAATAAATTAAGCTATTTCAAATGTTTGGGCCTCAGTCCAATGATTGGATCTTAATAGAGGCCTATGTAGATCCACTGGGAAAAAACTATTTCAATGAGCCCTAAGATCCTATTTTTAAGCCCTCACAAGAGATGGACAGATATTGGTGAGGAAATCTTGCACCACTAAACAAATGACTTGGTCTAAAGGGGCCTTGGCAGCATCTAATATTGACCAGTGTCAATGTCCACCTTTTATTAGAATTAAAACATTTAAATGAAGCTTGGTTTAGGCAACCCTTTTACTAATGTAGTATGTAAGGGTAGCATGGAGAGTCCAGAAGTTTTTACATTTAATGAAGTCATTTTACTGTGAGGCAAGCTTTGAATATCAGAACAAAATGTGATACTCTGATATACAGTACAAACAGATGGCTACAGAATAAAAAGCTATTTTTTTACTGATGTCCGTTTTCCATACAAACTCTTTTGTGGGGGCTTAACAAAAAAAAAAAAAAAAAAAAAAAATCCAATTCAAGATGAGAAAATAACATTGCTGAAAAACAAGATATTGTTGTGTTTTAATCTTTTCAACTCCAGGCAGTGGGAAGCATATAGGTCAACTAGCCAAGCTAGTTTTTAGTTCTGTACACTGTCTCGTTTTCAAAGAACACCAACAACATCTACAGCATCTACAGAGGTCGGTCATGCTCTTGGGTCTAGAATAACATTGGGCTTAAAAGAATATAGCAATAATACGAATGAAATAAGTTATGGGTGTACAATTTATACAGTCTAAGAGAACTTTAGGTCTGATGTAAAAGCCAATCACATCACATACTCTGATCCCATCATATCCCAAATGGACAAAGCCTTGCAGGCGAACTAGTAAAATACTGACCTTTTGAGATACTGATCACCTTTGGCTGCTTTTCTTATGACTGAAGGTTTCTCCAGAGTGATCTGCAAGTTGAAGAGTTTTTTTTCTGAATATTGCACATATTGTATAAACATGGTGAATTGTCAGAAAATAATTATGGACTAGATGGGGGAAATGTCAGCAATTTATATATAGTAAGACCTACTAATAATTTCCTCTGTGATGTGCAAGAAACATGAATTAAACACTATGGGCCAATTTACTAATGTTCAATAATTTTATTGAGCAGTGGCAATTATTACAGTTTAAGGAAAAAAAACACATTTCTGAATTTGACTATTTGTTTTTTACAAGAGGAAAGTCTATTTTAGCATGGAAAACATTTCCTTGAATCATTAGTCAGAGCTTGAAATTAGCATCTGGAATTAATGATTTTGAGGGGTGTTAGAGCTCAGCACAAAGTGGTGTTCTCACTTCTCGAGCCAGTTGAATACATTATAACAAACTAACACATTTATCAGCTTAAATATGATTGGAAATTCATTATACACTTTCCTGGCTGTCAGAAAAACATTGTTTAGTGCCAATGTTTACATTCAAACCATTGGGAATTTACAAGGGGCCCATTTACTAACAACTGAATTTCGTTTTTTTCCACAAATGTTAATTTTTTTTTTGATTTTTGTATTTTTTTAAAAAAAGCTCTAAAAATTTGAGATTTATTAAGTGTAAAAACCACGAAAACCACTAATACAGAACTTTGCCAGATTAAAGGTTCTATAGTCAATTAGAGCTGTGCTGATCATATTGGACTGTTTTAAATCAATTCTGACTTTTAGAAGTTTTCAGATTTTTTTCGCGAGGAATTGTCCGAAAAAACTCTCTTTTAGAGGTGTTAGAGGTATTCGTATTGTTTTGCGGATTCTTTTCCATTCGTACTTTTTTTATTTACAACTTTTAATAAATGTCATGACATGTCATGAGTTTAGTAATAGTTTAAACACCTCTTAAACTACTAAAATATAGCCTTTGATTAATCTTCCTATTTGCATTCTCCTACTAACCTTTGATGGACTAAACCCAGAAGAGCTAAGGCATGATGGCACAGTTGTTAGCACTGTTGCTTTACTGCATTGGGATCCTATGTTTAATTCTAGTTAGGGCACTATCTGTAATGTAGGTTCTGCCCATGCTTGCTTGGGTTTCTCTGTGTACTCCAAATTCCTCCCAAAGCCCAAATAAACCATACAGGCAGTTTACTGACCATAATGTGTGTGTGAATGTGATAGGGATGGGATTGATGTGAATGGTAGGGATGTAGCGAACTGTTCGCCCGCGAACTAGTTCGCGCAAACTAGTTCGCGCGAACTTCGACCGTTCGCGTCCGCCGAATGTTCGCGAACGTTTGGGAACGTTCGCATTTTGAGTTCGCGTTCGATCGTTCGACCATTCGACCATTCGAATTCCTTCGACCGCTAAAAATCGAACGATTTCCATTCGTTCGAACGATTGTAAGCATTCGATCGAATGAAAAGCATTCGATCGAATGGCTTTGATAGTTCGATTCGAATGAAAATCCTTCGATCGAACGATTAAAATCCTTCGATCGTTCGAATCGAACGATTTTAGCGGGTGTTCGAAGTTCGCGAACTGTTCGCGAACGTTCGCATTTTTTGCCGGTGTTCGCTACATCCCTAGTGAATGGTTTATAATCTCTGTAATGTGCAGTGGAATATGTTGGTGCTTTATAAATAAAAGATGAAAATAAAACGATAATATAAAATAATGCTATTTTTCGGAAACCAAACTGGATTAAGGATTTCTTAAAAGTGCAAGTGATACTTTGGGGGTTATTTACTTAACTTTTTTTTTTATATAAAATCAGACTTTTAAAAAATCACAAATTTTTCGGAATTTATTAAACCCCCAGGCTGGAAAACTCAGAATCTGAAATCCCGGCATCTCAGACCTGTCGAGGTTGAATATAAGTCAATGGGAGAAGTCCCAATGATTTTATTGATGTGCCCTGGGTCTCGTCTCCGAGTTTTCGGGCAAAAATCTGAGGTGAAAACTCAAAAAAAAACTTGAAAATACGGTGAAAATCTGAGTTTTTACCGCAAAGCAAATTTTCCGGAAAATGTAATAAAAAATAAGGGGCACATTTACAAAGCTCGAGTGAAGGATTCGAATAAAAAAAACTTCGAATTTCGAAGTGTTTTTTTTGGCTACTTCGACCATCGAATGGGCTAGTTCGACCTTCGACTACGACTTCGACTTCGAATCGAACGATTCGAACTAAAAATCGTTCGACTATTCAATCGTTCGATAATCGAAGTACTGTCTCTTTAAGAAAAACTTCGACCCCCTAGTTCGGCAGCTAAATGCTACCGAACTCAATGTTAGCCTATGGGGAAGGTCCCCATAGGCTTGCCTATGTTTTTTGGATCGAAGGATAATCGTTCGATCGTTCGATCGAAGTATTAGCGCTAAATCGTTCGACTTCGATATTCGAAGTCGAACGATTTTAGTTCCTGGTCGAATATCGAGGGTTAATTAACCCTCGATATTCGACCCTTAGTAAATGTGCCCCTAAGCGTTAAAAACCAGAGTGGCTTAGATCAGAGTTTGTAGCAGACAATATTGAGATAAGTTCGGACCTTGATAAATAACCCCCCTAATGTGGACTACATTTCACCATTTAAATATATTGCTACTATATTAGACTTTTTTTTAAACACACCCCATCTGAGACTATATTTCACATAGCTATACCTTTAAAATGAAATGCACTCTCGTGGCTTTGACAATGCATTGGGAACCAGTACGCTACATGGCTAGAGTAGTAGAATAGAAGTGTACATTAAAATCAATCATTGTATAGGAAACCCTTAAACTGATCTCTTGAAAAATACATTTAACATTTCAAAATAAGTATCTTGAAATAAATTGGCCCAAGACACAGGCAGTTTATGTTGTTAGTTAAAAACGTTGACTTTGCAATGCATTCCATTACAGAGATACCTTCCTGCTGTAATTTTGCTAAGCATGCCTGGGTCTTTTGCCCCTCTCCCCCCAGGTTTTGAGGAATAAAACCTATTAAGAAATACACCACCTATTGCTGCAATGAGAACCCTTAGCTCATTGTCTGATTTAATGCAGATAGTAGGTTACAAGGTACCCTGTGAGCAGAATTCTATCCCCAGTGTGGTTTTTACATAGCGATATGCTATCACTAGTAATGGGCGAATTTGAGGCGTTTTGCTTTGCTGTAAAATTTGCGAATTTCCTGCGAAATTCACAAAACTGCCAAAAATTCACGAAACGGCGCCGGAGTCTCATTTTTGACACCGGCGTCTATTTTTTGGATGCTGGCAGATTTTCACTGGAGAATTTGCGCGGCGGTTTAGCGAATTTATTTGCCGGCGGCGAATCGCGGGAATTTGTTTGCGAATTGCGCGGCTGGCGAATAAATTCGCCCATCACTAGCTATCACATTCAGTGACATTGATTTTATAAATACGGCAGAACTCTCTAAAAGAATAAGAGAGCATGTTAGAGACTGATTTCCAAATATGTTACAAACGTGATAAAGTCAATCAGGTTACATAGTTAAATCGGGTTGAAAAAGACAAAGTCCATCATGTTCAACCCCTCCAAATGAAAACCCAGCCTCCATACACACACCCCTCCCTACTCTCACATAAATTCTATATACCCATATCTATATTAACTATAGAATTTAGTATCACAATAGCCTTTGATATTATGTCTGTCCAAAAAATCATCCAAGCCATTCTTAAAGGCATTAACTGAATCAGCCATCACAACATCACCCGGCAGTGCATTCCACAACCTCACTGTCCTGACTGTGAAGAACCACCTAGTTGCAATAATAGTTTCATAGCCAAGAATATAACCTGAGGGACCATAAATACAATTAGAATTTATATGAATCGAATATGGGTCTCCATAGCAGTTTAGGAATAATACAGAAGTGGAAAATATGTGGTCATTCCAGCTGATTCAGACTTGTAGTTCGGGAACAGCTTATGGGCCACGTGTTCCACACATCTGGCCTAATAAGCAGGCAGTTGTTATGTGCCAGTTTTCTATGTGTGTGCCTTTTCCCAACCTGTGAGATAAAAGCCATGGATTTTCCAGTAGTTCTGCATAATGACTAATTTGTATGAATAGCAAGGATTCAACTTGAGATTTAAAGAAGTGGAGAAAAAAAGAAGCTAAGGGAAAATCTGATTCAGTCTAAGTCCCAGTGGTATGCCACATTCATTTTACCAGAGAGTTTATTCTTTAGTACTTTCATGGACTGACATGAGGGAGGAATTCGCATGTCAGGACAGATAACATCTTTCTGCTGCCAAAGGACTCTATTCAGACATGCATGTTAGTAGGTTGATAACTTATTCTGTATTGCAGAGAACTCAAAGATAGACATTTCTTCTTTTATCTCCATCTCTGCGCTACCTGAATACTAAAGATACAGGGAAACAGCACAATACATCTTAACTCTCCACTCAAACAGTACAGACACCAACCATGGCTACAAAGCAAACTTTTGTACAGTCCTCAGAAAGGGTAGCAGTTCCCCAGTTTTAAGGCTTTACATAATGGTATATATTGATCTTTGATCCAAGTGCAAAGCAACAGTTGGTATATGTTATTTAAAGTAAGTAGTTTACTGTTCTGTTTACTTAAATATTATCTCCTCCATGGACCCATATTCAAACCCAGAACATAGAGTTGTCAGATATATGTAGGATATGTAGGAAGACAAACCATTTCATCCTCCAAGACTGTAGCTTCAAGTCTACAGATTGCTTGTGTAGCACCCTTATAGTAGGGGTACTTGTGGATAATGATGGGTGAATTTGCGCCGTTTCACTTTGCCGAAAAATTCGCGAAATTCAGAAAACGGGCGCGGAAATTCACCGGTGTAAAAAAAATGGACGCCGGCGTCCGATTTTTGGACGCCAGCTCATTTTCGCCAAAAAAATGGATGCCGGCGTAAAAAAAACGGACGCCAGCGTCAAAAGAACGGACGCTGACGTCAAAAACATGAAGCCGGCGAATTTGCCGTGAATTCGCTCCTGGCGAATACATTCTCTTGCTTTATTCACAGTGAATTTTTTTAGGGGATGCAAAGGCATTAGGGATGGGTGAATTTAACCCATTTTGCTTCACCAAAAATTAGCCGCCTGCGAAAAATTGTCGAAATACATTGGGCGACTTTTTTTTTTTACACGGTTTTTTCTCCCATTAATGTCTATGGGCATCATTTCCGCAGCGAAACACGCTGAAAATATACACTGATCCTTAAAAGGCATCTTTTGAAATACAAAGAAAGAAGGTGTACTTGGCATGTAAAGTATTTTTACAGTGAGATCTGTGCTGTTGTGGAATTCTTCATCTGAAAGAGTTGGATAGATTTTAGGAAAAGTGAGAAATGACTACCCTTATTACAAAGGACTGATTTTTTTCCAACTTTCTCTGAATCAACAAGCAATTAGGCAGGTTTCCCTTGGAAAAAAGGTTGAATTTGATGGATATGTCTTTAAAAATTCAATCTTACTTAACTATTATGCTATTATGTTAAGTGAGATTAAACAGGTTTTGGAGCTCAATTTAATATACTGAAGGGCTGTGACACACCACTTGATGATTTTTGTGTAGTTAAAATGAAGTATTAAAGAAATATTTATTATATCAATGTTCCACATCTACAGTATGTGTTCTATGTTGTATATAATATCAGCATGTTCAATCTTAGACACTTTTTTTTGTGATTGAATAACCATATGGCATATCATTAGTTTGGTAACTTGCCTAAAACAAATTGCAAACCTTTTGACCCTTATACAGAATTTTGGCAAGGGGATTGAGAGCTTGCCTTACTCTGGCCAGGGTTCAGTTTAAGCATAAGCCTGCAAATCCTTACCATGTTTTCTTTGCAAAGACAGCTGCACAAAGTTTCTAACTGAAGAAAAATTCTTGGTCTCGCGCTGGCTTTGTAATATTGTTTTTAACAATTTGATAATCTACCATTGTAACACAGTTAAACGTTATGAACACAGATTGGTGCTTTCAGAAAAGTGAAACATATAAATTGTACTGTTAAAGGTTTTTTTTCCTACTATGAATACATATGAATATATATATATATATATTATATATATATATATATATATATATATATATTATATATATATATATAATATATATATATATTTAAATGGCAAACATCAGTAGCCATAATCAAATTATTGGGGAATGTTTGGGCTGAATGTGTGAAAGCAGAGCTGGTGTAAATCTGATATATAATAATAATAATGAATATATATTTTTGGCGAAACGAAACAGGTCAAATTCCCCCAAGCCTAAAAATAAGGAATAAATATAAACAATATTTTTCATCAAGAGGGACAGTAGAACTCTTGTTATAATATTATATAGATAACATCAGTTATATGTGGTGCCACTTGGGTCACAACACACCCCTAAATTTCAGGATATGTGTATTAATGTGTATTAAAGCACTTTCTTATATCTTTGAAATACACAAGAGCCATGGAAATCCTTTATATTATAAAGTGATGTCATCAGTTGTAAGCGATGTTGAGTGATGTCATTTCTGTGACTCGCTGAAACGTGAGTATTATAATAAAGAAAGTATTCCTGTTAACAAATATGAGGATATTATAATTCACCTTGGATTTCAATGACCTGGCCTCCAGTCTTGTGCTTTTATCTGGTCGTAGAACTCCTTGGTGACTTATATATATTTTACTATAGGGGTACATTATTAACTATAGCGGATGCAAAAAGTGACTTCTTTTCCTGGACTTTGAACCATGACCCAGGCAGCACAGATGTTATTATAAATTTAAATATGCTCATTACCAACTCACACACAAGATAGAAAGCACTGACCTACTAATATAGATAAGAATTGTATATAATAACCTTCTGTACAATAGGGGGTACTTTATTCACTATGTAATACACAAGACCCACGAATATCCCGTAATTTACTTTCTTATAAACATTGCTTAGTGATGTCATCAGTTATAATCAGTGCTCAGTGATGTAATTGCTGTCACATGACACACTGAATCTTGTGTATTATAATATATATATATATATATAGAGAGAGAGAGAGAGAGAGAGAGAGAGAGAGAGAGAGAGAGAGAGAGAGAGAGAGAGAGAGAGAGGAGAGAGAGAGAGAGAGAAATAAAAGAAATAAAGTACCCCCTGTTGTAAAATATAGAAATATTAGAAGCCATATCAGAGTTCCATGACCTGTATAAAACCACTTGATTTTTTGGCCTTGTGACTTATAATACATATATTTTACTATAGGGGTACATTATTTAGTATGCTTTTAAAAGAAAGGGGTGCAAAAAATGACTTATTTCCTTGGGCTTTGAACCATGACCCGGGTAGCCTAGATGTTATTATACATTTTAATATGCTGTGTTACCAACTCACACAAGATAGGAAGCACATACCTATTAACACATCAGCAATTTTGACATTACCTCTGGTCAACTGGTAATGGTATCTACTACTACATTATGTTGCTTACAATCACAGGTACAACTAAAAATAAATCTGACCACCAGCAAATAATATTTGGGTCTTTGTATCCCACATTAAAATTAATAAACTATATACTTATGCGTATGCCCTTATATAGACAGTGGGACGGCTCAGATCCTTTTGTTTGATGTGTATTAATTAAAGCAGCAAGGTGAGCTGAAAGGTTGGGTGTGCTCTGTCCATTACCTAAAAATCCTTTCCTTTCACAATAATCACATTCAGGCTCGGTTCTTCCATGTTGTGCCGTCAAGTCTACGCAAATCTTTGTTTCTATTTCATTACATTTTTCTTGCTTGAAAATTCACCACTCTTCTTCTCTTTCACTAAAACTCTCTTTTGCATGAATCATTTGCCTGTTGTAAGCTGTTGATTCAATTGCCGCCATTGCTTGTTATTGATGAGATATGATGAACACACGTAGGCACAAGAGAGGTCAAGTGCTGGAGTGGGTTCAAATAAATACACGTATGTTGAATTGATTAGTGATATTAATATTAAATAACCACCTGCTATAGATAAACTTGGTTTTATAGTATTTTCTGTTGGCTCCGTTAATACTTTGCAAAGTAGGGGAAGATGTCAAAGATCAGTAAATGAGCTCTTTGTTATCCTGAAGCTGACTGGACATTAGGAGTGGCCTTAGAGAATAGCAATCTGTCACAATACAGGAAAATATTTTGGTGAACAGAAAAAAAACCCATCTATACTGATTTTTACTGATGTTACCGTTCTCTCATGCCAATTGCATGGAGTTTACTTCAAGTCAGAGCATCCCCAGGGGCACTGGATGTCATGAGATGCTTTGGTTGGAAAAGAAGCAGCAGCAGCAATTGTCACCGCCAAGCAACTCGTTGGGAAATATTTATTTGCATTGTGAACTAGCGCTGCTAAGTGAGAGATGATTAAAAGCAGCACAGCACATTCCACATTCATTCATTACTAATTCCCTTGTAGGAGATATGAGAGAAACCTTAGATATGCAAAGGGCTTTGTGCAAGATCAGAAGGGTAGTATTTTCAGGCAAAAAAAACCCTACACAATGTGTACCGGAGATTATATATAGTTCAAAGGTTAGTAGCTGAAATAAATTAAGCAGTTTCCCTGCAGACACAGTAGGTGAAAAATATATTGAATTTATGATAATGACTCAAACATTAGGATATCAAATAGGTGAAGTAAGCCTTGACTATTTCGGTTTATATAAGTATTAGGGGTAACAGGGTGTGTTTTTTATTTGGAGATTATTTGGATAATCTCTAAAGCAGGTAAAACAGACGCATACAAAATGTGCACATTTTATTTGTAGAATCTCCTTGCAAATGAAGAGAGTCCTGAGTTACTCACAGTGAGGTCCCCAGACCTTATTAGGAAAAATACTACCATAATGCCACCTCGACTGACTAGAAAAACCTTAATAAAAGTTTTGATTCCTCCCACGTGTTCCCCATAATAAACCTGTGCCAATACTACCTCATTGTACTTAATGCATAGAAATGATGAATGCAGGCAAGGGATACATTATCAGGAAACATGCTCCAAAAATGGGAAAGGCATTTCCCATAGACTTCATTTTAATCAATTAATTCACTTTTCTTTTTATTTTATTTTTAGAAATTTTCATTTTTCTCTGTAATAACAATAAAGAATTAATGTTTAAAAAAAAATTTAGTACAGATATGGGACCTGTTATCCAGAATGCTCAGGACCTGGGGTTTCCGGGATAACAGATTTTTCTGTAATTTGGATTTTCACACCTTAAATCTTTAGAAAATCATGTAAACATTAAATAAACCAATAGGCTGGTTATGCTTCCAATAAGGATTCACTTTACAGTATCTTAGTTTTTGGATCAAGTACAAGGTACTGCTTTATTATTACAGAGCAAATCATTTTTAAAAATTTGGAATATTTGTATAAAATGGAGTCTTTGGGAGATGACCTTTCTGTAATTCGGAAATTTCTGGATAACGGGTTTCCTGATAATGGATACTTATCCTGTAGATTTAGGGGCCTGTTTATTAAACCTTATTTTTTTCTGATTGAGGTTTTTAGGGGTAAAACTTTTTAAAGATTTATCATACCCGTAAACTACTAAAAATCCAAATCTGAGAATACTCCATTTCAAACCGGTCGAGGTCATGAAGAAGTCAATAGCAGTCCCTGATGTGATCTGTACTGGATAATCTGAAAAATTTGGGGTTTTTCGTCCGATAATCCGAAAAAGTTGAGTTTTTGGAGCGTCAATCTCATGATACGAATTGACACTTGATTATGTCTTTTATTATTTTGTCGCTCTGATTTTTTTGAGGAAAAATATTGATAAAATAGTGGAAGGAGTCTGCTTGGATTTGTTTTTAAAAAATATGAGATTGATTTGAGTTTTTGTAAATGTGCCCCTGAAAGTAGAGAGACCCAAATTACGAAAAGACCCATTATCCAGAAAGTTCTGCATAACAGGTCTCATATCTGTATATATTATACATATCAGCCTGAAAATAGCCTGATAAAGAACCAGGGCATCTTGTTCTTAATGTGTGAAGTGTTGCTTGTGTCTCTATAGGGGTTGACTGCACTGTGCTGCTGTTAAAGAAACATTATAATCACTCAATGAAGAGGGTATTTCCTAAAGCTCATTCCAGGATAAAGTGAGTGCTGTTGTGCTTAAAATTTTTAAAGTAATCTGACAGTCCACACCCAATTCATAATGCCTTCTACTCTAATCTTAACAATTGTTCTCCAGGCAGGTATAGCTTTTTACACATTAGACCTTCTGGTGGTACTGTATCTCTATTTAAGCTGGCCATAGACGCAAAGATCTGATCGTACGAATAGAGGATTTGTACGATCTTCGGATCGTGTGTGGAGAGTCCCGACATTTTTCTTCTGGTGGAGAGCGGTTGTTTGATCGATCAGACAGGTTAAAAGATTTCTGTCGGCTGCGGGTAATATCTCTGCATGTATTGCCGATCGTACGATTTTTGGTTGGACATAACTTTCGTACGATTGCTGTCAGGGGCAGAACATTGGCTGATCTGTTCTTTTGTACTTTATTTGATCTGAATGGTTAGTGGCAGGTCGGGATCGGATCTTTGCGTCTATGGCCAGCTTTAAGTTCACCCTGCAAGTATAAACAGTGAAATAAGCACCTTCTGAATGGCATTATTATAAGCACAACTTTGTACCCTTTTCAGTGTGCTGCACTTCCGCTTGTGTTTGTACATGAGCCTTCTGATGCAGTGTCTTGATAATCGGCAAGCTCTTGCAAATTAGCAACATTATAATTAATTATGGGGTTAGCCAATTAAAGAGCACTGCTTTCATTTTAGGTTATAAACAATTATAAACAAGCCAAGAGAAAACAGAAGAGCACCATTGTTGTCTGTCTTGCACAAGCAGTTAATGAGTTAGACTTGAGCCATAGCATTAAAGTGTCTGTCCAGCTGAGAACAGATTTGCATCCTGCTGCCAATGAACAGACTGGGATCCAAGCCCATTCAGTAGATGTAGTGTATTACCCACACCCTACTGAGCTGCCTTACACCATGATCCTACCAGTATTACAGGCAAAAAAATGGGAGTCTCACAGAGAGCACAACAAGAAAAGCCAACTGGATGGGAAGACTTTGCAATTTTCACAGCAAAATCAACATGACACCATGACACTTTGGTTATAAATGTCTCTAAATATATATATATATACTATATAGTGCAACATATACTGTGCATATATAATATATATATATATATATATATATATGCTGGTCTTTTTTGTAAAATATATATATTTCACAAAAAAGACCAGCAACACTGAGATATCTTGTGAATCAAAGTTAAGAGTGTTTTCAGATTTGCATGAATAGCCGACGTGACATTTCGGTCCACACAGAACATTATTCGGACGGCCGTTGACTTTAATGCATTTGGACAAATAGAAATAGAAATAATTTTGACGCCCATTGACTTCAATTTTTCGGCGAAACAGGTCTACTTCCCCTTATCACTAATGAGAATCTTCACAAACATACTCTAAAGGTCTGAATGTCTTAAAAAAAATTCTAATAGGATCAGCACAGCTTCCATTGTCTTCTATTGGACCTCGACTACTTTTACTTGGTGAAGTTTTGTATTCAAGTTTTTCCCTAATTTCATACTTCATAAATGCGCTTCTGCGCATGCGCGCACGCCATTTTGTGCATTCACGCTGGAGCTAAATTTTGCGCATGCATGCTGGAGCGAAGTTTCGTGCATGCGCAGTCGAGCGCGCACTGAGCCGGCGCTGTGGCCCGCCAGGTTACCTAGGGCGCCTGGCCGGATTGGCCCGGCTCTGATCCAGGGTGTCCAGCTGGCCAGTGGGCTAATAATTGCGGCCCTTGGTGGGCCCTCCTAGTTTAGCAATATAGTGTTGCATGATTACTGATGGTGGGACTGTGCAAACTCATTAGCATCACACCTGTATTTTGCTGAGAAACAGTAAAAGCTATACAGGTATGGAATTAGTTATCTTGCAACCCATTATCCAGAAAGCTCCGAATTACAGACTCCATTTTATCGAAATAATCCAAATTTTAAATAATGATTTCCTTTTTCACTGTAATAATAAAGCAGTGCCTTATATTTGATCCAAACTAAGATATAATTAATCCTTATTGGAAACAAAATCAGCCCATTGGATTTATTTAATGTTTACACGAATTTCAGGTAGGCTTAAGGTATGAAGAGCCAAATTAAGGTAATATCCATTATCTGGAAAATCCCACGTCCCAAGCATTCTGGAAACAGGTCCCATACGTGTATTGGTAATGCATAGCAAGACCTCTGGTGAATACAGTGGCTATATCTAGCTATCTACATATGAAAATTATTTTTGTAGATTTTCTATTCAAGATGGCCAGAGATTTCTTGTGTAGTTTTTACAAGTCCAAGTCTCTTCAGTCCACACAAAAAAAAAATCTGCATAGCATAACAGCTTTGATGGAATGGATAACCAAGTTACTATAACAGCTACTTCTCATTCCAATGCATCTAAATTACTACTATTCTTACAATCTCTTGAATAGTCTGCAGATTAACTCACGCAGACCCTCATACTGATATCATTTCAAATATTCACCTGCTAAAGCCAACATGTTGCACCCTATAAATTCCACCCATGTTTGAAATTAACATTCCAGTTTTCTTCTGCCTTTTATGCACATGGCATAAAATAATTACCAGCAATTACTGGTGGTGAACTTACCATTGACATCAATTGAATTGTGACATCCAGACCTTGTTCTCGGAATGCTCATATGTTTGGTTAGTGTAAAAATACTCTGGGGAAATTCTTGCTTTAATACAGCAAATTCACAGAGTATAAACATGCTTAATACACTAGAAAGTTTATAACAGGCCAGATTTAGATCAGCTCACGTGCTGCAGTGTCTACGTTTGGTTTGTTACTGAGATTAAAATTCTACAAATATTCAGGACAAAAGATTAAACAATTATCACCTGGTTACCTCAATATAGTATAATAACTGTGATGAAGGAACCCAGTACATTTGATTGCAATGCCTTTGGAAATTAAACACTTTCTGAACTTCTACTATTATCCTTTACTGCTGCTTTAAGGGAAAGTAATCAAGGTCTTTTAATCAAACCATCAAACCAATGGAATATCTAGCCACCTCCATGTAAGGGTTAAAGTCTTCCTTCTTGCTTATTGTGATATGTTTAGAATAGTATACTCTGTCCATTTATCTGTGAACTGTGTACGATATTTTGCATTGTTACATCTAAGAAGGATGCTCCAGTTTATACAAAGGTTCTTTTTAAATAAAATCTAGCACAAGTTTTGCATCTCCGACCTACAAACCGGATATTATTTAGGAAACACATTAGCTCAGAGAGAGCCCAGAGAATTGGGGTAAGTAACATTTTTCATTAATACCTAGCAACACTTGCTTCACTGTAAATTGATTTTTATGCTACAGTATGTATATTGTTAAACCAAAATCTTAGGATAGCTTGAGAGATTCCAAATTACTTTAATGTGATGCCCTCACTTAGATTGTAAGCTCAGGGACCTCCATTCTCTTGTCTCTTTTACGCTTAGCTGTTAATTTTTATTGTAACTGTACTTCGTATTTATTTGTAATTGTTATTCAACTTTTTATCTATTTGTACAGTATGGGATCTGTTATACAGAATGCTCGGGACCTGGGGTTTTCCAGATAAGGGATCTGTCCATAATTTGGATCTCTTTACTTTAAAGGGGTTATTTACTAAAACTGAAGTTTATCTCATCAAGCTCGACCAAACTACCATCCATGCTTTTATCTTATTTATCAATAAAATAACAAAAAACTTGGGAAAAGACTCAATAAAATCAAGTGAAAACTCTAATCATACAAATTTTTCAGTTTTAATGCCCAAATCACTTGATTTTTTTGGGTTACCGCCCAAAAACACAGAATTTCTTTGGATTATCGGACTAAACTCATCGCAGATCACATCTTCAAATTGTAAACGGGACATCTACATGACCTCAGCAGGTTTTAAATGGCTGATTTTCAGATTTGGATACTATTTAGCAGCTTCGGTGTATAATAAATCTTGAAAAATGTAATTTTTTTCCATCTAAAAATTTGAGTTTTTGCCAAAAAAACCTTGACCAGAAAAAATCGAGGTTCATTAAATAAACCCCTAAGTCTACTAAAAAGTAATTTAAACATTAAATAAACCCGGTAGGATTGTTTTGCCTCCAATAAGGATTAATTATATCTTAGTTGGGATCACGTACAAGGTGTACCAGGTCTTGAGCATTCTGGATAACAGGTCCAATACCTGTAAATATATTTGTAATGTAAACTGGCAGACTTAATACAGTATTATGTTTATTTTTGATAATGTATAAAAATGCCTGTAATATATTTATATGTACCTGTTTTTCAGAAAGCTCCGAATTACAGAAAGGCCGTCTCCTATAAACTCCATTATAATCAAATAATCCAAATTTTTAGAAATGATTTCCTTTTTCTCTGTAATAATAACAGTAGCTTGTACTTCATCCCAACTAAGATATAATTAATCCTTATTGGAAGCAAAACCAGCCTACTGGCTTTATTTAATTTTTACATAATTTTCTAGTATAATTAAGGCATGAAGATCCAAAATACGGAAAGATCCATTATCAGGAATCCCCAGGTCCCAAGCATTCTGGATGACAGGTCCCATAACTGTACTATCGAATTATATTTTATTTCTGTTTAGCAAGTGTCAATGAATAAAGGCTTTGTATTATTTAATGCTTTTATTTTTATTGCAGCACATCATAAGTTATATAGAGAAGGTTTGAAAGTATATTACTCTGATTTCCTTCTGTTTATTTGTTAAGTCTTTCACTGCAATACATGTTTAGTAAGAAATTCACCAATAACAACACTCAAAAATATAGCAGTTAATGAGTTCTTTAATTAAATATATATATAATTTACTAGCAGAATTAATTTATACAAACGGTATGTCACATGTGTATGGATCGTGTCCATATACATATATTAATAGAGTAAAAAAAAAAATAGATATTTCGAAAAACAAAGATAATTTGAAAAAAAAATACTTTATTTACAATATAATATTTCAGAAAAAAATCACTTAAATACAAATGTAGAAATATATTTAGAATGACCCCATCATGTGTTTAATATACATTATAATACATCTGCCTGGAAATATTGGTAGGTTATACTATTTATAATATGGAGGATAAAGAAGCAAGCCTATGGTTTCATACAGATCTGTTCCTTTTTCATTGCTAATTACTTCTTGGCAAATGGGCGCATTGTTTCAACTCCAACTTCCTGTAATGGAATGAGAGGCATTTAAGACTTGTTTTCTTGCTCCAATAGGCTTCGGAGGAATTGCAGCCATAAGTTTTATCTGTTGCCGAGTTTTTATTATTTTTATTTATTTATATATTTTTATTATACAAGACAAAAGGCACATAGCAGCTTTAGAGCCTCTTGGATAGTAGGCTGAGGCTGAGAGCAGAGAAGAGCATGATTGATAGAGTTCTGGTTGGCTTATAAAGGGCAGCCGAGAGTGCAGTGAAATAATCAGAGAAAAGGGCGTCCTATGCTGGCTTTCTCAGAGTGGAAAAATGAATCCAGCACCTCTGCATTATTAAGTTGTCAGACGGTCTGATGATGAAAATCTGAAGGTCAGGCATAACAAGAGGCACCTTATGGGCAGGTCATGGCCTTTCTGCAAGTGCTACACTCATGTTTATCTGCACCTAACCCTTATCAACAATTTTTCATTTGATAAGAAGATTGCAGAGAAGGGAGAAGTGTGTATCTCTTTTGTACACAAGCCGGAGCCATAATATGTAGAATTAAATGGAAAATGTTATGTGCTTTCCCCTTTTAAGAGAGAAAAAGTAATAAGCTAACGGCGGCATGTGGAAAACCCTGATCTAAATAGTTCAGCGGGGTAGAACTACGACACAGGAATAAGCAACCCTATTTTTTTTACTATACAGAAATAGCTGTAGTCTGTTTTGCTTTGGTGTTTCATTTGTCTGCTTAATAAAGAATGTGTGGATGCCTGTGTAACGTGTACAGGTGCAGGCAACGTGTTGGAACCTTTCATTCATTACACTTGACCTCACTATGTCTGTGCTTCAAATTAATCCCTCATCTCATAGAGGGCACTCTGGTAGCCAGCAAGTAAAAGGAACTGAAAACAGGAAGAAAGACTGCCAGCAATGCATTTGTTTTATTCTTTTTATTCATATATACATCTGATGGATAATTATAATGCCTCTTCTTTCAATTCCCTTATCGAATTAAATCTTCCCTCTTTGCTGGGAGGCAAATTTATATTCGGTACCACTTTTTAATTTTAACAAATCAGTATCAACCTCTCATATTGTCAGCAACATTCCAGCTTCCAAGCATCACTGTTAGTCTTTAGCAGATCTCTACTGATAAGCAAATTCATATAATAAATCAACGCAATATAATTAATTAGGTAAAAAATGGTAACATAATTTCAATTAAGGGTATTAATGTACAAACATTATATTATTATTATAAATAATAATAATAACCTATTGATATATTTTTGGATTTGGCTTAGATTTCAGGGACCAGTTCCATGTTTTTTAAGTCTGCTCGACCATGCAAGCAATCTAGTACTCTTTCTACATTATAACTATGAGTAGTATTGCACCAATGGACATTAACCTGGCATAACGGAAAGGTATGAAACACAGAGGCCAGATTAATATGTTTTTTATCATTTGAGACAGACTCCAGTAGTCACTGTGAAATGACTCTGTAAACTGACATACTGAGTTTTAGCTGTTTCCATGTTCAGCACAGTGGGGGTCATTTAAAGATCGTAAGTCTTGGCTGCGAAATGGGGCTGAAAATATGCTGCAGTTGCTAACAGTGCAGTAAGCTGTTAAGGTTCCCCGATGTGATTCTTGCCTATCTAGGTTTATTAATCAGTATCCTGTTAGTTTGTTAGGTTTCCCCATAAGAGACATTTTCAAGAATAATGCCTTTGTTTTTTTTGTCAGTATACTAACAGCTACAATATCATTAAATATATATCTTTTTAGATACACTTAAAGGAAATAGAAAAAATATACGAAGCGCATAGGATATTTTCAAAGGTTCAAGATAAACTTTTTTTATGTGTAAAAAAAAAATTTCTCTATATTTTTCTGACTATTTCCTGAATTGATCAAATTTTTTAAGTTTTTACACAAAAACCTCGAAAAGTCAGATTATTGGGCTAAACCCAATGCAGACCTCAAAAACTTCAAATTGAGATAGGTGTGATGAAAACTCACCCTGCTGGTCCAGTGGGGCAGCGGGGACGCCCACCGCATGGTTCTGCCTTGTCTGCCAACCAAAATCCTCTGGTTTAGGGGTGCACACTTCCGGATTTAATGTGAACACTGACGCTGGCGTGCTATGACATCGCGCAATGGCGTGAAATATGAATATATTTAAAGGGACTTTTGCCCTGTATTCTTTGCCCGTTATAGGTTTCCAAATTGTGTGTTCCTGGTGCCTCTGTGCTTTCTAAGCTTCAGTATTCTGTGATCTGTTGTCCTGTTTTTGACCCCTGCCTGCTTCTGACAATTCTGGACTTCTATATCCTGACCCTGCCTGGTAACCGACTCTTCTGCATCCGAATCCCTTCTGATTGATCTCCTGGTTTGACCTTTGCCTGTTTGACTCCACTTGTACGCTGCCTGCCACGACCCGGCCTGATTTGACTCCGCTTTTGCTTACGCCTTGTACTGCAACCTTCTGCCCAAAAGACTTTGCTTTTCAGTCATGCCCCTTTGCTCGTCCAGAACCCTTCGCTTGGCACCTCTCTTATTAAGACCTGGCGGCATACGATTAGCCGAGGGCTCCTCCCAAGGTGAAAGGCGGCTGTTAACGGCAGAAGCAAGAGCTGAGAACAGGGTGCTTGGCATCGGTTCTGGATTTAGGGTGCCGACCGTGGCAATAGGTACCTCTCCCATTGACTTATCCATGACCTCGAAAGATCTGAGATGGCGGATTTTCAAGATTTCACAACTCAACCTTTAATAAATAACCCCTAAATGTTCATGCAAACTAATATACATAGGAGAGACAATACAACCAGTGAGGGATCATATTTCCCAGCATTATACCACAATTAAAAATGAAATAGTTAAATTGCTAGTCCCACATCATTTTAAAAAAGCAGGAGACATTGTCTCTCAATTGCGATATGCTACAATAGAATCAATTCCGGTACTTAGATGTGGAGGTAATAGAGAGTTATATTTGAAAAAATGTGAAGCATTTTGGATTCACACTGTAGGGACAGTGTTTATATGCTTTGTGTAATTTCTGTACATTATATTGGTGTTATTTTGTGTCATTGTGAGTTGTAGTTCAACATTAATAAATTATATGACCATGTACAAAGCTAATGTGTGGTACTGTAAGCAGTAACAAAGGGACTTATGGATATAAAGTGCATGATTTGATTTGCATGTATATTATGTTAGAGAAAGAAATGTGAGTACAAATGGACTTTTGCATATTCAAGGAGTACTGGTGACTTTTGTTTTATATATATATATATATATATATATATATATATATATATATATATATCGTTCATTCTAATGTGAGAACTGTCTTATCTTGTAAAAATAATTTAATTTAAGTTGCTTGTATGGGATAGAAAAGAGATTTCAGGCTACCAGGCCTCCAGCTGTTGGGAATGTTTCCTTCTCAACCAAAACAACAACAAATGGAAAAATAAACAGTGAAGTTCAGAAATCTGGATGATTTACAAAATTTTAAGTTTGCGTTTATTCAGAATTCAAGAAAAAACATGGCGGAAAAAGAGGAACGTGAATATACTCAAGAAGGTTCTTCAGAATCTCCAATAGTTGGTATCTATTTGAGAAAAACCCACAAAAGTTCACCAGAAAAAAACTAAAGTAAATGCTAGCGAGGTTCAATAAAATTCAATGAAAATTGTCTCTGACAACTTATTTGTTTCCCAGTTTATTAAACATTCAAGCTTTTTAGCCTCATTGAAAATGATTGAAACAACGTGATTTTTACTGGTATGCAACTTTTATTCTGTGAAAAAACACACAGAATATTCTATGCATTTTTTTCTTAAATAAGTTAGCATTCGAGAGAAACAGTCGCTCAAGTTTTTTTTAGGTGAGCACTTTTTTTTCCCCAAATGAAAACTAATAAATATAGCCACATGTATTCATACTCCAGTTTTCACCCACAGAGGCAGGTTAAATGACAAAACTGGCCCTATTATGTATATCAATGTGTTAGGGGGTATGTAATAGCAACCAATCAGCAGGAAGAATTTACTGGTCACCTGTTGACCTTATTCGTTGCTATGTGTAACATCATCTGGGCAAGTGTAATACCTTTTATTATAAATGGGGGGGTTAGAATGTAAGAACTAGCATCGCCTGTGGCATCTCAGGTCCGACTGTCACAGGGTGGGGCTTTGACATGGCGATTGGCAACTGAATGGGCGTTAGCTGAAAATCTTCTTATTATAATGTAATTGTCCCTTTTTGAATTATGTTCTCTGAGCTACAGTAGATTAGATCTTGCTGCTCTATGCTCATTGTGCCCCTTAATCCTGAGTTCCCTGCCTGGTTCCTTGCCCCAGTGTCCCTCCTCGCCCTGTGGATCTTCCGTTTTTACATTTAAAATTAAAATTGAAAATTGAACTTTGAGAGGGTTCTTATTGTTAGTGTAACCTGGAAGAACTGAATTAAATCTGATCTATTAATGAGAAAAACATTTGGTTGGATTTCCACAAATGTGAATAATGAAAAAAACATTAATTTTCAACTTAATATGGAATGTTAAAGGTGCCGAGATGATCTAGATCCAAACGTACTTTTTTTTTAACATGTGGCTGTCACGTAACCAAACAATAGATGAGAGTTAAAATGTTATGCATTGGTCCAATTCGGTCTCTAAATCAGCCAACTCTCATCTTAAAATCGGAATTAACACAGCCTCATGTAATTCCACATTTTAGAGGCCTCTTCTACATGAATGCATTTTTCTTTAATTTATACTGAATAATATTAGTCAGGGTGGTTGTTAAGCAGACATTGACTTTCTCAGTGAGTGTGTGTGATTGAAATGCATAAGGCTGCCTTGTATGTGCAAAAAATAAACATCAACCTGCTTTTTGCAAGTTTGATCTTTTGAGTGCCTGCTCAACGACGATACGGATAGACATTGGCTTTCTCACACTGGTATATTTTAATCACCTGACCAGCACAGGTGCATGCCCTTTCAAGTAGTTCTCATGGGGACCAATGGAGGGAGATTTCCTAAGGTTTTATTTTGTGAGAATGGCCAAGCTAAAACAAAGCCATCTACTTTCAACTGAGCTTTGTATAATATGTCTCCTTAAGGAGAAGTAATCCAGGATATTTAGTTTCAAAAGTCCCCAATTGCTCTGAAGAAGCAAGGACATTGAACCTATAGTAAGCTAAATTCTGTTTATGATATCCAGTATTCACTTTTATGTACTGTATTATATTGATAAACATATAATAATGAAATGAAAGCAATAACATTTTAAATTACAGCAATAAGCAATAAGAAGAATGATTTGCAACACAAGAACCATATGTTGAATACAGTTGTATACTGCTTTTTTATAATGTTCAAAGAAATGTAGTACATATGGATAGTGATCATTGTGATACAGGTATGGGATCCGTTATCCAGGAAGCCGTTATCCAGAAATCGTCGAATTACCGAAAGGCAGTCTCTCATAGACTCCATTTTATTCAAATAATCCAAAATGTTAAAAATGATTTCCTTTTTCTCTGTGATAATAAAGCAGTAATTTTTAATTGATCCAAACAGATATAATTAATCCTTATTGGAATAAAAATCAGCCTATTGGGTTCATTTAAGGTTTAAATGATTTTCTAGTAGACTAAAGTTATGATGATCCAAATTACAGAAAGATCCATTATCTGGAAAACAGCAGGCCCCAAGCATTCTGGATAACAGGTCCCATACCTGTACCATGTTTGCTTATGGTTCAGCCCCAGGAAGGTATTTTCAGTAACCTTTCCTCAAATTAGGTAAAAATAAAGCCAATTGGAATATTCTTGCCTTATATATATACACATCACTGTTATGGCCACAATGGATTATTTGCCTTTTAGACTACCTAGAGCAACAGTTTAGGAAATTCCCACAGTAAAATCAATGAATCTGACAAACTATATTTGAGAAGAACTCTGTCTGTTCTAAACACTTATATGACTAGTAAATACTGACAGCAAGGATTTTTGTCAGGAAATGATCCTATAAACATGTCAATGAAGATGTTTACTGTTCTGAGCAACATTCTAATATAGTCTGTCATGCTGACATTCTCATCGATTAAAATTAAACCGGATTGCTACATTCTCCTTTAATGTTTTAGCACTTTTTTAATTGATTTTAGTTTGGAAGAATTTGCATATCTGGATATTCAAACTCTGAAAGTTTAGCTCCTATTAATTGGCATCTGTACTGCTTATTCTAGCACACACACATACATACTGTATGTGCTGCGCAAGGAATTATCCCTGAGCGGGCATGGGCAGATGGATGTCCAGTTAGGGGTTTATCCTTACCTGCCGAGTGTTTACCTAATCAGGGATGTTGCACTCGGCAGGTGAGGTAATTCGTAGTAGTATAGGGTCCCATCGGGAGGTTTGGATCAGGTGATAGGACTCCAGGGGTATAAATATCTGCACCGGCCGGCAATCAGGGTCAGCCAGAACGGAAGGAACTGCAATGTCCACCCCCCACCTAGTGTATGTGTATATATAAATATATATATATATATATATATATATATATATATATATATATATATATATATATATATATATAAATATATATATATATAGGGTGGCATACCGCTTTAACTGTTTTAGTACCCAAGACCTTTCTCAAGGCAACCACACCCGTACTGCAACAGGGTTGAATAGCCAATCATGCTCAATCAATTAGGGAGTGACATCACCTCTTTAAAGTGACTAGTGCATGGAATGTTTATCTATATATATCTCAATCACCTTTAAATTATTAGTGATACTGTAAATTAATTTTGGGATATATGATGTATTTACATTCATATATCCCAATATTCATACACAGTATCACTAATAATTTAAAGGTGATTAAGATACAATGTAATTTTATATTCAAATGCATGTGTTAAAAGTGCTTTGTGCAATAAATATAATATAATTATTTTTTTTTTAAACTGTCATAGCACAAAATGGTGGAAAGTTTGGTGCATAAATGATGACCATAACAAATAAATATGGCATTACTATTGTTTGGAAAATTGGGTTATGAGCAGAGTTTATATACATAAAAGTCCCAGCACCATTCCAGAGGTTCAGAACAATAAATTTTTTTATCGCTCGATCTTATTTGTTATAAGGTTTATTTGGAGTCGGTAGCCGCTGACAGTAGGTGGCTCGAGTGCAACCTGCCCCGAACCCCGCTCTTATTGGTAAATTTAGGCAAAACCTTCCATTCATCTCGCAGACTCTTTCATCATTTGTTCTCCCACATATAATAATACAAGGATCTGGTCTCTGATGAAGTACATAGTTACGAAACGCGTCAGACCATGAGCTAACATTCCCTTTTAACTGATGTAACTAATAAAGATTGATCTTTTAACTGAATATGAACCTGAGCGATCATTGACCCTAGGAGTGCGCTGCAACGTTTTGGATTTGCATAATGAGTAGAGTCTGGCTGGTTTGTTATCAAAATAATGGATAGCTTATGTTTTTCTATTGCACTGTTGTGTTTATATAGTTATGCCAATTAAAAACAGGGCTGTGGTCTACCCTTCAACCATAAGATTTCTTGGTGCCTCGTGCAGTTATTTCTATATATATAGTTATGTTGCTGTGGTCTGTAGCATAGGTACATCCTACCTTGCCCATGAGTATAACTGACCAATACATAGTCCCTCAACTGCACTTGAGTTCTGACTGAGATTACAATTTAAAAATATAAGATGTAGAATGAGTAATGGTAATGCCACTGTTAGTCCCCCAACTCCATTGAAAACATGGAAGTTATGTTTTGTAACAGTGGAAGTACAATCCCAGATGAACTATGTCCCATCCTCTATGAACCCAATTCCACTGTACACAATATAAATCTGTACACAAGCACAATATTTAGAAGGTTATGGGTTTACTGAATTCCATAAGATTTCAAGACCAGTAACATTTATAGTAGGGGTAGTCTTGCCTCTTCTGTTTTGGAAGATATCTTAACCTTGATGAACTAATGCTACATCAGTAGAAGTCTTAAATGTATAAAACACATAATGCATAGGTCTTATCAATATGAGTGCATTTTTAAGTTTATTAAATGTGTAGCATGGGAATATTCTACAGAGATTACCAGTCCCTGTGCCAGTGAAGTTTACTATCTAAGGTCTCTCCCAATCAGATTCACTAAACACTAATTTTATCAGGGGCCAATTAAGATGCTGGTATGTTTTTTTGGAATATGGGAGAATACCTAGAGGAAAACCACACAAGCACAAAAATAATATAAAAACTTTTGCATATAGTCTCGTTCTGGCTGGAACCCAATCCAGGTGCACAGCACTACAAAGAAACATTGCTGCCCTATTTATCATTCTTTGTTCATCATAGAACAGTTGGAGAATGTCTATAGGTTCTGTTTATAAGAACTATGATTAAATGTTTTTATCAACGACAGATCCCATGTTTCTCTGGAGTTGTTTGGAATCACAGTGTTTCCTTATGCTGGGATGAATGAAACAGACTGAACCCCTAGAGAACGAAGGAGCAACGTGCATTTAAAAAGAAATACATTATGACAGTGGAATCTTTGCCAGAAAAACTCTAATGACATACGTTATTTTTTAAAAGAGATGATGACCCTGGACAGATATGAATAAAAATCTTCCCTGAGAGGAAGCACAGGTGCACAGGATTTCATACTGGACAAATATTTTCCTAGGTTCTCCAGGGAGGAAAAACTAGGGCACTTAGTGTGTGACCTGGTAAGCATAAAGGGTTAGTAATGATGATGTCAAAAATAACAGCAGCACAACAGTAAGAAGAGTGTAATGTATGTGAGGTCCAAGAAAATTTGGCATCTGTTCCCCTCTGATAAACAGTGCCTTTGTGTGAAATTGAAGCTAGTGAGTTTCCAGCTGTTTAATGTGTATTTTCATAATATTCCCTTCATATTGAAGTTTCTTTAGATTAACCCTGAAATATTAAGGCTTCTATTTCTTATTCATGCAGCTGTAGAACAAAAACAAAATGCACATTAATCTAGTAAAATTGTGTCAAGAAAAAAAATACTCCATCTTGGATTTATTTCTCAAACAACATATGAGGTTAAAATTTGCTTGTTGAAAATAGACAAACCTGTTGATCTATTTGGGGTTATTGAAAGAAAAATGGAGCCACATTCAATGTGAGTTCTTTCCCTCCACCGGTTGAGATATGAGGTCCCCAACAAGCAAATAAAATACTACAATGTTTATCATATACAATACAATAAATTTCATAAGTTAAGTTCAATAACTGCTGCAGGTCAAGTTGGTCATGACCACGCTTTTTTTCTGATACTACCCCAGGTCTTTTTAATATGACCTCAGCTTTCCTTTGTAGCTTTCCTTCCTTTTTCCCAGCTCAATGACCATCTCTGTTGTGGCTTGACTTGTCATAATGACAATTCCCCTCATTCTAGTAAGGGACAACAAAGCACCACCAACTGAGATGGGGGCATCACAGGTAACACTGCAGTACAATAATGACATTCCTCATAGCAAGCTGTTGTGATCAGCCTAATACAAGTCATTAATGAATATCATATACAGGTATTTAACTTTCAATTCGCAAAGTCTTTTTTAAGAAATGACTTACCTATTCTCTGCTTGCGCTCCTCTTCAGAAACGGTAAAAGGGCGACAATCCATCGTGCGGCTCTTGATTTCTCCTCCCTGGCTATCTCCTTTAGAAGGCAGGCAGGAGAAATTGAGCGCCGCACAAAGGATCTTCACCCTGTCACTGTTTCTGAAGAGGAGCACAAGCGAAAAATCGTAAGTAATTTCTTCATAAAGACTTTTGGAATTGAAAGTTAAAACTGCCTTGGTGTTTTTTTTTTTTTTGCGTTAATTAGAATTTTTTTTTTTTTTTAATTTATGTTACTGGTCTTTTAAGGTATGGAGAATGGAGATAGAAATTACAGAAAGATCCCTTCTTTCCAGGTCTTGAGCATTCTGGATAACAGGTTCCATTCCTGTATATGATTGGTCTTA
Organism: Xenopus laevis; assembly: GCF_017654675.1. Taxonomy (NCBI): domain Eukaryota; kingdom Metazoa; phylum Chordata; class Amphibia; order Anura; family Pipidae; genus Xenopus; species Xenopus laevis. The sequence goes on along the minus strand of NC_054375.1, from coordinate 119,803,289 downwards.
TCCATGTAACTGCTCTTCCACTTTTGTACATATTCTCCAATATTGTGCCAACCAAGCTCTTTGTCTGTGAAATGCAATGTTTGTAGTGTAGACAAGGAAACATGGGCTAAGATTAATAGACATTGCTATTTAACACCATGTATTTTCCTTTTCTCATTCTAAGATCATTTACACAATAGCATATGTTGCAGCTTAATCCTTCATGAACTTCTGGACAAGCACAAAACTAAAAATATAAAACAAAGTCAGTTTACTTGAATCTGAAGCATGTACCAGCATTTATAATGTGTGTAGCTGCACATACAACCTGGTGTATAAGTCCTATGGGTGATGTATGCTTAAACACACCCCAGCATGGTGCAGGAAACCCCCATCTGTACATGTACGCTATTAATCTAAAGTATTATCTCTTATAGGAGAAAATATGCACCAGTGCAAGTAACCCATAGCAATAGACATTCTCTTTCATTACTTCAGCTGCAAGAGGTTGATCAAAGCTAATTGCTGATTGGTTGCTATGGGTAACAGCACTTGGACAAACATGATCCTCTGTAAATATATTCTCTTGTCATGGAAACACATTCTCATACTACAAATTTTTAGTCAATTATTCTAAAATAAGGCTACATTGAACTATGAGTTTCTCAAACACTGGCCTGTTCCTTAGTACAATAACCATGCATTCAATACCAAAGGAACAACTGCAGTTTTTCATACAAGGGTGTTGATATACTTGTTTTTAGATACACTGGTGGAGCCCTATGAAATGTAAACAGAAGCAGCAACCAGTAATCACAGGTTATGGCATAGGATACTCAAGGCTAAGGAGGGTGGGGGGAGTCTTTATTCTCTTATTAATGATAGATGTCGTTTTACAAAGGCAATGGGAGGTAAAGCACTTTTAAAAGACCAAATTAAGAGGTATTAATCTATTGTCTGGCAGTCACGTCATATTCACATTGCATTTCTCTTTCTTAAGAGCGTGTCTTGATCTGTCTTGGGCCTGCAGATCTGCTACTATTGAAGCCTTCTTAATAATCCGCAGTGAAATAAAGCACAGGGTGTTGCTCAGTAGGCCGCAAAAAGCAAAGGCTCAGTGGAGTTAGAAAGGGTAGCAAAAGCTTTTCAGTCTTGTTTCTCAGCCGATTAAACTCATTCAGGGCTAGGTGGCTGGAACGAAAACAGAAAGATTACCTCCTGCTTCTGACTGCTTTGTTGGCAGCAGCCTACAGATGTAGAAACATTTTAACTGTATCGACAAAAGAAAAGAAACGAAGGGACATAGTTCAGACCTGTTACTGGCTGAGCACATAAAAACAGATATTTGTACAGGGGAGATAATGGCTGTTTATTGAAGAGTGGAACTTTAGAAGAAGAATAAAAAAAAAAAAATAACTCTTAGCATGGAGAGATGCTTCAAGTCTTTGACTCCTCCTGGGATTTGCCATTTATTCAGTGGCATTAATCTTACAAGCTACGGGTGACTGAGGATGCTGGGAGTTGTATTGTTTACTCTTAAGGTCAACGCAAGGGTATTCTCATACAATCCATTTTCTAATTCCCCATAAGACTTTCTGGTTATTTTGGTAAAAAAATACATTTCTATTTTAAGTGAGTTCATATAAAATGGGTTTTACCATCAAACTAAATTATTTTTACACAATAAGGAAATTGTTCCTCTAATAATTAACTACAATGGGTTAAAAATAAAATCCTGTAGGAGAAACATTGGAATGATATAGTTAAAAAAGAAAACATTAAACAGGATGCTGGGTATATGAAACAAACTTCATATTGTTACTGTGCTACAAAAAAACAGCCTAAAAACACCAGTTTTTTTAGTCAACCCAATTGTCTGGTCATAGGTCCACCCATGACTTCATTAGCACATGTGGGGGCAAATTGATTCATCTGACTTTTTTTATTGTGATTAAAAGCAATTATGATTAACCCATTCTTGTTGTTTTTAAAATGTGCCAATGGTCATGGAAAAAATGTCAATTTTTACATAAAAAGTAACTTTTTCTCTGCGGCTCGTTAATTGATATATTGGTCTATTATAATATGTTTAATGTAATTGTTTAATTTAATTCCTCAATGATTCTTTATCATATTCTATCAAACCACACTCTAAAAAAAGAGGTTTTATTCAGTTCAAGGTGCTGGCTATACATACTGTATATAATCTGAAAAGTTTTGGTGCAACGCAGAACTTAGTTATAAATATTCTAATTTTTGTCATGGTAAATGGCATTTAGTATATTTTTCACTATTTATCACTACATCCTGTGCTGTGCCAAATCTTTTTGGACTTTGATGGTTACCAGATTATTTGTAAAATCAGAGAATCTTGTAATAAATGAAGGTTGCTGGGCAGCCATTCCAGCTGGCTTCTTTTCCGGATAAGGGATCTTTCCGTAATTTGGATAATCATACCTTAAGTCTACAAAAAAAAATCATTTAAAAATGAATGAAACCAAACAGGCTTGTTTTCCCTCTATTAAGAATTAGTTATATCTTATTTGGGATCAAGTACAAGGTACTGTTTTAATATCACAGAAAAAAAAGGGAATCATTTAAAATATTTAAATTATTTGATTAAAATGGAGTCAATGGGAAATGGCCTTCCTATAATTAGAAGCTTTCTTGATAATGGGTTTCCAGATAACGGATCCTATACCTGTACAGGAATGAGCTTCCACTGTAGGTCAGCGTAATGGTTGATATACCGAGGCGTAGAAGAAGAAAAGGTTCAAGGAAACCAGAACAACAATAATTACAATTTATGGAATTGTTTACCACTAACTATAGCATGATGTTGCAGCTTGTAAATGCTTCCCCCTTACTGAAGAAAGTTCTGATCATGCTTTCATGCCTTCTGCCATTAAACTGTATTTTAAATATCTTAATGGGATACTTACACTTTTTTTAAAATCCCTATAAAGTCTCCCCCAGGACCTAATTCTCAGGGACCAATAGCTGAAAAAAGTTACATAAACGTATGTTTTGATTGGTCGAGAGTTCAAGCTCTCTAACTGCTCTCTAAGCTGGAACCATTTCAAGGATTTCACGAGCTCCAGATCTGACACATTTCTTATATGTATTCTGTCAGCAATAATCCAGTTTATTTTAGGGGAGACTGTGCGGTTGCTGTTCTCCACAGAAAGAAAGAACACACAATACATAATCCCCAGGCACAGATTCAGACAAATAGTCATTTTATTTACTCATATCCATCTTTCCAGAAGTAAAGAAGGTAACAGCCTGCCTAATCCCAATACTAACACAATATTGATTCTCATTCTGTTTTAGTATTTATTGACGTGTGCTGAATACAATGGATGCTATCAATTAGAACTCAGCATTCATGGAACGGGAAAACCATATAAGAGAGAGCTGGAGCGTGTAGTTTATACATTTCTAATTGTATGTAATGTAGAACTCACAAACACTGTGTTCATGAGAATGAAATTGGGAGTGCTGCTGCAAAGGAAATGAACCCAGCCCGATTTATTTTACTGCTGTTTACTAATGTTTAGTATTATGTCTAGAACTGCCACACTAGACATATTATAGTTCGATGGAGCATTTCATTTTTTTAAGTCCTGTTTTTACGCGGTTAATAAATAATTTAAGAAAGCAACTGAAACCTGGGCTTTTTTTTCTTTAATTTAAAAAGCTTTGAGATCTTTTTTTTATCTTTTTCTGCTCAAAAGATAATGTAGTAAAAGAGATGCAAACAAACCTTTCTAATGAGACGGCCATACTTTATCCCATTTATGTTCCCCAAACTTTTTTTCTCCATATATATGGGAATGTTTTACTTTCCATGTTATTGAGTGTAATTTTTAAGCATTTTTAGTTTTATATCTATCTCACATGCATAGTAAGATGGACAACTTTTGCCCCATGCAGAAACCTTCAGCAAAAATTTATGTTTGGTTTTACTTTTCTGTGTGCATTAGAATAGTACAGGGTAGTTGCTGGTCAGTTGTTATAAGTTACCTGACCAGGACTCACTAGAAAACGATCACATTTTATGGTTGTGTCATTATATCATATAATTGTCATGTTTATTTATTTAGCCTCAGTAAGTTGCACTTTTCAAAAATATTATGACAAAGACAGATATTACCATAAATATACAAAAGTAGTTCTTATAGAAAAATGAATAAGCAAGATAATTCTCTTTGAAATATCGGGGGGGGGGAATTCATAGGATGGTTTTTTATAGGAAAAGGTTAGATCCTTCCCAATAAATATTCATTATCTGGAACATTGTTTTTCCAATAGACTAGTCTCCAGAGTTTCCATTGCAAACTATAGTCTATACTCACACAACACACTACATTAAAAAAACTGATTTAAAAAAAAAAAAAATATGGACATATTTATTATCTACTTACAAAATATTGTTCTTCACTTTCAGGAATGTGGTGACATCTAGGAAGCGCTGAATGAAAAGTGAAAGTAACTGACTGCCCCCCTGAGTGGGGCAGGCAATATATGATTAACAGTTCAGATATTTAAAGCAGGAAGTAGTGTTCTGGCTACTTTGTTAGACATCCAGTCACTCCAGTCTTTATACATTACATTTTTGGCTAACTAACTATATTAGAAATATTTTTTATTTTAATCACAGCCTATTTATTTATCCAGTTTTTATTTTTACACTGAACTGTTCCTTTAAATATCTGAGCTGTCAATCATATATTGCCTACCCCATTCAGGCGGGGCAGTCAGTAACTTTCACTTTTCATTCAGCACTTCCTAGATGTCACCACATTCCTGTCATTCCTCCTCCCGCGTGCATGGGCGTTAGGTCCCCCATTTTGGCACATACACAAGATTTAGTGGTGATACACAACTTGCCTTAATAACACAAAATCCACAAAATGGCACCTGTCTGCTTGCTGTGATTGTGCAATCCGAAGACTAAAAGAAAGAAAATGTAAAATATATATATATATATATATTTTCACTAGGGCAGCACCCTGCTGACGTCGTGTTCCCTGGGTGCACGGTAAAATATCCAAATACTTCAAAAAGACCAGCAACACCAGGATTTTTGTGTATCAAAACAAAGTGTATTCAATTATTGCATGTATAGCCGACGTGACGTTTCGGTCCACGCAGGGACCTTCCTCATGGCAACCATGCTCATATTCCAAATCCCCATAAATCCCCATCAAAAGGAAGTGACATCAATAGCAATTAGTGACTGCTGTGCATGTTTAGAAAAACCTTTAAAACTAATGTTTAAAATGACAAGTGCTAGTGATAAATTAAACATGTTACTTTGTGTAATTCCATGTGCATCAGACATGTTATATATTATCATAAAATATTAAATATGTGCATGAACAATATGTTCAGTAAGATTATATACGTGTTAAAAGTAACAGTGTAGCGACAATTCAATAATACATTATGTGTGGTAGCTAAAAACCATATACATAAAAACAATTCCACATGCCCCAAAAAATATATGAGCACTCTTAAATTCAAATACTGTTTAAATAATCCTTGAAGAAATTGTGAGAAAATTCCCATTCTAATCAATCATTTTTAAGATCTCATATTTAAATGTGGGGCAAGAAACAGCCAGACTAAGTACTATATACATAGAACATCAGAACACACACCAAAGCAGAAAAATTGAATCCTTACATTATTGCACTTATATATTAACTGTATGGGGAACTCCTTCACTCACAGGAAACAGTTCAATGATAATGAGCTATTGATAATGATAATAAGCTACCCTTGGGGTGCACACAGTTCAGTTTATATGTCCAAAATGCTTCTCTCTGTAATAAAGCTTGATCAATGTTGCCTCCCCTTGGTAAATCTGCAATACAATCAATTGGCATACATTTGAATGCAGAGGCTGGATGCTTGGCCAACAACCAATGTTGAGCTACCGGCTGCTTTGAAATATCTTGTTTGGTTTCTTTCCTGGGTTTAGGATCAAGTGCGGCTCTTATGGTTGCACGGTGCATGCTGATGCGCTCCCTAAGTTGTCTACAGGTTTTTCCGCAATACAGTAAACCGCACGGGCATTTTATTATGTATATCACATTCTGTGAGGTGCAGGTTAATCTCTGCTTAATGTCATATGATCTACCCGTGTGTGGATGAAAAAACTTGTCTCCAGTAATCAAGGAGCTGCACATAACACAATTGCCACATCTGAAAACACCCACTTTGCCTGTATTTGTCAGTAATTTAGATTTGCTTACCGGGTCCGCCGGTGACAGAAGTTCCTTCATATTCCTGTTCCTCCTGTGTCCAAAGCGGATCTGTTTCCGATTAATGCCCGTGAGTTCTGTATCAGATTGAACAATAGGCCATTGCTGCAATACAGATTTCTTAATTAAAGGGGTGCATGCATCAAATGTGGTCATATAATAAATTATATCCTCCGTGTTTTTCCTTCCAACAGTTCCCATTGGGCCCCTCAATATAAGCTCTCGGTCCTGGGATTCTGCCCATTCTGCCCATTGTTTCGCGAATTTTTCGGTGAAGCGAAACGGCGTCCGTTTTTTCGAAAAAAAAATTTTCGACGCCGGCGAATTTTTCCGGCGAATTTTCGCGGGCGTTTCGCGAATTTATTCGCCTGCCGCGAATCGCGCAAATTTGCGCCTGGCGAATAAATTCGCCCATCACTAATTGTCGCTACACTGTTACTTTTAACACGTATATAATCTTACTGAACATATTGTTCATGCACATATTTAATATTTTATGATAATATATAACATGTCTGATGCACATGGAATTACACAAAGTAACATGTTTAATTTATCACTAGCACTTGTCATTTTAAACATTAGTTTTAAAGGTTTTTCTAAACATGCACAGCAGTCACTAATTGCTATTGATGTCACTTCCTTTTGATGGGGATTTATGGGGATTTGGAATATGAGCATGGTTGCCATGAGGAAGGTCCCTGCGTGGACCGAAACGTCACGTCGGCTATACATGCAATAATTGAATACACTTTGTTTTGATACACAAAAATCCTGGTGTTGCTGGTCTTTTTGAAGTATATATATATATAATATATATATAATATATATATATATATATATATATATATATTATCAGTAAAGTTTATTTTGCTCAACTAACAAGATAGAACAATATTTGGAATTATTTCTTAGGGTAACAGGTCCATATAAAGATTAAAACTAATAGATGAGAGCAGCTTGTAGGCCAATAAGGGCGAGATATGGGGTGAATCCTAAATTGTTGCTCAAGATATTTTTGGGTGGCTAAATTACAGGTCAGTTAGAGTGAGACATTAGGGAGAGAAGATGTATGCTGTTTTAAATATTTTTGTGCTATATAAAAAGAGACTTGGATGACAAGTCTCAATTTTCATATGTCTAGACTTATAGTGTGATTGATGAACACTAAAATCAGCGCTATTTGTATACCGGTATAGGATCTGTTATGCAAAAACCCATTAACCAGAAAGCTCTGAATTATCGGAAGATGGTCATCTCCCATTGACTCCATTGTAATGAAATAATGCAAAACTTTAAAACACATTTTCTTTTTCTCTGTACTAATAAAACAGTATCTTGTACTTGATATAATTAATCCTTATTGGAGGCAAACAATCCTATTGGGTGTATTCAAGGTTTAAATGGTTTTTTTAGTAGACTTAAGGTATGTAGATTCAAATTAAGGCCCTTTATCCGGAATACCACAGATCCTGAGCATTCTGGGTAACAGGTCCCATACCTGTATACATTTTTGGTAGTAAGCAAGCCAATTAGAACATAGACGTCTGTATTCATACATTTTTATATGTGTACCTGTACAAAAACAATTATTTGAGGGAATACTGTAATCTATAACTATTAGTGAAGTTTGTGGAGAGGCGTTTACTTTAGTCTGATCACCCCCAGCCCAGTGTTGTAAACTGAAATTGTATTTCCCAAGATTTTCAACCACTATAAGTTGGAAACAGATGAATGTAGTGTCTTTGCATAGACCAAAGGTCATGTATGTTAAAGAACATGCAACATATTCTGCAGAAATTGATCCATAAAAGTCTCCAGAAACATCCATTGGTGAAGTGGCTTTGGACTTTTTGTTTTAATTCTTCCAAATATGCACAAGAGAAATGGCTACTTACATGATTAAAGCCAAACTATCACTTTTTTATCTGTTAATGTTATTGGCAGCTTTTTTATATGAAGCATTCAGAAATATGGACAAAGTTTACTCCAATCTAGTAACCTATAATAACCAACCTGCACTAGAGTACAATGTAACTGGCTGCTATGGGTTAATAAACTGTGGGAATTAGCCTTGTTTCATAGATTTTTAGGTTTAAGTGTCTTATAATTCAGCATAAATTGGCTGAATTTCTATTAGTCGAAATAAACGTGCTTATTAATAATATGCTGATATTTAAATTGTATTCATTCAACAAGCGGGTGACCGATGTTATTATAAACTAACAGTAATTATATGAAAAATGCAATAAAAACATAATTGCTGTTACATTTTTACGGGTCTATACATTAATATCAAAACAACCAGCAAACAAAAAAATATATTCTTATGCAATGATAATGCACTGTACGATGTATGTCTACATTATAGGAATAATATTTACCCCATTAACTAATGGAGCAGCAATGTATATTCTTTAAAAATAAAGGTTGATATAGATAGCTTTACAAATATTGTAATATAGTTCCATTGGTCAGAGCTGAGTTATATCAAGACAATCAAGGGCACATATGATGGATGAAGGTTGACTGCAAGTCCGCACTGCTACTAAACTCTGTCTGTAATCTTTGTTTTGATATGAGATTATTATTCCCAGGTTTCAAAATTCAGGGACAGGAAATTGAAAAATAGAGAGCGAGACATTAAAGTAAAGTTAAAAAGAAGTTGTCTATTCCACAGCATACAAACAGCTGTCAATTCACAGCTCATATATCATAACTAGAAGATGTGCGTTAAGCCCAAAGGCTCTCCTATTTAATGTGACCTGGAAAGGGGTAAAAGATTCGACCCAAATTCTATATAGTTAGGAAGAGTGGAAAATGTTATCTGCGGCATTAAAATAGACAGGCAATGGGAAGCTGACAGTGACAGAATCTAAATGTAACAGAACTAAAGGAAACTTTATGACTAGATATATGAGATATGAGGATTTACTTTGATATGTTACTTTTCAGAAATTGATTGGGGTTATGCTCAAAAGCTGCTTCACATTATAAGCAATAAATGACTTATATTAACTACTATATGTGTAATGCCTATACTAATAGGGGAATATTTATCAAGGGTCGAATTTTAATTTGAAAAAACTTCAAAATTCGCATTCAAAGAGACCAACCTAAATTAAGTCAAAGATTTTATTTGGCCGAATAGGTCCATTTTTGATTGAATAGGTTAATTTTCGATTGAATTTGAATCATATGAATCTAAGTAATTTGAATCGAAGTTTTTCCCAAAAAAAACTTCGATTTTTCAAAGTCCACCAATTGACTCCAAATAGGCTCTAGGAGGTCCCCCATTGGCTAAAACAGCAATTCGGCAGTTTTTAGATGGCAAATGGTCGGTCTAATTTTTAAATAGACAGTACATGATACATTTCAAAATTCGAATTTTCTAATTTATTTTCAAATTTGAATCGAATTTGAACTATTCCCTAGTCAAAGTCACCTTTGATAAATCTGCCCCTATGTGTGAAGTGGCAATATGTTTTTCAAAGATAACTGCACATAGTGTAACTTCAAGCAGATATTCACCTGTGCTTCAGTCACAGCAGGGATCTCCACAAACCTTTCAATTTACAAAATAAATGTGTTTATTGTCAAAACACACACTGGTTCACTGGCAGTCCTCATACACCTTATTACATCTGCCTCTATATAGACAATTTAACACAGGGAACTAAATACAGTTACTTTACTCTCAGTCTTTAGGAGGCTAACACAAACACTGTATGAAGATGCATGTATTGAATATATATGATATATGTGGAATATGATTTCCTACTTGGCACATGACAGATTTTTTTTTTTCGCTTTATTTATTGTGTTTTTCCAACAAATACATACATTGTATCTTCATATACTTAGCTAAGGAGTAAGATCTAACATTAAATACAAATCTAACAAAAAAAAATAGAAAAGATTTTATACCTCCCAGGGTAGTTACTACTAAAGATAGTCCTAGATAATGTAGGCTTTATGTTTTGGTCTTAGATAGCCAAAGTCTATATGCTTCCTGTATTATTCTTTTCTCTCTCATACATCTTGACACTGTTTTTTCATATTCTAAGTTCTAATATTAGTTACTTCTTGCTGCATTTGGTGGATATTTGAAATCTCCTTTTTTCCAGTTCCTAGCTATCAGGAGTTTACAGGTATTTAATACTTGGACTGTCAGCATTTCCAGGCTCTTATTTGGAAGATAGTCATGTAGGTTTAACAGCATTGCTTCAGGTGATAATGGAATATTTTGTTGAGTGACCTTTGTAATCAATGATCTTGCAGCTAGCCAGAAACTTTGAATAGTATCACAAATCCACCAGATGTTTAGCATATCTTCTATATCTTTGCTGCATCTCCAGCATTGATTTGAAGCTTCTGGATACATTGTTGCTATCCTTCAAGGTGTTAGGTACCAATTATATAGGATTTTGTAATAATTCCCCTGATGAGTGATACATTTAGTAAACAATCGTGGTTCGATAATAGCCTTTTGCCATTCCTTTATTGTAAACGTTTACTTTAGTCTTTGTTCATGACTGATTTTAAAAGCACCAATCAGACACATCATTATACATACTTTTCATAGTTTTGATCTTGACTATCATCAAACCTACAAAGCCTCTTCCACAAGGTCACTACTCTACTCTGTCCAACATCTCCAGGACCTTGTATTCAACATGTGAGACCTTGCCAACTGGTTTTAAAACAAAATGTAATTAATTTACAGTGGCACATGACTCACTGGATTCAATGCTCCATTTACTTTACACTAGTAAGATAAGATCAAGCTGCAAACCTATTTTCTGCGGTCTACGTCACCATTTGCTTGCTATCCTCTCTCAAAGTATCAGTGCCCTCTACCCCTCATTCATATTGATACTTACTGCCTTGTTCAGTCTTTCCTTACCATAGTGTGGTTCTTTCTTACTAGTGATGGGCGAATTTATTTGCCGGGCGCGAATTCGCAGCGAATTTGCGCGATTCGCGCCAAGCGAATAAATTCGCGAAACGCCCGCGAAAATTCTCGTTAAAACAAGACGCCGGCGCAGTTTCGCGAATTTTTCGGCGTTTCGCGAAACCCCAGATCTATCTCTCTTTTTTAGTCTTGCATCCAATCTGCTTTAAAAAACAGAATTCCTTATACTGCATTCACCACTAATGCTCCAATTTGGTTAATCCCTCACCATTGTACTGGAACAGCACTGGCTCAAAGTTTGCAACAATGTTTATGTGTACACTTGAGAAAGGGCGTTAAAGGCCCGAAACATGTTGTGTCTAACAGTTCAATAAATATTAATCATGAGCAGTTAATCTGTGTTTGAGTGCTCTCCTCCTTCTTCTTGAAATAATGTTTGTGTACATGGTCTGAGCCTCTAAGGCAGGGGTCCCCAACCTTTTTTACTCGTGAGCCACATTTAAATGTAAAAAAGACTTGGAGAGCAACACAAACCTGAAAAAGTCCATGGGGATGCCAAATAAGGGCTGTGATTGGCTATGTGGTCACCCCTAGGTGTACTGGCAGCCTAAAAGAGGGTCCGTTTGGCAGTACACCTGGTTTTTATGCAGCCAAAACTTGCCTCCAAGCCAGAATTTCAAAAATAAGCAACTGCTTTGAGGCCTCTGGGAGCAACATCCAAGGGGTTGGTGAGCAACATGTTGCTCGCGAGCTACTGGTTGGGGACCACTGCTCTAAGGTATATTTTTTGATTGCTATTCTTTGTGTGCAGCTTTTGATCAAGTTTATTTTTGATCATCTTAAACTCACCATCCAAAACTCACCTGCCTCAAGATAATCATTTCTGTTAAACACATCTCCATTGCTTTTATCTCACAGGCTCAAGATAAAGTGCTATATTTGACTAAGCCTTTTATTTAATCCCCACACCTTCTCACCTAAGTAACACTACTAGCGATGACCAAAATTTCCCCCAGGTTTCACTATGAAAAAACTCCCATTAATGTATTGTGCACCGAAAAGGTTGGTGAGAAAAAAAATGCCTTTTGTGAATCTGGCAGATTTGCTCATCACTAAACACTACTAATACTTTACCCTGCAACATTATAAAAATATTCTTGCTCATGCCCTTATCATATCTCATTAGACTCCTACTCCTACTGGAATTTAACTCTAACCCTCCTTGCTACAGTCAATAATAAATGATTCCACAAGACTCATCCATCTAATCAGTTAATTTTCTTCTGTCTCTCCACTTGGCCAGTCCCTACACTGGTTTCATATTGCTTCCAGACATTTGAAGTGTTACTAATTGCATTCAAAAGAACTTCACAACTAAGCTCCTCTGCTCTTTTTTAAATAAATATTCTAACCATCAACTTCAACAGTTTTTTCATTTTCTAATTACCTTCTCCATGCTCACCTCTAGGACATTCCAAGTTGCTGGAACTCCCTTCCTTCTGCTTATTCATATCTCAATCCTTCCCATAAAAGCCAAATGTATCCTCTATATAAAAAATCTATCTCCATTATGGGTAGTATGTATGCTTCACTTTAATACCTTTGTTACTTTTGTGGAATGGGCTGGAAACCTCCGTTCCATAACCATTTAGACATATGTCACACCCAGAGATTTGTCAGTATTTGTCATTGCTACTCTTCCAGGTGAAAAGCAGTGGAAAATGAGGCATTGTCGCTTATTGTTTCCTATTGTACTGCAGACAAGCACAATTGCCTCTGTTATAGCACACCTGCAGCACTGTCACCTGAAAACACAGCTGTTGCACAATACAGTAAGATGACAATGCCGCTTTTATTCTACCTGTTAGAATGGGGTTTTGCATTTCTTTTAAATCAAGCTTTAACAGCCCAGAACTCTCTAGAGTAATATGAATAAAACATCTATGCTAAGAAAACTGGTGTTGCCTTAATATCAATGACAATGTTGTTACATTCAAAGTTGAGAAGTTCAAAAGTTCAGATGCAATGCAAGGATCTCTCGTGCGACTTTTTAACGGATGTGAAGCGTAGCCATCGTACTGTATATTACAGCTTAGGCATGAAAGTAAGTAGACAACCAAGCTGGTGTTACATTTCTATATTCATGCATTCTATAACCTTTCCTGTGGTTTATCAAAATCCTTCAATACTTGCACATGAATACATGTCACACAGGGGGTAGTGCCACATTTATAGGTCCATATACAGTAGTATCAAACTAGGTCCTAACCGTTGGCTTAACAGATACATTACTTGGTTATAATACATTTGCCTTACATGCCACATACTTAAAGCCATCATGTAAGATCTCTAGTTAAACAGTGCTTTAAAGAATCGTTTACTATACCCTTAATCTGTTCATATTGTCTACTAAATGACATTGGAGACTTTTCATTTTCTTACTATAACTTCATGTACCTGTTTTCCTCCTCCAGGAGGGGAGGGTATTTGTTGTTTCATAGTAGGGCACAGGGCTACCATTGGGGGGGGAGGGGTAACAGGGGGGTTGTCCCAGGACTGGTGGGTTTTTGGGTCTTAAAGGGGATCAATTGCAAACATTAAAATGCAATATAAGCTTCATCACACTGAAATAAGACACTTTTTAAATACAATCAATTCACAATTCTGTACATTTTAAGAAATAATCAAGTTACTCTTCAGTATCTCACTCTCCACAGCCTGTCACTCTTCATGCTGAGGTCTGGGTCAGATTTTGATTGACAGATTGACTCCCTTTCTTAGCAGAATAACTCAAATAACCAACTCCAGCACAAACAAAAGGTAACAAAATAACAGACTCTGGCAAACACCCTGCACACAGAGAAACAGGGTTTCCATCAGAGCCGGTTATTTTTTATAGAGTGAGCACCTAGGTTATGGGTGCAACCCCCCCCAAAGGATGTATTAGACCTAACTGTCAACCAAAAATTGACTTCACCTACTACATGAAGACAGAATGAAGAGAGACAGGTTGCTCAGAGGGGGAGAGTGAAGAGTAACTTGATTATTTCATAAACGGTACATAATTTTTAATCGACTCCATTTAGAAAGTTTCTTATTTCAGCAAGAAGAAGCTTATATAAAATTTTCATTTTTGTGATAGATCCCCTTTAAGGGGGGCCCTCCCATGCTGCACTTACTTGTATTAACTGTCAGGCTGCTGAAAACTTCAGAAGGGAGGGTGGAAGGAGGCGCTTTCTGTGCACTCATTTGTCCCTGAAGTTAAGTCCTGGTAAAGCCACATGGGGATTAGATTGGCAGGAGGGGAAGCTGAAACTTCACCCATCCATTCCCTGTGTGGCTCTAAAAAGACTTAGACTTTAGTGACAAATAAGTACACAGAAAGCTCTTAGAGGAAAGAAGGATCAGGTACCCAAGCTCATGCCATCATTTCCGAAGTTTGGTGCTCACTGACAGCAGGGGGGCCTGGCTAATCAAAATCGGTGCAGCATGACTGGACTCCATTAAGACCCAAAAAAACACTAATATAAAGAAAGCTGTGTAGGGGTTAAAACATTCAGATACACAACCTTCTGTCCTCCCTTCAATTCTGCAGTTCACTGACAGCAGGGGGGCCTGGCAAATGTAAGTAAGTTAGGGTCCCTGTTTTGATTTTTAACCACTAGACTGCTGGGGGGTATGATAATATTGTTGTATCATAATTGATCCATAATTTCTGATGGTAGCCCTGGCAAGTCATGTCTAGCAAGTCTAAGTGAATTTCCAGAGCTTTTCTTTGCAATGAATTGTTGTAAACACCCTATCACCATCACTAATTAAATGTCGATCTAAAAAACAAACAGGTGTCCCCCCAAAATCATATTAATAGAGCTTAAAGCAATCTAAGGCCTCTAAACCCACCTTCAAAGATGAAGGTCTCCTACCACCAACCCATGCAAAGATTGGCATTGGTGAGTACACATTTCTCGCCCATTGTTGTCCACAACTTTGGAGTTAAAAATATATCCATCATTTTGAAAATTATGCATCAGCAAATATGGAATGACTTGAATTATGAAATCCAAACTTCAAACCTGAAACATGTTTAGAATCGTTTTAATAAGATCTTAGGCGTTTAGGCTGCAACAAAGTGTCATTCAACTCAGAGAGACTCTCATTCTATGCATGACACAATGGGTCTGCATTCTGGGGAGGCGTTGAGTTTTATGGATTTTCAGCAGGTAATGGAAAAATAGAAATATTGGGTTGTGATGGAACTAATAAAATTCTTGTTTCTTGCTTTTTATCAAAAATACCATCTTGTCTTTACCTCCGAATCAATAAAACTTTTTTAAATATGAGTCCAAAGCATGCTGCCTATTTATGACTACCATACACTGTCAAACAGATCTGGGCCTTGTTTCCAGTAAGCTAGTAATTACTGGGTCCTTTGTATTGGCCATAGGATACTTTCCAACAGGTGTTCATTAAAGAACAAATGAAAATATTTGGAGTATTTCACTATTTCCTAGAGTTCAGGTAGAGATCTTGATTCAGAATCTCTGGAGTCTGTTACAATTTACACTTTTTAATTTATTGCTTCATTTGTGACTGCTGCTACAGCAAGGTAAATTTATTCTGATTCGCACAACCTCTGTCCCAGCTCTGACAGTGACTAATTATTACCTGAATTAAAATAATGGAAGTGTCTAAAAATGTCTTATTGCAATTTGTTAAGAAAACATGTGCCACACTATATTACCATGATTCTGGGGAAAACAGAACTTTTTTATCCATTGTTGAAAGGCTAATATCGAGATATTTTGGTCAACAATATTTTAATTGAAATAATAATATATATATGTAGCTTGTATGATCCAAAGCAATTGATGCATTGATGAGAAAATTAATTTTGTCCCAACTAAAATAATTCTTTTGTAGCAACAACATAAAAATGATTCACACAAAATAAATTTTGTAAATACAAAAATCATTTTTATAACAAATTTAATTTTTCAGTACAAAATCATTTTTGCAAGCACAACAATATTTGTCATAAAATAGTCTGCAAACATTAATTTTGTTACCAGGAATTAATGTTTGTATTCAAGGATTACAAATTTGTCACATTTGTGTTTAAAAAATATATTTTGTCTTTATGAAATAGATTTTTAGATCATTCTTAGAGTGCAAAGAGCTGTGCCTCAAGATGCAAACAGAGCAATGTGCCAAGGGCAAAAAACACTGTTATAAATAAGGCCAACATTGTTAGATATAGAACCAGCCATTGGTTATTTAGCCACTGGTTATTTACAGTCAAATCTGCATCTTCTTGTTTATTCAGAATGGAGTTGCCATAAAGTTCTAAATTATGACAATCACGACAATCAGTTAATTCTCACTCAAAAATCATACCCTTCTGGTGGGCAGATTGTCAAAATGCTTCTTAGAGTTACCAATGGATTTCTTTTGAATGCTGAACCACTTAGTCCCATGGTGTTTTTGCCAGCATTTCAGCCAATGAAGGCAATGCTTTCCACCCCAATATGATGTCTGTGATTCAGATAGATTTAAATTCTGTTACCACTTATGACATGCAGTTTTTGGCCCACAAAAAAAATAAAATTTTTACAAAAAATTACCACAGTTTTTTTTCCATTCAGTGAATGACAGACAGAAGAGAGGGGCAGAGAGGGCTACTGAGGGCTACTTGTGCCAGTCCTGAGAACAGGTGCTGAGTAAACAGATCTTTATATAATGGCATAATTTCCAAATAAAAACATAATGTTCAGGTGTAATAGGGACCCCGTATTGCAGTGCTGTCCAAATTTTGTTGTACCAAGGGACTGATTTTTCTGGTGTACATTGTGGAGGGCTGATAATGGAAGCCAGTGTTGACCACTACCTGCTTTAAGCCCACTTTAAACTATATCCATTTTACCACAAAAACTTTTTATACTATATCAACATTAATTGTGGTATCACACCATAAAACCAAATGGCTTGTGCTCATTGCAAAGATATCACTCATCACTCATATGTGAAACAAGTTTATTAAAAGATATTAAGAGATACCTTTAAATCCATATGCCTCATCCTCCATGTGGATAGCACAGCAACCCTCAGAACATGATTCAACGCCCCTAACAAGTATTTCCAAATGCTAGCCCCACCAGGTTCACTTCCCACAGGCAAAGCATGGCACACACAGACGTATGACACACACAAGCAGCATAGGGCAAGCAGAGTATGGCACACACAAGGACAGTGGTGTAACAAGATGTTATTGGGCCCCACAGCAAATTCATTTTAGGCCATCCCCAAATATGCAGAGGTTGGCTTATGTAACGTTAACCACAGACCACAGATAGTCAAGTGTCCAGCTAATGGTAATGAGCATGGGTTACATTGGACTCACACATCAGGATCAGGGCCTTCACTAAGTGGACTTTTCCCTTAGGATGTAGTGCAATTATAACACACAGGCTACAGTACATAACATAGGAAAAAAAGATTGTACACCAGGTGGTTCTTATGGTGAAAAAACAGAATGGATGGTTTATTAGCACAAGCAATTGACCACAGGTTTACTCATGCATGAGGAGGTATTAGCATATCACAGTTTCAAGCGGATAGAGAAGGATAAAGGGAATGAAGAATGTGACTCCCATAAGACATAGTAGTCAAGCGTACATAAATTCCCTCAGGCAGATATACCTCTAAGAGGTCCGGATCCCATCCAGTGGAGTGTTAGGGAGAAGAATTCTAGCCTAACACCCTATCCGCCGTGGTCCCCTCACTAAAGGCATACAAGCTACTCCCTGCTACTGATCCTTGATGGAGCACACAACTGCTCTTGCTATATAAGCTGTCTATCTCACTCTCCTAGAGAGTCTATGAAAGAATATATCCTTTGCTTGCTAACCTCATTCACAGGGTTTCCTGGTCCCCGACTCAAACACTAAAAGTGCTGTCCCTTTAGGGTGGTGGCTTAACTGGGCCTTGGTGCTCCCAGGCTTAATGGGAACAACCTAGCTGGAAGGACACCAGGAGCCAAAGAGGTAGATCCACCCCTGTCCACACACTATATTGAAGTGTGGCAGGAAGTGGTTATTACACCCTTTGGCCAATAACTACTGGTTATTCAAATACTTAAATAGATACATAGGCTTTGTCTAGTAACTAGGGAAATAAAGGAGAAGGTTAGAGATATAAAGCCATAGGATCATAGTAAAACCTATGGATCCCTACAATTACATAATAAAATGGCTCATTAATTAGGGCTTCACAGGCCCCCTATACCTCCTGGGTCCCCCTACAGCTGCAGGATCTGCTTCCTCTGTAAATACGTCCCTGCAAGTAGCATAGGGCAGATAGAGTATGACACACACACAAGGAGCTTAGGGCAGGTAGAGTATGGCACACACAGGGAGCATAGGACAGCTAGAGTATGACACACACAAGGAGCTTAGGGCAGGTAGAGTATGAAACACACAAGAAGCTTAGGGCAGGCAGAGTATGACACACACAAGGAGCTTGGGCAGGTAGAGTATGGCACACAGATGGAGCATAGGGCAGGTAGAGTATGACACACACAAGGAGCTTAGGGCAGGTAGAGTATGGCACACACAGGGAGCTTAGGGCAGGTAGAGTATGAAACACACAAGGAGCTTAGGGCAGGCAGAGTATGACACACACAAGGAGCTTGGACAGGTAGAGTATGGCACACAGATGGAGCATAGGGCAGGTAGAGTATGACACCCACAAGGAGCTTAGGGCAGGTAGAGTATGGCACACACAGGGAGCATAGGGCAGGTAGAGTATGACACACAAAAGAAGCATAGGGCAGGTAGAGTATGGCACACAGAGGGAGCATAGGGCAGGCAGAGTATGGCACACTCAGGGAAAATATTAGGACCTGGTGCCCCTTCAGTAGTTTGTCTGAAGTTTGAACAGGTAAACAATGTGGGCACTTATAGTCTGGGACTGAGGTGTTAACAGTAGTGGGCTCATAGGTCTGAACAATGCAGGGGTTTACTGTCTCAATCTGAGGTGTAAGCAATGCAGGGGCCAATTAATCTAAATACTGATACCTTTTAAATCTTACACAAGGTAACCAGAAACAGCAGGCAAACTTTCATGCGGGGGGCCACACAAGGTGGGGGTTACAGACCACATGCGGACGGCACTATTTTATTATGAAAGAAACTATAGAAAATATGATTTGGAGGGCACCCTACAGCTATACCACCTGTACCCCTCTGATGGCTGTCCTTTGTATATACAAACACAGTGGGGATTTCAGAATGCTCCCTCTCTCTCTTCAAACAAAACTGATTCACACAGTACCAGAGCATCAGGACTGTGCTAGAACCAGGTGGCCTGGCCATTTTGACTGAAGCCCTTATTGAGTTAACAATAAATATGAAGAAATTGTGAAATGCAGTTACACCTGATGCATGCCCAGCGCGTATTATAGCACATGCTTTCACACCATGATATCTGCTGAGCATTACCTAGGGGAGAATAGCTCTCACTATTAGATTACATTGCAACAGACTAGTCACTAACAGATATCATGCTCACAGCAGGCAGTCTGAAGTGCCTGTTTTTAAATCAATTCAACACCTTCTTTGTGCAAGATCCTAGGCAAAATATGCCCATAAAGCTGACATGCCCCCAGGCTGACTGTTGCAGAAGCAGGGAAGAGAAATAAAGGTGCACTGCAGGTATGCAGTGAAGTGGAAGATTAAAGACAGACAGAATATGTATAAGGACCAGGAGAAATAAAATGACAGGACAGGAATGCAAAATAATAACATAGCCCCCCGTGATACTAGCAATGAATATACAGTATACAGTATATACTGAAGTTCTGAATGTGAAACTGAAATCCCTATGTTGAAATACATGATGTTCCCATTATTAGTGCACACAATAAAAAAAAAAGTGTGTTGTCTACTAATGGACAATTCAATGTGTACTTTTCAAGGATTATGGGAAAGGTCCGTGAAGGAATTAAAGCATCACATCACAGGTGCACAAGCATTCATAGAAACATGGTTGTTCAAGGGACGTCAGACCATGCTGTGATGATGCCAGAGGGCTTGTGGGCTCAGCAGGTGTGGCTACGTGTGTTGCTGCATGAGTCAAGGATGATGGGTATAGTTTCATTTGGAAAAGCAAAAGAGCAAGAACAATACATGCCCCTGAAAACATTGACTGTTAACAATAGATAGTTAATTTGCACCAATCTGATTCATCGTCGTCATCATCATCATTTATTTATATGGCGCTTACAATTTACATAGTGCTTTACAATATATAATGAACAGAATCCAGCATGGGTGCCTGCCAGATGTTTCGAAGTGGTGACTTTTAAGCTGGCCATTTATGTTCCAAAAAAGGTAAGATTTTTGGAATGTATATGCTGAGTGGACAATCCCTACTGATATTTTTGTACCATGGATAATGGTTGAATGGACAAAGGGCCTACTTTTAAAGGATGTCTAAAAAAATATAGCTGTGCCCAGCATTTTGCCCCAGTTGGCCACGGTTAAGAGACCGATGAGGATCTGTTTTATTGATTTTTTCACTTGGGAAGGAATTGCCTTTGTATTGGTGGTTGTTAGAGCGATGGGCTAATATAATACTGCTTTCCATTCCTGGGTGGCAATTTCAACCAGTTTCCTCATACCAGTGATATGGTTGGTGGAAGAGGGGCCATCGGGTTCTTGGCAACAATGCTGTGTCTTTCTCATTGTTTGTGTGAAAAGTAAAAAAAAAACCTCTTTTTATTTACCAATGTCCAAAAATTCTGCAAGTCCTAGAATCAGATTTATTTTCAGATGTATGCCATTCTAAGCTGCATCTTCTGTCATGATGTTAAACCATATATCCAATTTGTTGATTGCACAATTTACTGTCACTGCCTCTCCCTCATGTTCAACTTTTGTGGGCATTGCATACATGCCTCCCAATTAGTAATGGAGATCATGAATGTAATCTTTTTGTGGTTTATCCTAAAGTCAAAGTGCTTAATCTTCTCCTAATTTATCTTATTATTAACTACTGGACCAATACACAAAGCACTTGCACCGGAACACTCCTGCCTTATGAGTCTTTAATGAAGTGCAAGGTAGGGACATGCCAGGGAAAGATCACGCTTTGCCTATATAACATGCAGTATTGTAAGGGCATGTTGGTATTAATACTGTAGATGAATGCATGTAAGTTATTGTGTTCTATTCTGGAAGCACACAAATTGCATACTCAAATCATAAGGGGGGAGGATAAAAGTGCAAAAAACATAGTGGTTTGAACCTGTTTTTTGCACTTTGCTTCTTGATGCATTGTTGTAAATGAGTCTGATAATTTGGTATTAGAAGATTGAAACTAATACAGTATATAACAAGGTTGGACACTGAATTACTCAGTAGACTCTGGCAAGTCTATGGTATCTGTGCCCAATTGCTTTATTGGAAATATATCATGATATCGCCTATCACCTAACTTGTGTGCTTATTTTCCCAATTACAAGCATTTTCTTTTAATGGTGGGAGAACTCACAGAAGCCTTCACAGCAAAGTTAAGGGAAGCTTAGCAGCAGCTTTTGTAATATTGCTTTCATGTAGCAATATTGCAAAGCCCATGAAAATGGATATGACATCCCCCCCACTGATCTTCATAAGCCTTTGCACAATATGAGTAGTCATGTTGTTTATGCATGGGCCGGTTAAATGTGAACTGGATATATTTCCAATTAGATTTTTCCATGAGCGGAGATTAGCCCAAATTTCAGTTGCTTTTACATTTGGCATATCTAATTTCCTTCTGGGATTCTTGTAAAATCATGTTTTAGACAAAGAGAAACGTGTGAGATCAGAAGTCATAGTCTGGATACAATCCAAACCGACTGAGAGGCTGAAAAACACCCCTGACCTTCTCTATGACACCTATGATTTCCAGCAGGGATGGATGTGACCTCCAAGGGGCGTGGGAGAGAACAAGCACTACAATCTCCAATTAGCTAGAGGTATTCTCTAATTAGTGCAACTAGTATAGTTCAGAAGTTTGGGTCCATACTGTGATAACAACCTGGCCAGTAAGAAGATCAAAGTTCACTTGTGACCAAATTACAGGTGGTCCTTTGTCATTTGTTGAATGCCCTGGATCAAGAACAATCAGTTTATAAATGGATGACAAGGTAAAACCATTTTGATTTATATTTTGGACATCAGTAGTGTTAATATATATATTTTTTGGCTGGATTGGGGGCTTTTAGTGTCAACATACAAAGCAGCAGAAAAATATAAATACAATAAACATTATAATTCAGCTTAATATGCCAACACAAACCTTTTAACCAAAGAAAATGCAAGTTATTTATTCTACAAAGCATTAATTACATTAAAGGGCGAAGAATCCTTAATTATGTTTAAAAAAAATTATCTAAATCTTGCAAGTCAATACAATATGGTCTTTTGATAATGCATGGACTGCAATTTCCTAAATGGATTCAAGGCATTTTTTTCAGGTGTACAAAAATGAACCAGATTTCTGCCTTCACTCTTGATTTTTTTTCTTCCTTTGTTAAGTCTTTACATACTTACATTACCCGAGGATGGCCTCTTTGTGGTAAACTTTTATTGGTATGAGTTGTAAATTGGACTTTACAGTCTGGCCCTAGTGAGATTATATACATCTTTTTGATCTGTGGAACGTGTTTAAGAACTAACACACTCAATTTATGTAGTGCAGGCATTTTGTTTAAACCTCTTAATGCCTATTCAAACATTGTTGAAATGCATAAGTCATAGCTCTGAGTGTAATGATTCTCTTTCAGCTCACAAACTGATTCCTATAGCACGCTGCACATTCCTCTCAGATTCAGCTACAGTTAAATAAATGGCATTGTATCGGAGCTTGCCTAGAATAGAAATTGAAGCCTAATTCAAGAATTTCAAATGCAATTGCATTTATATTTATCTTACATGTTAAATTATTTTGTATTTTATTTTTTGTACAATATAAAGTATATTCAATAAATAATGCTAAAGTTGACCCCTTACCCCAAACTGTACCTGTCTCTGCAGAAGCTGCTTATGTGATTTGGCAGGTGTACCATTGTTCCGAAACTGTGTACTCATTATTCCTTTGTAGAATTAAACCATTTTTCCGGAAGTTCTAAAACCAAATAAACTAGTAAAACAGTACACTGCTGGTTAATATTTAGTCAATGTAATGGCCAGTATTTTCTCAAATCTGTTTTTTTTTACTAGATAAAACTATACATCTATTGAAGTATATTAGTCCACCGAGCATGTTATAACAACTTTGGTGTTCCCCAGCCAAAGGGCAATCCATTAGATGAAAGAAATAGGGCCCTCAACAATAGAGAAGATACAATGTATATTTGTGAACTTTATATATATATAAAATACAATTATTTTGAACAAAAGCCAGAACCCTGGTCCCTTTGTTGACCCAGTGTGATTTCTTTCTGATTAAAATCCATTATGAACTAATTGCATATTTAACTATATCTATTTTGTCAATGTAGTCAATGGCTAAATTATCTAACTATTTTGTTCATTGCTAAAAGATTGGTGTATAATTTGTATATTTTGGATATCACGCTGCAAAATTTGCCGTTTATTTGCTAAATATTTAACTTTGTATTCAAAATGCATGGTACTAATGAACCTCTTTCTCGTCATTAATAAACGTATAGCCAAATACAACTATTTTCATCAAAATTAACCTTTTTCTGTTGTGCATGTTGAGCAGAGTTGGGTACAGGTCTGGGATCCATTACCCAGAAACCCATTATCCAGAATGCTCCAAATTACGGAAAGGCTGTCTTCCATAGACTCCATTTTATCCAAATAATCCAAACATTTTAAAATGTTTTTCTTTTTCTCTATAATAATAAAACAGTACCTTGTATATGATCCACACTAAGATAAAATGAATCCTTATCGGAAGGAGAACCAGCCTATTGGGTTTATTTAATATTTACATGTTTTTCTTGTAGACTTAAGGTATGAGGATCCAAATTATGGAATGAACCATTATTCAGAAAACCTCAGGTACCGAGCATTCTAGATAACAGGTCCCACACCTGTACTAAGAAACAAATATTAAATGTTACAATCCATATTTTCTTCTTGCATGTCTTTCTGACGTGATTTGGAGGACATTCTAGACACCATTGTTACAGGAGAAAAGTCATACCAAACCAATGGCACAATCAATGATTATCTACTTCTGAAATAATCAGAGTAACCAAAGTTTGTTATAAATATATAAATTAGATGTGGTCCGCATTGAAGCTCAACCAGCTGCAGTGATCCCCAACCAGTAGCTCATGAGTAACATGTTGCTCTCCAACCCCTTGGATGTTGTTCCCAGTGGCCTCAAAGCAGGAGCTTATTTTTAAATTCCTTCGAAACAGAGCCTCAATGTAGGTTGAAAATCCACATAGGGGCTACTAAATGGCCAATCACAGCACTTATTTGGCACCTCAAAAACATTTTTCATGCTTGTGTTGCTCCTTTTACTTCTGAATGTTGCTCAAGGGTTCAAAAGGCTGGGGATCCCTGAGCTTATGTGTCCTTTCTTCCAGACGCTGCTCTCACGAGAGGTCGGCAGCTCTGCTCCAATACTACTCCATTAGCAAGAAAAAGTCCCACATAACCTGATGCTGTTCCGGACCTCCAAAGAGAACCAATTTTGTTTCTTCAAAAGCAGCTTTATTGAAACACACTTAGTGGTACAGATATTGTGCAGTGGGTGTGCTGGACTACTGTACACCCATTGCACAATATCTGCAACACTTAAAAGTGTGTTTCAATAAAGTCGCTTTTGAAGAAAAAACATTATTAACTAAAGAAACAAAATTGGTTCTCCTTGGGGGTACGGAACTGTGCCAGGTTATTCAGAAATTTTTCTTGCTAACCAATGTTTGTCTACATACAGTAACTGTACAATAGAGGAATGGGATCTGTGATCCATTTTTGATCCAAACTAAGTTATAATTAATCCTTATTGCAAGCAAAGCCAGCTTATTGTTTTTTTTAGTACTCTTAAGGTATGAAGATCCAAACTGCAGAAAGATCTGAAAAAACCCAGGTCCTGAGCATTTTGAATAACAGGTCCCATGTTTGTATAACAAATAGAATGTAGGAGAAGACTAAAAAATGGGAAGGATCACATTCCTTTTTATTTATGATTTCATAAAAAATTAAGTACAGATTGGACTACTGCAAGTTCAGACCCTCTAATATTGAGTCTCATTTGCACTGGAAGCTATTTATTAATTGCTCAACACAATTAGAAATTAGAAATTAGCATAGAATTTGCAAATTGAAAGTCACACACCTCCATTATCTATGAAAATTTTATCCCAATGTGTCTAAAGAATCCCCTGTTATGGACAGATGAAGAAGAGCAGATGCACAATTTTATCTTAATGATTAATCACCAAAACCCAGTCCATCATTTTTTCAACTATTACTATTCTATTCAAATTGCAGGCCAATCTACCCAAATTACAAGACAGACCAGATTTGTTATGTTCTGTAAATCATTCAAACCAGTGTGATCTGAGACAGAACTCTAATGAAGGACGGCAGTATCTGTGCATTTCAAGGAGCAGCCTGCACCCCTTAATTAGAGCTATGACTATTTTTAAAGTATAGTTCTATGGCAGCATTGGATTTACATAGGGTCTGTTGGCTCCATTTTTTTACACATCCATAACACAATATTGCTTAATCACTTGCTGCTGTGTAATAGTGCTTCAGATAGACTACTTATCAAATGCTTAATGTAATTGAAAGTCATTTCAGATTGTAGCTTTATTCACTGAATAATCCATTCAGATGAATCCTTTTGCTGTATGTGTGGGATGTTGCGAGTTTTCCCAGAATAAATTGGCACAAGACGGAAAACTGAAAAAAAAGATGTGAATATGCTTCTCTCAGCCACCAAGATTTATAATGATTTAATAATGTCTCCATTTTTCTACTTGGCACCTGTTGAATTGTTGTACTTGCCCATTAGCACTCCATTTAACAGAAAGAGCTAGTTCATAAATTTTTCCCTCCTGCATATAAAATGAGCTAAAAGACACAAAATTAGCTTTTAAATTTGAAAGAATTAAGATCAGTGAAACCCACTCATTTCTGCACAGCATGTTCTGCTGAGAGATAGAGAGAGAGAGTTATCAGTGGCAGCATCAGACTTTAGTCTGTGCACAGACGGGACAAGGCAGCCTCTGAAATCCTTTGTGATACCGCAGTAAATTTGTTCAGGGATAGTGACAGGCCTTTCAAGGTTTTACAGGAAAGTTCCAGGCTTAGGCAGATGTGTGGGCCCCAACTGGAACATTTTGAAGATTTCATGTCTTTTTTTATGAGGTTAGATTGCATTACGTTTTTTTTACACTCACCAAGGGATATTTTAGAGCTATATCTGACTGAAATGGTTTGTAATTTCTGTATGTGTATCCTTTGCAAATGAGCTTCTGTAATATGTGACAGCAAAATGACAGGAGACAAATCTAAAGGGATAAAAATTGGTGAAGCTGTAACTAATTCACTGCCCATAGCATCGGCTATACACAGTAGTAATTTTCTCCCTACCAAACATTAATTATCTTAATTGTTCAACAGTAAACAGAGATTAGCTATTTATTTATGTATGTTATCATCATCATCATCATCATTATCATGTACAGGTATGGGACCTGTAACCCAGAATGCTCAGGAAAAGGGATTTTTCCATAATTTGGATATCCATACTTTCTGCTAAAATAGTTTATACATTAAATAAACCTAATAGGATTGTTCTTTTATATTTTTTTTCCTGGAATCACATTTTTTCCCTCAAACAAGAAAATTGATAAATTGACCTCTCCAAGTCAGGACATGTACAACAATACCTTGAAATGAGAGGTTTAAAGGGATCCTTGCTTGGGAGAGTTTTCAGTCTGGGAGTGCCAGTAGCAAATACCCAACATATTATATATCTCAGTTAATGCCAACATTTAGCTCTCCAGCTGTTATATGGCCACAAAACCCAGCTGGGAATTATACATCAGCTGGTGTTTAAATGTTTGCCTGTACCTTTATATTTAGAGACAGATAAAATGTGTTACCCACATTTATGCCTATGAGAGCCTATAAGGGCCTGCCACATGACAGCCATGGCAGTCATCAATTTTATTGGAAGAAAATTCGAATAAATTTGTTTTAAAGTGTAATATGCTGAAAACACGATATGGCTGCAAATATATATGAACTTGCATGGTAAATTGACACCCTGTAATTATTCACATGGTTTATTTTAACAGTGTTAAGCAATCAGCATCTAGAGCCATAGTTATAGTTCTGCATTATCAAGAAAGCATTATCTATAGTTCTGTTCTTGTGGCGCTAAATTCTGATCAGATGTTCAAAAATATATGTTGGCCTCCAAAATGTACAACCTTAAAAGGGTTACATGTATGTGCAAAGATACATTTCTATCATTCAAATATTATTTTCAGATTTTTTTTTATTTTCTTTCATTTTGTAATTATTTTGTTATCATTTTTTTGAGATTTCACAATTGCATCACTATGAAAAAAAATGAATTCCCCGGGAACTTCCAGTTTACAAATACACAAGTTGTTATTGAAGTAAAAATGTAAATGAAAATGGTGCCATGGAAATACCACAAAGACAATATAGTGCTAGGTTATTTTTAATGCACAACTCCATTGTATGTTTGGGAGCAGATATGTGTATATATATATATATATATATATATATATATATATATATATATATATATATATATATATATATATATATATATAGGCTACAGGAACTGACTAATATGGTTTATATATTCCCTGGATATGTTCATATAGGATTTATTATAGATGTATTCACCATGGATTTGTTTGAACAAAAACATATAGTAGAATATTAAATTAAATTAAATTAACTAACATGAGCATAATTTACGGAGGTGTCTTGAGCCATGACAGACTAGATACAGATGTTTATAGCACTTTATATTTTTATTGCACTTTGCACTTTTCGTACACAGAATTCACAATATATAACGGGTGTCCGTTATCTAAATTTTATATGATATGATATTATAACTGTATCTTAATCACCTTTATTAATAATATGTGGGAATTTTTTATGTCATAGCATAGTTTTTAAAATGCTTAAAATTGTTTTAAAATTTTTTTTAAAAAATCTACATTGCACTGACCACTTTAATAAGGTGATGTCACTTCCTTAATTGTTTATTCACTATTGGCTATTTAAACTTGTTGTAATGAGAGGTGTGGTTGCCTTGAGAAAGGTCCCTGAGAGGACCGAAACGTCACGTTGGCTACATATGCACAAATGAATATATTACTTTTTCACTGAAATCCTGGTGTTGCTGGTCATTTTTGTACTACTATATATATATATATATGTATATATATATATATATATATATATATATATATATATATACACAGTCATATCAAAACATTTGGAAACCCCTCTCAGCCTGCATAATAATTTCAACAAAAAAGATAACAGTGGTATGTCTTTCATTTCCCAGGAACATCTGAGTACTGGGGTGTTTTCTGAACAAAGATTTTTAGTGAAGCAGTGTTCAGTTGTATGAAATGAAATGAAATATGAAAACTGGTTGTGCAAAAATGTGGGTAAATGTTGTAATTTTGCTAATCTGAATGCATGTAACTACTCAATACTGATTACTGGCAACAGCAAATTGGTTGAATTAGTTAGTTAAGCCTTGAACTTCATAGGCAGGTGTGTCTAATCATGAGAAAAGGTATTTAAGGTGGCAAATTGCTGTTTAACTCTCCTCTGAAGTGTGACAGCATGGGATCCTCAAAGCAACTCTCAAAAGATCTGAAAACAAAGATTGTTCAGTATCATGGTTTAGGGAAAGGCTACAAAAAGCTATTTCAGAGGTTTAAACTGTCAGTTTCAACTGTAAGGAATGTAATCAGGAAATGCAAGGCCACAGGCACAGTTGCTGTAAAACCCAGGTCTGGCAGGCCAAGAAAAATACAGGAGCGGTATATGCAGAGGATTGTGAGAATGGTTACAGACAACCCAAAGATCACCTCCAAAGACCTGCAAGAACATCTTGCTGCAGATGATGTATCTGTACATCGTTCTTCAATACCACACAATTTGCACAAAGAACATCTGTATGGCAGGGTGATGAGAAAGAAGCCCTTCCTACACACACGCCACAAATAGAGTAGCTTGTTCTATACAAAAGCTCATTTAGACAAGCCACAGTCATTTTGGAACAAAGTGCTTTGGATGGATGAGACAAAAATTTAGTTATTTGGTCATAAGAAGAATAAGAAGAAAAACTACTGTTTCCATAAGGCATGTTATTTAACATTTGTTATTGTTAAATAACAAATAATAATTTTTTGCAAGACCCTGTTGTGCAACAGACTTCAAAAATAAATATAAATGAGAGGTCCAGGGATCAATTTGGAGTTGTTTTCAGCCTACCTGACATTCCAGTTTTTTTCGGAGTTTTTTAAATTCAAATGAAATTCAAATCAAATTTGATTCGAGTTTTCTGGTCGATTCAATTCATCCGAGTTTTAAAAAATTGATTTTATTAATATATTTCAATTGGTCAAATTTTGAATTTATGGGAGTTTAGGGGATTTTTTTAATAATTCACATGAATTCGAAATTCAATATTTGATAAATGTGGGTATTGTTATATTGTTTCCAGGTACAAAACTTCTTTTTATGAAAATTCCTCTTTTTCATCAACTTAAAAAGAAGAATGTAATTATTCTCTCAGCTATTAAATATGGAAATAGTGGCTGGACAAAATGTAACAATGTACTGATCGTAACCACAGGTTTGGTCCTAATTTATGCATTTTTCAAACCCCTTTTTCAACATTTAAATAATATATGTAATTTTATTCACTCTAGCTGATTTCTTCAAAAGCCATATTGGTTCCCACAAATATGCAATAACAAGTTACTCTGTGGCCATATGTGTGAACATTTCATTGAAATTTAATCAAAAGAAATCTTGTGAAATAGATGTAGAAATATAAATCAGCATTTACTGAATATTTCCAAGAAAATGAGATGCTCATTTCTTTCATTAGGTTGAATGACCTCTTTGTACAATAAGACATTATGAAGTCACAGATCATTATTCATGTTGCTTTAGCTGCCCAAGTATAGAGAAGATAGAGCAGTAGACTATGTAATATAAACACAAGGAA
Organism: Xenopus laevis; assembly: GCF_017654675.1. NCBI lineage: Eukaryota > Metazoa > Chordata > Amphibia > Anura > Pipidae > Xenopus > Xenopus laevis. The sequence continues at coordinate 119,772,845 of NC_054375.1, read as the reverse complement.
GAGAATGCATGATTGCTGACAAGTTCACCAAATAAGATGAAAACAGGATGAAAAATTTGTCTCCAAGAAGAGGAAATGTTCCCACGTGCTTGGACATCTGTATTCTCAACATGTGGCAGTTATTGTGCTGAGTAATCAGAGCACTTACAATACTCTGGGAAAATCAGGATTTTCAAAGGCATAATGCCTTGCATTCTTCCAAAACACAGGAATGTGCAACAGGCCACAAATAAATACATTCTAAATATAATAACACTATTTGATTAAAAATTAGATACTTGCATGTGTGTCGCTCACTCTGTGATGCATGAAAAAAAATCTGAATGTGTATGGGAAAAAAAAATAAGCATTCTGGTGTCTCATTCATTTATTCAATGCTATGTAAAATGTCAGTGTTGTATAAATAAAAGATCATTCACAAAGCTGCTGTTGGATCACTAAATAGCAGCGTTCAACTTGGTGTGATTGAAATTTGCTAAATAACGAAGCAAAACAAAAAAAAAAATTGCTTCCTTCCTGTTAGGCAATGCCAGGTGAAATTGACCCTAATGTGTGTGCTGTTGTGCGACTATGATAGGGAAAATGCAAAGGATAATAAAACTAATCTCACCCCAGGAGCTTTGTCAATGTTTTGTTGCTACTACTTTTCCAGGAAAAAAGGTTGACCAGATGTGTAAATTTGCAACAGCCGTTGTGTTATCGGGTGACACTTGCACAGGTGTGCCATATTTACGGTGATTATTACCGATCACCATAAGCAAATAAAATAATAAACTATATAGAGAAGGACATTATCAATGTCAGATCAGGTTTAACTCAACAGTAATCACAATCAATTTACTGGGAATTCCAGAATTACAGTTCCTTAATTATTATTATTTATTAAAAATAATGCAAATGCAGATTATACATCATTCAAATAGTCTTCTTTTAAGCAATTTTTGTTGGAGTTTATATTGAACCCCATCATTATTATGTAAGTAAGTATTATAAGTCTTATCCTACTATCTAACTATAAATTAAAAGCACAATTTGCTCTCTGGCATACGTTTCTATGAAATAAATATATTTGCTTTACCACAGCCACTAATAATAATATAATCATCAGTTTACATTTAATAAATACATGAAATGTAATAAAGCATATACAATGAGATTATTCTTAAATAATTTATAGAAATCAAATTTTAATCAAGAAAAGTGATTCGTTCACACCAGTCCCTGCAATTGCACACTTCTACACTAAGGAGTGTATTTACTAAAATTCTGATTTCCTTTTTTTCCAATTTTTAAAAATTCCTCTAAAACTCTAAAAATTCCAGATTTTTTAAGTGTAAAAACCATGAAAAACTCAAATACAAAACTTCTCCAAATAAAAGCAGCCAAGGTCCCATAGAAGTCAATGGGAGCTGTGCTGCTCCTACTGGTCCTATTTATTTTAGCCAATCAGACTTTTAGCCATTTCCGGATTTTTTTCCATTAGTAATTATCTGAGAAACTGGAAGTTTTAGAGGTTTTTAGAGCTATTCATATTTTCTACATATATTTTCTACTACTCTTTATTTTTGGATATTTTAATAACTTTCATAGCATTCGTGATTTTAGAGAAATAGAGTTTAATTGTAGTCTCAAAAAGCTTGAATACCACTAAAATCCAACCTTTAATAAATGGGCTTCCTCAAGAGCAAAACATAGAAATTTTGCTCTTTGCATTTAACCCCCAGTACCTGCAACGTATGACCACCTTCATGCCATGTTCTTTCTGGGATAAAACAAGAGGAGATATACACACAAGAAATAATGAAATTAATTTGTTCTTCATGCTGGCTGCTTTGGGTCCCTCTCTTTACAATTTATCCTGTATGTGCAAGGGTGTTTCCCATTTACATCAGATACACAACAGAGTACAAATAAATAAGGTGGCAGTTATTTCTTATTCTCCTGGGGGGAGATAAACCAAGATGCAGGGTAGGGCAATGCTGGTTTAGACCTAAACAAAAAGATTTATAGAGAAACGAGTTCTGTACCACAGTGCATGTTATAAGGCATTGTTTAGTGAAAAATTATGTGAATCACATATGAAAACACTGAAGTGACATGCTTGAACAACTCAGAGACATAGGACTGTCTCAGTACTGAACTCTGAACTCTTACATGTACATTTTGTGTATATATATATATATATATTCATGTCCATATTGTATATGTAGGTGAGACCATACAGAGAGAGACCATGGTCATATGTTTCTCAACAATAATCTTCAATAGAATTTTGTCAATTTGGCTCTTCCAGGATCGAAATATTTTGTAGAAGAAGACACAGAGTAGATCAGTTAATATCTATGGCTTTGGAAGTGGTTCCACCATTGAAATGTAGTGGTGACAGTAATAAAGAGAGTATGGAAAAAATGAAACCTCTATTCCCCAAGGGGCTAGATAAAGAATAGTCTTGATCTTGATCTCTTTCTGTAAGAAATGGGGATTTTCTTATAGGGACTTTTATCAATTCTATTATGGTCTTGAGTTGAGTGTGTTACCCAAACACTTACACACCCTTTTCTAATGAGTACACACACACACACACACACACACACACACACACACCCTTTTTATCTTTATCATTTTCTTATTGCATTTTTGTTCATTACATGTCATTACATGTATTTTAGGACAGTTTTGCAGTTTGATAATTTGGTGTAGAAAGATGTCTTTACCTATTTTAATGTGTACTTTCCAAAGATATATGGTTTTTATGGGGGTCCTACGACAAGTAATATGCAGTCAGAGGGTTTTGTTTGCAGCAGCTGAGTTGGCAAATGAGAAAATTCATGTGCACCACTTTTATTTGGGGCCCGTACATACCACATATTTCAGTATATCTATGCATATTGGGCATCAAACTGTTCAGTAGACCTCTGGAATTCATATTTAGGGTGATTTTCTTTGTTTGTTAGAAATTAAGTGAGTTAAAAGCAGCAAATTGCGACATTTTTAGGCGGTTTTCAGAAATGTCATAAAAACCATTGTCTTTCGTGTCGCTTTGCAGTTTGGTAGTTTGGAGTAGAAGACATAATTACTCATTTTTGATTTTCAGAATGTGTACTTTACAAAAAATATATGGTTTTGGGGGGTCTTTGTACTGTTAGGGGGTCTTGCTGCACATAACACTCAGTAAGGGGACTTTGTTCACAGAAGGCAAATTGACAGCCGAGAAAATTCATATGCATATACCTATTTGTTACCAATCCATTCAGTGCCAGTGGCTCTTTGATCTACTACATCATGTGTTGCCAGCAAGAAACATAGATTCTACAATGCAGGTTCTTTTTGTGCCAGTGCCTATTCTATGATCCAACTTACTAAAACAGTTAAACTACTGTACAATTTCCACCATAAGAGTTGGCAAAATCCTGTTACTACTGGCTAAGATTGATAGCATTTCTAGTGCTGAAGGCATTGAAGTGTCACATGCTCCCAATTCTATGTGGTATGTGTGTGTTCAGGCAATGCCTATCCTGTATTACCTCCTAAATATAAATAAAGGGAATGGAAAAACTCAACTTTCCCGAGCCTCCAGTGTCCTCCTGGGATGCCTAATTTTTCTGATGGAAATCTCAATAACAAGTTAATCCCATAAAACCTTGTAGTCTTCCTGTAAATGCTTTAAAAAATGTAATGCAAAATGCACATGTTGTATCATAATTAGCTTGGGCAGGCAGCAGAAGAGGCATTGTAAACTGTTTACTAAAAGAGTAGCTGTTAATTTTTTTTTTAAGTCGTATGAATTATGATTCATAGTAAATTGTGTTTTATCAAGGTGCAGCCAACTTTGTCCTTGCTACATTAATCATTTAAAAGGAAAGATACCTACTAAAAACTGTGAATCTAAAATGTAATGCTGAATTTAAAAAGTAAAAAAAGTGCTACTGCACTTAGCCTTGGCAGTTCATATTGGCAATTATATGTTATACTAAAAAGGTAGTTGTTTGAATGGAAAAGACCGCTGTAATCTACTGCAAGTCAGTGTTGATCTACCTAAGTAGGCTTCTGTGCGGTCCATCCTCTCCTTCCATGTAGAGCAATATACAATTTACAGTAATAGGTTTTTAGCTACCTAGCAATCAATCATCTTTGTGTGTACATTAGGGGACCCAACTGATAAAATTTGAAATGCTGTGATATAAAAGAGACTACAGCTACCACAAATATAGTCCTGTCCAGAGCAATGTCAAGCCAACAGCCCATTTAAATACCTCTAACCTAATTATACTCACACCTTTCCTTCTGCAACTCCTTAAATAAAAACTCAGGCTTTTTGGGATGGAAAGGCCACATCTTTATTATAATGAAGTAATATTAACACAAAACCATTTGAAAATGACTATACCTTTACATCATAAATTTCAACATGAATTAAAACCCCCAGAAATGCTTACCACAAGAATACCATGAACAGAAGTAGCTGCAGTGCCAGCCACCTTAAACAGCCGCCTCAGATAGGCATCTTAACCCTATCCATCTTCTGGGATCCACCCCCAGAGATTTCCAGTACAGCTTTCATCACTGGCTTGCAGTCATCATACAACATACAACAGTCACCATACAACAGAGCTTGGACCCTCCTTTGCAAGCATTCCTCTTGTAAGCTGTGACAAGAAAAAATTACCTCAAATTGAATCAAAATAAAATAAACAAATGCAATCATTGGGAGGGTGGGCCTTATGCTGCTGGTCCCTGGTGCAGCTAAGAAGAAGCAGGGCCATCTTTGATGATGTAACATCCTGCACGCCCTGCTCTACACACCTGCCCCTGCTTCTTCTCATGACCCTGCACCACTAGCTGACTGCTTTCATATGTGAAGCAACCTAAAAGTCTGAATTTAAAAGAAAAGTTCATATCTTTGCTAAATGTCACGTCATGTACTGTTTTTGGATGACACAGTTGGCTTGAAGAAGACAATCACCTACACCAGAAAGGGCATGTTAGTGGTGATCCATCTGCTGATCTTACATCTCTCTTTGGTAACACATTTCCTACATATCACTATGGCAGACAGATTGATGTGTCTTTTACTTGATTACAGTGGTTGGCAAAATTCCCCATGTCCTATGAGCTCTAGGGTGTAATCGCAGGCACATTTGCCTAGATCTAGTAACCCATGGCATCTAATACAATGTTTACATTTAAACAGCAGACTGATTGGAATACAGATTCATGGTGGAATTTGTGTTTTAATGAGTGGTATGAGAAAAAAACTCATTGACCCCTATGCTTTCAGTGCAATTAGGCCCATCGACAACAAATCAATTGGCAAAATGTTAGCTACATTTTACTAATTCTTCAGTTGGTTCACAACTTTTTCAGCAAGAAGCAATGACAGTAAGTGCTATTTGCTTACTGGTTGCTATGTTGCTAGGCCTGAAGTAAACTTTTTACTAGTTACTACTTTACCCCACTATGAGGAAAGGTAATACATAGTGATGGATGAATCTGTCCCGTTTCGCTTTGCCGAGCAATTCAAGAAACTCCGGAAACATTTGCGAAGCGCATTGAAGTCAATGGGCGTCAAAATTATATAGATGCGCACCAATTTTGAGACAAGTGACCATTTTTATACACGCAACTCTTTTGTCTGAATGCATCAAAGTCAATGGGCATCAGAATAATTTTGACGTGCAGAAATTTTGACCAGCGAGAATTTTTTATGTCACAGCAAGTTTTCCCACAGAAATATTTTGCAGATGGTGGAATCTGTAAATTCGCAGCAAATCCATACCTGGCGAATAAATTTGCCCATCACTAGTAATAAGCTGAGTTTGTACCAGATCTAGAAAGTCATTGCAACCAGTCAAACATTTACTTTCAAACAGGTAACCAGAAAATGCTATATAATTGTTTGTTTATGGTTGTAGATCTTGTACAAATTATTGCAACTTATATTATAATTCCCACTTTGTGGTTTTTGTTTTTAGTGGTCTGTATTTCTTCACAGTATGAAATATTTACTGTTGCTGGTTGCTAGGGTCCCCATAACAAACTGGAATATCTAGGAGAGTGTGGAACCTAGAGATAAGAAATTAAAAAAGAAACCATTTGCTCCATAGTTATGATGTGTGCCTGACCCTGGCAAAGAGAGAATACATAAAAACAACAGCTGCAAATTTTTAAGAATATGAAAAGTCGATCACACACAAGTTAATTTTAGGGCAGATATCCATTTTAATAAGCAGTAGGAGGCAAGGAGCTGCTTCCTGCACAGCAGGACAGGAAGTTACACATGCCACTTCCCTTCAGTCTTTCTCAGAAGAATCTACACACACACTGTATATATTGTTATATTCTGTTGGCGAACAGATATCAGAAACATCTGGGTAAACCCTAAACATACAGTTTTGTTTTGTTTTTGTGGGAGGGTGGAACTGTCTGCAGTGTTTATATGAGAAATCTGATTCTCAGATACTGAAGCAGCTGCAATAGATGGCACAGTCAAGTGTTTTCAACAACTTCTGTAGCTGATATTGAGACATGATATCAGCCAGAAGTAAAGGCAGGAAAAGCCAGAGCAACAGGGGATATTGTATAATAGGGCTGCTGTTCATGGGGCCCAATGATCTGGAGGGAAGCAGGGCATGGCGCTACAGTATCCCTCCCAACGGGGTTCCCCTTATTCATCTGGAGTTTGATTTGCCAAAGGTTCCTGGGTAACAAGTAACTAAATCTGAAATGGTTGGATAGATTCTTGTAATTTTGGCTAAAAAGAAACTTGTCAGAGGGTGCTTGATCCCCATTTCTTCCTGGGTTTCCCAAGTCACTTGTGTGGGCCCCATCCAAAGATGATGTCATCATCATTATGTGTCTAACCTGGGGTGTAACTAGGAAAGGGTTAGAAACTGATTTAAAAATATGCAACTATTGAGAACATTGTAAAGAAACAAGAGAAATTATAGAGACAGAAGGTAGGGATGCACCGAATCCAGTATTCGGTTCGGGATTAGGCAGGGATTCGGCCTTTTTCAGCAAGATTCGGATTCAGCCGAACCGAATCCGAATCCTAATTTTCATATGAAAATTAGGGGCTGGGAGGGAAAACACATGACTTTTATTCAGAGAACAAGGAAGTAAAAAATGTTTTCCCCTTCCCACCCCTAATTTGCATATGCAAATTAGGGTTCAGATTCGGTTCGGTATTCGGCCGAATCTTTCGCAAAAGATTCGGGGGTTCGGCCGAATCCAAAATAGTGGATTCGGTGCATCCCTAAAGGAAAGGGAAAATCACTCAAGGGGGCCACGTTGTTAGGCATTCCCCAGTGATTTTCCTCTTTTCTATGAAAACAAATGCCAGCCCAGGGTACTGTTCGCTGAATGCTTCACTACCATTTTCTTTCTTCCACCCAGGTGTCCCCTGTACAACTTATAATAGGGTGCATTCTCAGTACAGAAATTTCAGATAAGGTTCAGTAGTACGCACATGTTCACACCAGTCCTATGGTAATGCTGTGAATTCCAGAAAAATATGATGGCATACCTTGGATTGTGCTTTTTCTGAAGAAGAGGAGCATCAGCCTGGTGTAACAGGTAAGTGACTAAAATCACTGGGGGCTGCCTAACAATTTACCACCCCCACTGATTTTCCCTTTCCATTAACAATTCTTTCTGTGTTTTAGCTTGTCATCCTACCCCCTCTTGCTTTACCCTTATGCAGTATAGGGGAAGTCTGAGGTCCCTCTTTTTCAAATGCATACAGTTATCCCAAGGTTTAGTCACGTATTTATATTCTACTGCCAAGCTTGCACAGGTTCTTTAGATCACATTTTATTGTTACCTGCAAATTCTCATCTTCTTCCTGTATTGCTAACAAATAAAATAATTTTAAATATAAAAAATATTTAAATAAAAATAAAAGATTGTTTTCATTTTCATTAGTTTAAAATGATTGTCAGTGATTAGGGATGTCGCGGACTGTTCGCCGGCGAACTTGTTCGCGCGAACATCGGCTGTTCGCGTCCGCCGCAAGTTCGCGAACGTCGCGCGACGTTCGCCAATAGGCGTTCGCGTCAAAATCGTTCGACCATTCGACCATTCGATCGCTAAAATCGAACGATTTTCATTCGATTCGAACGAAAATCATTCGATCGAACGATTAAAATCCTTCGATCGTTCGAATCGAACGATTTTCGGATGTTCGAAGTTCGCGAACTGTTCGCGAACTGTTCGCAATTTTTGCCGGTGTTCGCGAACGGTGTTCGCGAACACATTATCGGCGGTTCGCTACATCCCTATCAGTGATGTAAAACTGTAATTAAAGTGGGATTTACAGTAAAGACAACGCTCTTTTTCCTGAGAAGCAAAGCTATTCTAAAAAATAAATACACTTCATAGGTTTTCCTTTTTATTGAATACACATTTGTGGTGCCTTTTTCTCAGCCAAGCCACTTTGGCTGATTGCCTTTCTAATAATACAAATAGAATCCATTTAGAAAGTCCAGGGCTTTGCCAAATGTCCCAGTATCATGTTGTGTAAATGGATAACAGAAACAACTCTATGCTATCATGTTGCAGGAAATAGCTGATTTCTTTACTATCTTTTAGTGAGCTGTAACTGACTCCAAAACTTGCCGCACTTAGGAAAGTAGTATTGAGAACAAGACAATTTTAGAGAAAGAGAAGGAGAGAGAAAAATGCTAATTGGAGAACAGTTGACTTAAATGGTGCCCGTTTGGCACACAATGGGAAGGAAGCAGTGTTTGGACCTGATGGCACCCTGGGGGGATATAACCTTGCAGTAGGTCACACAGCTCTAAGGGACAGATTGTTTCCTGAGGAAGAAAAAAATCTGTGAGACTAAGCTGGATTAACCCTCTATCTGTCAAACATTATAAGAGTTAATCAAAGTTTACTAATTAAGGGTTATAATAGAGTAAATGAGTTTGTCTTTTTTTCTCAGAAACAGAAAAAATTAATTAGACCATTTAAATGAATATGATGGCATGGTCACCTGTCTTGCACCTTGATTCTCAGAGCTCCACTCCATGCTTGCTTTTATTCTAGTTTGTCATTGCCTTGTTTATGTACATCTAAAAATCGATCTAAACACGGGCTTCACTTACATGTATATTGGATGTTCTGTTTAGCGAAACGGGATGAATTCGCCCATCACTAGTTTTCTGTTTTCTATTGTTGTATTTTTACAGTATAGGACATACATGAACAGCAATTCACACAGCATGTACCCCTTTCCCTACCCTTCTCAAAAACTCATGCAACATGCATATTATAATTCAGAGATAATTATAATTAGGCATCTAGGTAAAGTGAGCCAATGACACCAATTGTCTCGGCAATTAGCAAAATAGACTTACATAAATAAGCATTTGGTATACAGTATAACTATGTGGATTATATCTAAAATCAGAGCTCTAGACAGAATAAGAGCTGGGCAGTCCTCTAAGCTCTCAATAACATGACCATCTGTTGAGACTGATTTAGCTTGAAGTATTTTATTGTAGTAATTTAGTATGCTGTACTAATTTGCCAGTATTATTACTTGGTAATTTGATTAATGTTATATATAAACTTTACTAGTAATTCTTCTTAATGAAAAAGGGGAGAAGGTGATTAATGAACTGTTAATTATTTAATAGAAATAAATTCTTCATAGTGAGGACAATTTCTCCTTATTTTGAACAACTTTTCCATTAGCAGTATTTAAAAAAAGGCTTTGAACCCAGAAAAGTATTAAGCACCTTATTTGCTAGAGGAAATAAAGATGCACGAGTAAGCTCTATTGGGCATGCCCCTCTTTGTCTACTTGGCTATCAGTTGTATTTTTGTATGTAATCTGTATGTTCAATGTATATACCCATTTCCTGTACAGTGTTGCAGAATACAATGGTACTTTATAAATATGTGATGATCATAATAATAATGAAGAAATATAATAAAAGTTGTTAATGGAAGAATATTAGCAATGTGAAAAATTTCTCTATGCCAACCATTTTATGTTTGTGCATATTTACCCCAGCTGCTTTTACACAATTATATTTATGACATAACTCATTTAAGACAATGGGAAAAATGTAAGTGCTAAGTAATTTCCAGTAAAACGCATGAAAATGCTTTGAAAACATTTTTTTATTTTGGTTTTACACAGCATTTTCAAGCAGCTGCTGTTTTTTTACTCCAGAGTTGTATGCCGTTTTTACAATGTGATCCGATGGTGATGTGTGGTATATTTGATGTGGTGTAGTTGAGCTATATAAGAAAAGATGGTCAAAATCCATTTGGGTACTTACTTGTCTATCCACCTTTCCAAAATAGGCTGTGAAATGTGATGTGTATGATACATTGCAGACCTTGAGTTAAATCATGTTGGATCAAGTTAATCTTCTTTTTGATTCAACGTGTGTATACATTGCAATACCAGCTTGTAGCCTTTATATAATATTAAGTACAAATGATATTATCGCTCCCAGGCTGCATTGCTTATTTGTGCTTTGTGTTTAATTATAGGTGGTTTTTAAAATCAATGTACACTTACAGTAACTCTTAAGGTGGCCATAGACGCAAAGATCTGCTTGTTTGTCAACATCGCCAAACGAGCGGATCTTTCCCTGATATGCCATTAACAAGCATGGCTATATCGGGGGTAATCTGATTGCGAACGATCCGATTACGATGTGCCATGGGCTCCGGCGGGATTGGTCGGGTCAAAATCAAACCTGACCGATCGACCAAACGACCGATCTCTGCTGGACGAAAGATGTCGGCACACGCCACTGTGTGTCTATGGCCACCTTTAGAAGCCCACAGAGCACCCCTGGGACAGGTGAAGTGGAGAGGGGCATGACTGAGAAACGAGTAGTTCAATAAGGTGGTGCCTGGAATGCTTGGCATTCTGGGGTTTGTAGGAAAAGGAAGGTGAGGCTTAAGGGGAGGGACTTAGTTGTTAAATAGGGGTGAAAGAGGCGGGAAGAGCCATTCTTAACTTTTAGGGACAAGGAACAACAGGTTTTTCCCTCCCGCCCAACAAGGAAGGTGGGGGTTCAAAGTCGCAGCTTGGCATAGTGGGGCTCCCCTACTGGGTAGCCAAAAGTGGTGGTATTGCCAAGGTGAGTTGGCCCGGGGCTTTTTCACCCAAAAAAGTCTTATGGTCGATTATTTGGTGGGGTTAATAAAGATTTTGGAGAACGACATCGAGTTATACTAAGTCAAGCATGATGGAGACAATAGTATTCCTAGATGTTATGAAGTTCTTTTATATTTTTCTCTCATTAAAGAAAAACTTTTGTTCTGCAGCTCTCAGGTTTGGTATTTTAAATTTATCTGGCAACCAGACAATATTTTACATTTTGGGTTAGAGAAAGGAAGAATAGAAGGCACATTTTTAAAAAGTAGGACAATTGCAAATTGCTTCTACATCTGTAGCTGTCTACATTGTACTAAATTGTCATTCTAGGATGAGAGGTGGAATAACTAAAGGCAAATAATGTATGATGTATGTTGGTTTGTTGAAAGAGTAATGTTTAAAAGTGTGACATATGCAGATGAATTAATAAGTAAGGATATCCTTGAATCATTTGATAGCAAAAACTCCTTTTATCAATATGTCTACAGGAAATACAGTATTTAATTAGCTAATTGCAAATTCAGAAAGCCAGGTGCTGGCAGTGGATAGATGATATAGCAAGATGCCACAGACCACATCTCCATCAACAATCTACAGAGAATGCAAGGAGAGACAATAGTTTCTTGACTTTGTTATTGTTTAGAGGCAATATCAGCCTGGAGACTCAGTTGCAATGAGCGAAGTAGTTTCTAGTAGAAGTTTATGGTATGGAAACTATGCAGAATTAGTTTGTGTAATATAATGAAGGAACTTTAAAATACAAGACACTATGGGGCACATTTACTAAGCTCGAGTGAAGGATTCGAATGAAAAAAACTTTGAATTTCAAAGTACTTTTTGGGTACTTCGACCATCGAATAGGCTACTACGACCTTTGACTTCGACTTTGATTTGAACGATTCAAAGTAAAAATCGGTCGACTATTCGACCATTCGAAGTACTGTCTCTTTAAAAAAAACTTTGACTACATACTTCAGCAGTAGTGATGGGCAAATTTGTGCCGAAAAATGTGTGAAATTCATGAGACGGCGGAAAATTCGTGAAACGGCGCTGGCGACTATTTTTTTTGCAGCCGTTTATTTTCGCCAGTGAATTTTCGCTGCCGTTTCGCGAATTTATTTGACTGCGGCAAATCGTGCAAATTGGCCGCAAATTCGCGCCTGAAGAATAAATTCACCCATCACTATTCGGCAGTTTAAACCTACCGAGGTACAATGTAAGCCTTCCCTATCACTTTTCTAAGCTTTTTGTGTTCAAAGAAAAATCCTTTGATAGATCGACTAAATTCCTTCGAATCATTCGATTCGAAGGATTTTATCATTCGATCAAACGATTTTTACTTTGACCGATCGATCATAGGATTTGCGCAAAGTCCTTAGAATTCAATATTCGAATTCAAAGGATTTTACTTTGAGGGTTGAATTCGAGGGTTTATTAACCCTCGATATTCGACCCTTAGTAAATGTGCCCCTATCAGTAGACAGCATTTGGGAGAGATGGAGACGCATAGTGAACAGTATTTCACAATGTTCCTTTTCAATTAACTGTGCACCATGAACTGTGCAAAACAGGAAGTACTTTACATGGCAGGAGCTATAAGAGAAGATGCTTTGCCATAACAGTTATTGTAGAACCAAACTGGCAACAGGACTGGCTTTTCTCTTCTCTTGTAGGTTAAGTCCCACATTTAAAGGTTCTGGTATTGTGCAGGAGAACAATGCAGACTAAACTCCATACAGTATTTGCTTCTAGGAGATTTAAATGGATCACCGTCAATGGCCAGACTGAATATAAATCCATTGGCAGCCAGAACTAGGCTTGATCAATGTAGTGGTCAGCCAGTCTAAAGTATAAACAATATTAGGAATACAGACAGCAAATGGCTCAATTCAACTTGTGTTTTCATAGTATAGTGGCAGAAAATTCACAGTATTTGCAGAGTAGAAATACACCCAGGTTGCCAGATTTAAAGGGATGTAGGCAGTTCTTTATCACCAGATCATTTGTATCAAAATCATATTTTTAGGTAAGATTAAATGGATTTGGAGAAGGTTCTATTCTTAATCAAAGAGATCCTTCCAAACCAAGTGATAGAATACCTAGACTGCTTTAGTGAACTTTTCTGAATGTATTGTTTAGAAGGGGAACATGCTTCTTTCTGGTTCAGTTGCTGCCAGAAAGAGAATTAAGATTGATGAGCATTTCTTCAAAGTCTTTCAGGGATTTCAGCACCTCATCTCACTTACTAACAGGGCAAGCCTGTATCTGGCCAGTAAGTTAAAGAGACCGATTGGTGATTAGCTTTGTACAGACATGAAATGCTAGTGAAAGTTAAAATTTGATTTGTGGCCATGGGTTACTACACGAGTGTAATTTGGTCACTATTAGAGCATTATTGTAAGAACAGATAAATTAGATGAGACCAGTGTTGGACTGGCCCACCGGGATACCAGGAAAAGTCCCGGTGGGCCCAGGTGTCAGTGGGCCCTCATGCTGCTAAACATTTGGCCTATTTCATGGTCATTACCTATTTCTATGAGAACAAATAGATGGAAAAATAGAGTATAGTATGTAAAGAAAAGAGACTAGGAGAATAGAGGTTAAGTGAGGAGAGAAGGAAATATATTTGTAAGAGTAGGCCCCTGGTCTAAGATTAATTGGTGGGCCCCTGGTGTCCCAGTCCGACACTGGATGAGACTTTTGAACTATACCAGATGTAGGTCTACATAATCAGTTTGAAGCATTTTAGTTACAAACACACTCTAGACTGAATAATTTGGGGTTCTTCTGCCTCTTGAGGTGGCAGAGACCAGTTGTGCTCACCCCCCCTTCTATTAGCTGTCTTCTTGTTGTAGAACCAGGAAGAAGGTGGAGATTTTTAACAGAAATAATAATTATATCCTGCACTTACTTTCACTAAAAAATCTGATTTTGAGGACACATGATTGTAGGAAACCATCCTAGAAAGTGGATGTTTTCTCCCCCTGCAAAAATATTCCCTGAGGCGAAGTTCTCACTTTCCCCCTTGGCAAGAAAACATCTGATTCTCAAATCAGTTTGAAGCATTTTAGTTACAAACACACTCTAGTCTGAATAATTTGGGGTTCTTCTGCCTCTTGAGGTGGCAGAGACCAGTTGTGCTCACCCCCCCTTCTATTAGCTGTCTTCTTGTTGTAGAACCAGGAAGAAGGTGGAGATTTTTAACAGAAATAATAATTATATCCTGCACTTACTTTCACTAAAAAATCTGATTTTGAGGACACATGAGTGTAGGAAACCATCCTAGAAAGTGGATGTTTTCTCCCCCTGCAAAAATATTCCCTGAGGCGAAGTTCTCACTTTCCCCCTTGGCAAGAAAACATCTGATTCTCAAAATCACTGTGTTTAGATGCAAGAAATACAGTAATATAACATTGTGTGGCCTTTCATGGGGCTTTGCTACTGATGAACAGTCTAATTTATACATGCCATGGTATTCTAATTGATTAGTCAACCCTCAGTTTTTACAGAACTACAGAAATGATTCTAATCTAAAGTTTCTCTCACAATGAAATAGGTTTATATATTTATTACTCTGTAATTGTGTGCACAATATTCTTCATAATTTATTTCTGCAGTAAAAGGTACACAGCAAGAGACAATAAACTAGTCGAGCATACAGTTTAGAATGTGAGGCTTTTGAGCTACATGAAGTCAATTTGAACAAGTTTAGAGGACTCTGCAGTTGGTCTAGAAGAGACTTAAAATACAGACTATAGTGTATCTTAGGCTGTATTTATCTCAGACTTTATAGCAAAGATTGACCATGCGGTCACTGTATCTAAAGCCTGTCCCTGTATAACTGTATTGAAGAACTGTACATTGAACTTAAATAAATTAAAATACTGTATGCTGATAAAAACACAGTGTTAAAAATATTGTTGTAAAAGATTTATCAACTGTGGTAGAAAAGTATATTGTCAGTAGCTGTCAAAATGTACAGAACAAGTGCCATTTCTATATTACAGTCTGAAGAAGAGATGCATTTTGCAAGCATTTTCTGTAGGTCATTTTTTAAATGTCAGAAAACTACATTTCTTTTATTAGATTCAATATCAGCATTCGAATATGATTTCTGCTTTTTATTAGTATCACTTTCTTTCTTTTGGTAGATAAAAAATGATCCAAAAAAAAAAAAAAAAAGAAAAGAAATACACAAGAGTTAAAAGCCTAATACAAATTGTAACCAAAAGAAAGGTCCCCAAAACACAGAACAGGAAAAAGTGTTAGAATTAAACAAAAGTATACATAAATGTTTCCTAACATCTCCCCAAAAAATGAAGAAAATAATTCAGGCCCTGTATTCCTTATGCCCTTAAATCCACACAAATTGGTGATGGGAACCAACAGCTTTCCGTACTGCCTTCATACTATTCACAAAGCAAGATGGCATATTATGATTAGCTAAAGGATACCTGATATTCAGTTTTTTTTATTTTTTATTAGTTCTTGACATGAGAAAATGGCTTTTGATGTTCTCTCAGGGGCACATTTACTTAGCTCGAGAGAAGGAATAAAAGAAAAAATACTTTGAATGTCGAAAGTTTTTTTGGGCTAATTCGACCTAAAAATCGTTCGACTATTCGACCATTCGATAGTCGAAGTACTGTCTCTTTAAAAAAAACTTTGACCCCCCTACTTCGCCAAGTAAAACCTACCGAACCTCAATGTTAGCCTATGGTGAAGGTCCCCATAGGCTTTCTAAGCTTTTTTTGATCAAAGGAATTTAATTCGATTGATGGATTAAAATCCTTCGAATCATTCGATTCGAAGGATTTAATCATTCGATCGAACGAATAACGCTAAATCCTTTGACTTTGATATTCGAAGTCGAAGGATTTAACTTCGACAGTCGAATATCGAGGGTTAATTAAACCTCGATATTCGACCCTAAGTAAATCTGCCCCTCAGTGTCACAGTTGAATTTCCTGGTGTTTCATTTCACAACTTTTGAGATTTATCTGAACATTAACCTATGTTTATTCAAAGACCTGTTTGCGTGACAGTATTTGCAAACACAGTTATTTATTAGTGATGGGCGAATTTGCGCCGTTTTGCTTCGCTGAAAAAAATTGTGAATTGTGACGCCGCCGTTTTTTTTCGACGCCGGCGAAATTTTTTTTGACGCCGGCGAATTTTGCGAATTTATTCGCGCCTGCCGAATAAATTCGCCCATCACTATTATTTATTTTTAGTTTTAATTCTTTTAGGTTGAGTCAACTTGACAGAATAAATGCCGCCCTTTATGAATAAGAATTATGCTGAAGAACAATTTCGCATGAGCTCTCCTAAAACATTATGGAACAGTCTGCTTTATGTGTAGCCGAATTCACTGCTTTACAGGATTCCCAGCTGCTACCATTCTAAGGAAAAAGAGCAATAAAGTTCTTGGCTTGCCATATGTTTGACAGAATTATATCATTTTGAATACTCTTGTTAATACAATAAGAGTCTGCAGTAAAACCTTATTTTCTTTGAATAGATTGTTCCTTTCTCTACATACTAATCACTGAAGATTTGTCAGTTACTGTAGTCTTTTCCTAAATTTATGAAAGAGAGCTAAACTCTTAAATGAAGGATCAGAAGCAGGTGGATGAGTCTATTGTTTCTGCAGATAAGTCCATGCATTTTTAGTTATAAGAATTTTATGTTTACTATGAATAGACATACAGAGCTATTAACTCGGGTCTCCACCTGCTTGTTCGCTATATGTACTTTGATGTCACAACGCTAACTTAAATGAAACCTCTCTAAAATGGAAATGGTTCTCTTTTCACCATCTAACACCCATAACATCCCAGAAGTATCAATAGTAGTTAATAGTGATGTGCAAATTTCTCTTGTTTCACTCCGTCTAAAAATTCGCGAATTTCCCGAAAAATTCGCGAAACGGTGAAAAATTCATGAAAAATCGTGAAATCGGAAAGTTCACAAAAAATAGTGAAATTCGAACGTTCTCACGAAAAAATAGTGTAATTCGAACGTTTTCACTAAAAAAATGGAGCAATTCGGACGTTTTCACAAAAAAATCGAGCAATTAAATCATTTTCATGAAAAAATCAAGGAATTTGAAAGTTTTTTCGACGAAGTAAAGTGACGCAAATTCGCCCATCACTACTCCTCATATCCAGTCACTTATTAAATCATGTCAATTTAATCTAAGGAATCCAAAATACAATCATGTATCATCCAAGATGCTGCCAAAATGTTTACTCACTTTTCTCATCATATCACGTCTACACTACTGTAACGCTTGATTAATTGGCCTTCCCGAACAGAAACTGTCCCCTCTCCAATCCATAATGAACATTGCTGCAAGGCTTTTACACCTCAGCAACCGCTCCTCCTCTACCATGCCACTCTGTCAGTCCCTGCACTGGCTTCCACTACCTTTAAGAATAAGATTCAAACTAATGAACCTGACATTCAAAGCAATTCATAACTCTGCCTCACCCTACATCTCTGATATCATTTCTAGATACTCACCCAACCACTTACTATGCTCCTCTACTGACCTTCTCCTCAACTCTTCTCTCATTAACTCCTCACACACTCGCATTCAAGACTTTGCAAGTGCTGCACCCCTCCTCTGAAATTCTCTCCCTCAGTCTGTCCAACTTTCTTCCAACCTTTCTGCTTTCAAAAGATCTCTTAAAACACACTTATTTAAAGAAGCCTACCCTCACTCTGTTTAGCTACCAAATGCAATACCATATGCTACATATCTCTCCTGCTTATTTCCTCTATAGCCCACTTCCATACCTTGTGTTTCATTCCCTTACCCTTTAGATTGTAAGCTGTACTGGTCCTTTTGTATGTAACTCTGTATGTTCTATGTATGTAATTCATGTTATTTCTTTAAATAAACACTTATTTTACACCGCTGCACAATATAAAAATACAAGTTATTATTATTATTTGTATTAATAATAATAACTAGGGATCCAGAAGGATTTCCAACAGTTGTTTTTAAAAGCATTTATCAAAACTTTCTTGACTATAAGGAAAAAAATGTAAGAATTCTGACCTTTTTAATGCCTGATAAAGGTGTCAGCCCATCAGAATATGTTTTTTTGACTGCTCTGAGCAGTTAAACACCTTTATTTTCATTTTCATCAATGCTCAGTGCAGATTAGCAGCAGTCTGAATCCTTGATGTAAATCACATGTGGGGTGATTCAATTCTTCCTCTCTTATTCCTCTCTAGAATAATAAGTTACCTTCTTGATAAAATTTACAGATGATGAATAAATTGACTTCTGAATATAATTTTATTTAGATATAATTTCCAGCACAATGAAGAGAAACTTTGCTGATGGTGTCCACAGAGGCCAAAGTCAAGTGTGTCCTTCGGAAGAACACCTTATCCACAAACTTGTTTTAGCATGTTTTATAGCCCCACTTGTTTTAGTACATTTGAGTATTATTCCCATCTCCAGATTGGCTGGACCAGGGACAAGCAAACTTTTTTACCAGCTGCAAACATTTTTAAGTATCTGCACTAGAATTTCACCATGCAGAATCATTCAGTAAAACAAAAGTAACACATAAGTATGAAGATGTCTCCTTGTGAACTTGAAATTCCAGTTGCTTCATATTTATGTGATATTCTACTGGGGCACCTAACTGCTGCAGTTTTTGAAAAATGTATTCGTACCATTAACTAATGTTTGCATTTCACTGACTGTCATATATTGTACAAGTGATTTATTTTACTGATGAAAACTCTTTTTCTTCTTTCTTTTCTTAGTTACTGTAAATAGCACTAATGCTGTATTGGTATATTCATCTCTAAACTACTAGACCCCTGTCTGCTTTAGCATATCCATCATTTAGGCTGATACTGTTTATTTATAAAGATGCAAAATAATCCCGCTGAGTGAAACAATGAGGTGGAAACAATGAAATACCAAAAGGAAATGGATTTGCCGGCAAATTGTTCCAACGGTATTTTGGATCCTGTCTCAGAAATACTTCCGGGTTTAAAGTGAAAGTGTGCCCAAAAAATAATTTAGGCTTACATTAATTGAGAAACACACAATGGAGTGTCCTGACTGATTATTTGTTCTCTTCTGCAATCATATGTAAAACATTTTCTTTAACATGTAAACACAGCAACACCTAAATGGTGAAATTTAGTTACAAATGGTTAAAAGGATCTCTAATGTCAAAAATGAAAATATATTTGTCACAATATACTGTTTCTTGGCAATATCTATCCTACTTTATAGAAAGATTTTTCTTTCTATGGTCAAGTAGAGAGCCATAATGGCATTTGAGCCCTAGTATCTTCCTGTGTAAAAACTAACCCATTGTACCTGTCATCGTCTGGGTAAACCTGAGTCTTTTTACCCTCTTCAACTTGAATGGATGTCCACAGAAGCAGCTTACTTATATCAACTACAATAGTGTTTCTGAAGCCATTTTCACCAGAGAGGGTCTGAATGGAAAAAAAAGTAACAATATTAACACTAACTAAAGTATAGCCTAACAGAGCAAATGTTTTTAGATAGTTAGTAACCCCCAATTTGTAAGCTGGAAAAAGGCAGAGGAGGTAAGTAAATCATTCCAAAACTACAAATAGTTGTTTAGAATAGGACAATAAAAAAGATGTTTTGGCTTATGTACCAGCCCAAAGCAACCACAGCCCTTTAGTAGTAAAGATCTGTGCCTCCAGAAGATGCCCCAGTAGCTTCCCATCTTTTTTCCTGTGGATTCACTGCACATGCTCTGTGCTGCTGAGCTTAGAGACCAACTCACAATATACAGTACAAGTAGCATATACATGTCACAGTATAAGGCTGATTAGTAATTAATACAAATAATTACTACATGACAGCACTGAAACCAGTGCAACTAGAATCAGAATTTAATAATCAGCCCTATAGCATCAGCTTATATCATAGAGGAGGGGAGAGCAGAGTAAAGTGATACAAAAAGCATTGCCCGATGACTCTTTAGGAACCCATTTTCCCGATGTGGATAATTTTGATTTTATTTGAATCAATCTGGGAACAGTGCATTTATAGATACAAATTAAGAAGCATTTCACAAAATGTTTGGACACTGGGCAAATGTTTTCCAAGAACTGCACCAGAATAGTGAACTGTAAAGTCTGATTTGTCATCCAATTTCTTACATTTCAAATGTAATTGTCACGATCGGCACCCTAAATCCAGAACTGGTGCTAGGCTCCCTGGTCTCAGCTCTTGTTTCTGCCTTTAACAGCCTTTCACTTCGGGAGGAGCCCTCAGCTAATTGGATGCTGCCAGGTCTTAATAAGAGAGGAGCCAAGCCAAGGGTTCTGGACGAGCAAAGGGAAACGGTCTTTATCAAGGTTTTTGGACGGAAGGCACAGTTCTTAGAATAGACAAAATGTAGGCAGGCTGGGGTCGGTGTGGGCAACTTACTAGCAAGATCAGACAGGCTGAGTTGGTGCAGGCAGAGTTCAAGCGAGGTCATACAGGCAAGGGTCAATACCGGTAGAATAGTCAGTCAGGCATGGGTCAATATTGGCAGAGTTCAGAGAAATCAGACAGGCAGGGGTCAAAACCAGGAATCAAACACTATATAACACACCCAGGATACTAGCAAGTAGAACTTAACAACGGGCAATGAGTCAGAAGCCCCTTTAAATATTTGAATTTCACACCACATGGCGTGATGACGTCACGCTGCCAGCACGTAAACCCGGAAGTGCTCGGCCACGCATGCCATAGAGAACCCGGTGAGAGGACTAGGGGGGGGTGGTCTAGTCCCCGCTAGACCACCAGGATAAGCCCTTACAGTGATTTTATTAAATCTATAATGATAGGACAATACTAAAAAAAACAACTTGCATTGATTATGTATCCCTGATATTTCAAATGTTCCCTTAAAAATAGGATCATGTTATCTGAAGAAGAAGTGAACATTAAGTGAACATTATTTCCAAAATTTACCAAAGCCAGTGAACTGAGGCCTTTACAACGAATTTTCAGACATGTCGCTTTATCATTTATTAAATATGTTCATTATGTCAACAGTCCATTGTGATATGCAACAGCAAACATATCTGCTCATACTACTAGTTAAATCATTTAATTGAAAATGTAAGAAATCACATTTTATGTTATTTTTTTCTACTTTTGCCTATATTGTCCCAAAAAGCATAAAGCCTATGAGTAAGTGCCCATTTAGGCATGAAACGAGTTTGGCTTCTTGTATGTCCTAATAAAGTCTTTTTTATTTTATCAAAACCTGAGCTACTGACTTAGTAGCAAATGGACCTCACCCCACTTTCAATTCCAAGGTAGAGTAACCTCATGCAAAAAAAAAAAAAAAAGTATTGTGCTATAAGAACTTACAGAAGTAAGTCTCTCAGCACTGGCTTAGCTTTGGTTACATTGCCTGTAGTGTAGGCTAATAGATAATCAGGTTGGCTTCTGTATAGTTCCTATTCATTTTCTTTCAGTATTAGGTTTCCTCCATTAGCATCTTCCTCTTTCATTTAGAATTCTAGTATATAGTTTATCTATAGTTCAATCATACAAAGAACAAATGCAACAAATTAAGTTAATTTTGAAGGTGTTGTATAGAGAAAAAGTAATTAATCTTAGCTGGATGCGGAGAGTTAAAAGAATGGAGGATGCTGGCAGAAATGTCTCAGTGTGAGATTCCTCAATGGCTCAGCAGAGTCACTTGTATTTCACAAAGCAGCAGGAAAGACATGGTTACTAACACTGAGGATTTTGTTGTTGTGTCCCTGAAAAAGACATTCAGGAAGAGCTTGAACTTCATGTTGTGTTCCTAGATATGACAGAAGCAATAAGGACAGTTTTCAGGCCAGGAAACAAGTGGTTTTGAGGAAAGGGACATGACACAGGCTGGAAGTCAAATGTTTTCATAGCAGCGTAACAGGAACTAGCAGCAAAGGGCTCGCAGCCTCCTGCCGCCAGGTTCACAAACTATAGACAATAGCAATAACTCTTGGAGAGCTCAATGAGACCACTGTACTGAACAAAGGAGGGCAGAGCAATTACATGTAGAGCGCTAAACAGCATAACAGGTCCTAGCTTACAAACAGTTTCATTTGATATATTGTCATTGCTAGTCACCTTTTGTATCATATTCTCCATTGTAAGAGAGGGGTGTTGTTTCTCACCTAAATCTGTCACTTTCTTTCTTTCTTTTCTCCGCTGAACCTTACCAGTTAAATGAAGTGAATTGTGGGACACGGTGAGTCATCAGAGCCAAATGCCTAGCCCTAGATAAAGTTTGCATCCATCTGTATAAATGGCCTTTTGGAATTAGGCATGTACATTTCATTTGCAAATCATAAAACAGCCCAACATTGCCAAAAAATGAAGAAGAAAAAAATTACAACTAAAACTGTAAATTGCAACAGTGCTCATTTAACTTCTATCATAAGCAAAATGTCATTAAATTTAGAGAATAATTAAATTTCAGAATTAGCCCAGAGTTGTGATGATGCAGGGTTTTTTTTTTTTTACATTATCTATTCATTATTCCATGACCAACATAATCCAGTGTCTTTATCATATCCCTTCATATATTTGGAGATAGTGGGGAGAAATGAAAAGAGAGCCGTTAAGGGGACTACACCATGTCTGTTGCATCAGGAGAAGTAGTAGTATTTTAATAGTATTCAAGCCTCTTATATACCGCAACTGGAAATCACTACAAGATGCCCCTAGAGCTGCAAGCTGCCCTGTGTATACATAATAGACATTGTTGTGTCAAAGAGATATGGGAAACATCATACTCAAGGTGTTTAATATGTTGTGTTTGTGAGGTTTACAGTTACCTCTAAATTCTCAAGTGACAGAGGAGGTATAACACATCTGTTATCTACTGTAGTAGGCCTAAGTAATGATTAAGTTATAAAAGAGCACTGAGCAGTAAAGTTCAGATGTTTATGTATTCATATACAAATATCATACATATCTATCTGTATACATATCTCTGTATCATTAAATTTTGGTAGGACAAAATAATCAGAAAAATTGGGGCGACTTTATGATTTGGCACTGTGGTGTTACTTAAACACATTATGGCATGGACCTAATGCTCCTGGTTACCACTAATATTAACTCGAATTATTAGTAGTGACAGGCGAATAAATTCATGGTGAATTTCCACGTTTCGCTGCCGGCGAATGCATTCGTGAAACTGCCGTGAAAATTCGACAATAAAAATCCACTGGCTTTAAAAAATTGCTCTACGCGAGTCAGAATCCCATACTCATACAAAAGTTCTTCCAAGCACTTTTGCATAGAAGTAAATAACCACAGATATGTATGTGTTTTACTACTAAATATGCCCGCTAAATACAAAATGATTTATGTCAACTTGTCAACAAATCAAGCCTTATAGGTTAGTAACAATTGTAGGTGTGAGGAATATATTTTAGCACTGCCAAACTAAATTGAATTTAAGAACATTTGCTCACATTCCATGCTGCAAAAACCCTTACGCTAAAAACGAACACAAGCTCAAATCCTCTAAAAGGCTCATTCTAAATGTTCATGTGTTATTTTTTCTTTAAAAAAGCATTTCATTTTCCACGAATCTGTCTTTAAAGGCACATCTGAACTTTCCCATCCTCATATTTCTCATGAACACTTGGCAAGCTCTTGAGGACAACTTGCAAAGCTGGGATTTTTTCCAGGCATGAGTAACTTGTTAAAAAGCCACTATTTCCCTAACACTAACAGTAAACAGAGTTCACATCCGCATTAACCTATTATGTGACCTCCAGGGAAAGGAGTTTTGTAAATGAAATCATGTCTTTCCTCTGCTAATAAAGAACTGGTTGGGAACAAAATACTGATTCAGGTTGGGCTGTAAGGGAAACACATCCTTTTTAAGGATAAAAAAAAACATAATAAATAGTTGCTTATTTTATTATGAATATTATTTTTTGCCATTAATCTAGATTTTAAGGGAATACATGTAAAATTATAGTACTCTGCAAAAGGTGGTTATCTTGAGAAATGTTTTCCAGTCTTATGTACTTAGATATATAATTCAAATACAGCCAGTGAGGAAATCCTGGTTAGTAATGCAATAGCTCTTCTATATAGTTTTTTTTTCACTATACACTACAGGAACAGAACTTCAAAAGCTGTGGGGTAAGAAAGGTGCTCAATTATCGGCAGGCTACAAAATGTAGCCTGACTTTGCTGATTTCTGTGATCATGACCTCGGCCTGTTATCCGACTCTTCTGAAACCCGTGCCTGGCTTGACTCTACTGATTTGATCTTCTGGTTTTGACCCTTGCCTGTCCGACTTCGCTTGTATTCCTGCCCGCACTGCCCCGGCCTGATTTGACTACGCTAACGATCGTGTCCCTCTGCTCGTCCAGAACCCTTAACTTGGCTCCTCTCTTAATAAGACCTGGCAACATCCAATTAGCCGAGGGCTCCTCCTCCCGAGGTGAAAGGTGGCTGTTAAAAGTGGAAGCAAGAGCCGAGACCAGGGAGCCTAGCATTGGTTCTGGATTTTCGGTACCGATCGTGATATTTTGTGACACCCCTTGCCCAGGAGTGTTTAAACTAGGCGGGGGGGGGGGGGTGAGATAAAGAATTATGGGGAAGCTAGGGTAGATGGGGCAGTGGGGTTAGTAAGAGGTCATGGGGGAGGAGTGAGGGGGGCATACAGTTTACCAGCTAAGGAGGTCCCTCTGTTACAAGGAAAACAGAATAATACTAACTTAACATTTAATTCTCCACTAAGTAATGCTAATTTCAAAAGTAAAAGTAGTAACCTCCGCTGTATGCTGGCAAATGCATGGAGTTTGTCAGGTAAAATGGGAGACCTAGAGTTAATTGCATGCTCTAAAAATTATGATATAATTGGTATCACTGAGACCTGGTGGGATGAAACATGTGACTGGATTGTGAATTTAAATGGTTACACCCTTTTTAGGAGGGACAGAGGGATTAAAAAGGGTGGAGGAGTGTGTTTGTATATAAAGCCTGAATTAAAGACATGTGCTAAAGAAATAACAATAGCTGGCACTGGTGAGGGTGTAGAATCACTCTGGGTAGAGATTTTGACTGGGCAAAAGGTAACAAAAAGAATTATCATTGGTGTATGCTATAAACCACCTTGTATAAGTGTCGAGTATGAAGCCCAGCTACTCTTGCAGATACAAGCGGCTTCACAGCTGGGTCAAGTTGGCGCTATAGGTGACTTCAATTATCCAGACATTGACTGGGGTAATGGGGTTGCTAAGACAGAAAAAGCTAGTAGGTTTGTAAATATGCTGAATGACAACTTTTTATTCCAGCTCGTTCAAGAACCTACTAGGAATAACTCTCTTTTGGACCTTGTAATAACTAACAATACTGAACTCATCTCTAACATTTGTGTGGGTGAGCATTTAGGGAATAGTGATCATAACATGGTCTCCTTTGAGATTCTGTTGCAGAAGCAATTCTATAAGGGAGTAACTAAAACACTAAATTTCAGACGTGCAAACTTTGACAGTATAAGGGCATCTCTGCAACATATTAAGTGGGAAATGCTTTTCACAGGGTTAAACACAGAACAAAAATGGGAAGTCTTTAAGATGCTGCTTAATAAATATACTTGTTAGTATATTCCACTTGTAAGCAAGGAACGTCGTTGCAAAGCAAAACCTTTTTGATTCAATAGAAGCGTTGGTGTTGAGGTGGGTAAGAAAAGACGTGCTTTTAAGGCTTTCAAGTTAGCTGGTACAGCCAAAACATTTATAAGGTATAAGGAGGCCAATAAACCATGCAAAGAAGCTATAAGGCAAGCTAAAATTGATATAGAAAAGGATGTTGCAGCAAGCAGTAAAAAAAATCCAAAATTATTTTTTAAATATGTTAATAGTAAAAAAATGAAGCAGGATGGGGTGGGACCCTTACTATCAGAGGGGGTCAGCTGGTTGATGAAAACAAAATAAAAGCGCAGATTCTGAACTCATATTTTTCATCTGTCTACACAAATGAGGAACCAGTAAGTGAAGGTTTCCTTCTTAACAGTCCCAATTCTAGTAATACAACTAATGATGCATGGTTCACACATGAAGAAATTCAAAAGAGACTAGAACATGTTAAGATTAAGGTCCGGGTCCAGATGGTATTCATCCCAGGGTAATTAGCGAGCTTAGCTCTGTGATTGCCAAACCTCTTTACTTAATTTTTCAGGATTCATTGAGATCTGGCATAGTGCAGAGAGACTGGCGAATTGCTAATGTGGTGCCTCTATTCAAAAAAGGATCCCCTTCTCAGCCTCAAAACTATAGGCCAGTTAGTCTGACGTCAGTGGTAGTAAAGCTTTTCGAAGGGTTAATAAAGGATAAGATCCTGGACTTCATAACAAATCATAATACTATGAGTTTGTGCCAGTATGGTTTTACGCGTAATAGATCTTGCCAGACTAACTTAATTTCTTTTTATGAGAAGGTAAGTAGAGAGACCTCGATTCTGGGATGGCAGTGGATGTGATTTACTTAGACTTTGCTAAAGCATTTGATACAGTGCCACACAAAAGGTTACTGGTTAAATTAAAGAATGTTGGCCTGGAACATAGTATTTGTACCTGGATAGAGAACTGGCTAAAAGATAGACTACAAAGAGTGGTGGTAAATGGAACATTTTCTAATTGGATCAGTGTTGTTAGTGGTGTACCGCAAGGCTCTGTACTAGGTCCCTTGCTTTTCAACTTGTTTATGAATGACCTGGAGGTGGGCATTGAAAGTAATGTTTCTATTTTTGCAGAAGATACTAAATTGTGCAGAACTATAGGTTCCATGCAGGATGCTGCCCCTTTGCAGAGTGATTTGTCTAAACTGGAAAACTGGGCAGCAAACTGGAAAATGAGGTTCAATGTTGATAAATGCAAGGTTATGCACTTTGGCAAAAATAATATAAATGCAAGTTATACACTAAATGGCAGTGTGTTGGGAGTTTCCTTAAATGAGAAGGATCTGGGGTCTTTGTAGATAACACGGTGTCTAATTCTGCGCTGTGTCATTCTGTGGCTACTAAAGCAAATAAAGTTCTGTCTTGCATAAAAAAGGGAAAAACATAATTATGCCTCTTTATAGGTCCCTGGTGAGGCCTCATCTGGAGTATGCTGTGCAGTTTTGGACTCCAGTCCTTAAGAGGGATATAAATGAGCTGGAGAGAGTGCAGAGACGTGCAACTAAATTGGTTAGAGGGACGGAATACTTAAATTATGAGGGTAGACTGTCAAGGTTGGGGTTGTTTTCTCTGGAAAAAAGGCGCTTGCGAGGGGACATGATTATACTTTACAAGTACATTAGAGGACATTATAGACAAATAGCAGGGGACCTTTTTACCCAGAAAGTGGATCACCGTACCAGAGGCCACCTCTTTAGACTAGAAGAAAAGAACTTTCATTTGAAGCAACGTAGGGGGTTCTTCACAGTCATGACAGTGAGGTTGTGGAATGCACTGCCGGGTGATGTTGTGATGGCTGATTCAGTTAATGGCTTGGATGATTTTTTGGACAGACATAATATCAAAGGCTATTCTGATACTAAGCACTATAGTTAGTATAGGTATGGGTATATAGAATTTAATTAAAAGTAGGGAGGGGTGTGTGTATGGATGCTGGGTTTTCATTTGGAGGGGTTGAACTTGATGGACTTTGTCTTTTTTCAACCCAATTTAACTATAATTTAACTATGTAGGTTTATCATGTTAAAACTCATGGATGAGATTCAATTTGAGATCCAATTCAATTCAGAAAAAAATCTCGCTGTTTATCACATGAAACTCTTTTTAAAGTCTATGGGAAAAAAACTGGAACTGAATTAAGAGAAAAGTTTTTTCTCCTTGAATTGAATCTTGTCCATGAGTTTTCAAGTGATAAACCATTAGATTACTTTTTCACACTGAATTGAATTTAGCCAATGGAGAAAAGATTTTCACTTTACAAATTCATTATGTGACCCCAAAAATTTGCTTAAAACCTATATTGTAATAGACTAGACCCATGTCTCTGGAGGAGTAGGGCATTCAAAATATTAGATAAACCATGCCTGAATTTTCTTTGCCCCTGACGAATACCCCCATAATTTTAGGGATTTGAAACGTGTTTACCTAAATAAATATTTGGTTGATCTAATATTTTGGATGCCCTTCTTCTCCTAACTTATTTGGGGATCTTACAAGTTTCATATACCATTAACGCTGCCTAAGAACACAGCCATTTCCAGCCTGCATACTGCCCTTACACTTGCATACACAAATTATACCTATTTGTGGACCAACCAGTGTAGATCTTCAAGCCCTCACTATGTGATAAAAAATTGAGGGCCACGTAATGCTGGAATTGTGAGAATGAAAAATGCATTGTGAATAAAAATATGGCTATTTGTTTAGTCTGCACTTTTACGTCCATATTTGTGATTACTGGTCACTGCAATTCTGCTTTGATTCTGGGTGCACGGTGTGAGGCTAAAATAAAGAAAAAAAGAAGAACATTTACTTTAATCTTGAGATAACATCTGTGAAATGTGCATCAGCATCTAGAACAGGGGTCCTCCTTATCCAAGAAGAAGGATTTTCTTTTCTAGCAGAGCTCTCAGTCTGATGCAGGCATGATATTAGAATAAAATAAAAGTTTTTAACACTTGCATGTGCAACTGAGAGGTGTGCCTTTCTTCTTCTGTTCAGTATATAATTATTTCCATTTACGATTTATTACGACATTATACTCCTTGCATTTTATCATCGGTCTAGGGAAATTAGTTGCTGTAGTTCAGTGATAGACAGAGAGATAAAATGTGCCCATGCCTGGTTCACAAACTATATATAATATACATAAAAATCCATATAAAACAGCAAAAGCAGCAAACGTACACTGTTGATATAAATACTCTTTTGCTACAGTCAGGGGTAAACGACACTACAGTTAATGGATAAATATTGCTGGGATTATCCATTGAAGCAGAAAGGCAATTATACTAGCAGATCTGACAGTGTAATTGTTGGTGTTGGAGTTTAAGAAAGTAGCAAAAGCATAAAATAACAACAAAAGCCTCTGAATCGTCTTCCATTTCAGAGTCCTGTGCATCCTGAGCACCAGGCAATAAAGTTTTAATATAACTGCTTAGCTTTAGCCTTGAATCGCCACAGTGTGAACTGAATCTCATTTCATAAAATTGCAAATGCTGCCAAAACTCCTGCACTTAATGTCCAAGCCTTGAATCAACTTTGCTAAGCACAGACCATTATCCCTGAACAAAAGGGAATCATCTTGTGCTTGTCTTCCACTATCCGACTGCATGGGACTGCTGCTCCTTGTTTGAAAGGCCTGGATTTGATCAGACTCGTGAGTGCAAATACAAATGGTGGTTAATTAATGTATTCCTGCTTGTGCTCCATTTGAATGGTTTTCTGTACAAATACATATAAAATGCTTAATGCATCAAAAAAAATGAAAGAAAAATATTTAATCAGTCCAAACCTCATTTACCCTGAAGCTCTGGTGGCAGATGATGCCCTCTGTGAAAATGAATATAGAAAAGAGAAATCAACTGCGCTTCTTAACCCCTTGGATTACTACATAGTTTCATAGTTCAAAGTACAGTAATATTTTTATAATACTGATCAGTAGTGTTGGGCACCAGTAATTTAATGGTTCTATTGCAGACCTGTTCTTTTATCTTAGGAAAATATCAGAGACCAGAATTCTTGGATGAATGCATATTCTCACCTCTCAGGGGCCACCAAGTTACATGGTGAAACACTTAGGGGCAGATTTATTAAGGTTCAAATTTGAAATTCAAATTTTAGAGTTGGATTTTTGGTCAAAACTCACAAATTCTAGTTGGATATTATCCAAACTCGAATTAGAATTTGAGATTTATCATACCTGGACACTGGAAACAATTCGAATTCGACTATGCGTCACCTAAAACCTGCCGAGTTCATGTAGAAGTCAGTGGCAGAGGTCCAGTGACCCATGTGAAGATGCTAATAGCTTTCCTGACATTCAAGTTTATTTTGGAGAAAAAAACTAGATTTAGCCAAATTCAATCTGAATTTGATTCGAGTTTTCGGGTCATTTATATTCGTTCGAGTTTTTAAAATTGATTTTTCAAATTGATTTTCTGTTTCTCAGCACAGCTCCTATTGACAGGACCTTCACAACTTTTACCTGGCAAAGTTTTGTATTAGATGTTTTCCGCTTGTTTTTATACTTTGGTGGTTATTCATCAGAGGTCGAATTTTAGAGCTTTGTGGGGGTTTTTTATAGCTCAAATGAACTCGTATGGTTTCTAATTTAAGAAAGAACTTGAATTCGGAAAAACTCGAAATATAGAGTCAGGGTTAACTTGAACATCATAAAGGTTATTAACATCTTCACATGGTTCAAGGGACCTCTGCCATTGACTTATACATGACCTCAACAGGTTTTAGTATTTATATTTTAGAATTCAAACTATTTCCAGAGTTGGGGTGTATATAAATCTTGATAAAGTCAAGGGTTTTTTTTAAAAAAAAAACTCAAAAATACCCTTGAAAACTCGGATTTTTTATGGAAAACACAACTCGACCTTTGATAACTAACCCCCTTAATAAATCTCAAATTTTTAGAGCTTTTAAAAAAATGGAAAACCATGAATTTTTAGAAATTCATGGGAAAAAAAATCAAAATTCAACTCTAAGTAAATCAGCCACTTAATGTATACAGATCCAAATTATGAAAAGGTCCCTTATCTTGAGAACCCCAGGTCCAGGGCCTTCTAGATAACAGGTCACATACCTAAACTAAACAATAAATAATTAATTAGAACAATGTTTCCTTAACATATTCAAATTCCAGGTGCTGTTCTAAGTGGTCAAGTTCTATCTTGTTCTTTTGCAAAGAGAACTTGGTGATCTGTCAGTCTAATTTTTCATGGTTTACAGAATGTATTGAATAAGAAAACAGGAGTTCTGTTGCTGATTTTTTTTTAGGAATTCTGTCCAAAAGAAAACATGAAATTCTATCATTGCCATTGTTCTGTTAACACATAACAAGTCTGCAATTAAGAATATTTTTTCTTTCTGCTGCACCTGAAATTAATAGGTTATAGGGAAATTTGTAAAAGCTAAAGCTGAATGAGGCATGAAGAAAACATTTTTACATAGTTAGTTGAAGAAAAGCTTTTGCTCTCACGGAATAGTGATTTTCCTGCTGCTCCTATCAACTTGTAGAGCTCAGTTCATAGTATAATACTTGGATCAACTTTAATAGAGGTAAGTACTCCATATTTTAACTGAGATCCATCCACTTCCATTAAAATTTAGAGTGCTAGACTCTATTTATTTTGACAGCACACACAGGCATATACAAGGACCATACTGTTAAACATACCGTGACAGGGGGCAGACCCCATAGCAAGTACACTATAAAAACTCATGGCCATTACTAGTAAGTAGTGTATGATTTGTGCATGATCTAATCGCACCCCTCAAAGTATTGGGCAAACCTATTCAGCAGCACAGCTTTACCATATTACCTGTTGAAATGGAGTTAAAAAGGACACATTCATTTTGGTAATATTCCTTAATTTGAAGGTTTCTTACTAAAGTGTCACATGACTTATATAAGAGATGTTTATCCTGTTAAACCCACCAAAAATACCAATGTGAACAAGCCCTAAATTGCTACCTATGCTTTCAGTTCTGGTTAAAAAGAATCCACAAGTACAGAGTGAAGTTTTAACCACATTAAAGGCTGTACACTGTCAAAGCAAAGCACTGTTCATTGAGCAACAAAAACTATATTTTTGCCAGTGAGAAGGTTAGAATTTATGAGATTTAATATATCACATGATAATATATAGCAATTTTTATTTGAAATACTAGTTGGCCGAAGCATGCATCGCCGGTAGATACTGTAGTAATAGGATTTTTACCCTGGAGATGCACAGTTGTCTTATGAATTGTACATCTTTGTTTTTTAAAGTATGTTGAGTAAATCTTTTTGTAAGTAGATAGTAATTAGTAATAATGACCCGAATATTTCATCAGCAGTATTTTAATGTTTTTTACTTACAATACAGCTAGTTCTTATCCTAACTTCTTACTTATTTTAATTTAGCCAGCATTATTTGTAGAGAGGTTTCATTAAATTGTAAAGTTTTGTTTAGTATGCCTTAGATATAGTTGACAGATCTGTTTACAGCGGTATACAATTTTTTGGATGTTAGTTATTATACTCCTTATTCATTGCAGCCTAAATGCAAACCAAGAGGTACTGAAAAGAGAGGAAGCCCTGAGAGTTGCTTTGTGTCCTCCATGATGCAATCTCCTTGTTAGAGAATGTAGAATATGTAGCAGTTCCTAGTCAGAAGCTGGATAGTAGCATGGGAAGTAAAGGCTACACTCATGGATTAATGAGGTACTTTACCAGGATAAAATGATAACATCCTTTGAAGTTATACATTAGTCATGGTGGGTGGATAGTAGGAGTGAAAAATAGTATGCTATAGTCTGAAAATATAGTTTAACTTGTAGGGGTGAAGCATATACTTGCTTGACAGGGTTTTTGTTTGCATACACCCATATATCAACTTTAAAGAGTAATAATAACTATGAACATAAATAACACTTGTTTTTAAAGTCATTATTATTGCTGTTTTATTTATAAAGCCCCAACATGTTATATATATTGTTCATCATTTACAACAGCCCCTACCCCAGGTGTGTTTACAACACACAACACACTAGGGTCAATGTCACCCGTGATCCTTTGGAGTATGGGAGGAAACTCATGAAGACATATTTCATAACACTCTACTGGTTCACAGAAAGACAAACAAACCCCTCTGCAGACCAGCTGTTAATTTAGCCTACTACATTGGTAAATAGTACGACCTAAATTCAAATCTGACACACGATTGCTCTTGGGATATATTAAAAATCTAACATACCCATTTCTGCTTGAAAAGCACCCAAACTATTGGTGGATCCTATAAAACAAGCACTTACAGTAGTGGGAAAAAAAATCTCCTTTTTCCATTATTAAACGATGTTCTCTTGGTACAATCCTATAGAAGAACTTTCACTAAACAAAGTTTTTATCGTATATATTTGATTAGTAACTGTTTACATGATACATCCAATAGATAATAAATTCTGCAGTAGCAAGGTAAACTTGGTTTCCAAGTTTATGTTTATTCTGGCATTCTGTGGGCCGAATGGTCACAGAGTATAGGAAATCGACCTTTGTATGGCAGCTTTAAGAGTTCCCTCAACAATATAAAAAGATCCTAAGTTTCTTGGGTATAATTATCAGGTCAGATCTAGGAATAAATCCTGGAAATGGAGACAATGTGCCTGTATAAGGAGGGTTATATATGGCCTTTGTACTTGTAAATATTCCCATCAGCTGTTTGCATGAATATTAACATGTACTTTCAGATTTGTCATGAGCATTTAGTGTCCACATAAGAACATATTAATAAAAGTCCAATACATAAAGTGAAGCACAATCCCCTTTTCATCTTCACATTAGGTATAGATTCAAAATGTAGCTTTTAGCATTCTGTATTAGTTTACTACAACATGGTTTTAATAAAATGCCATATGGCACTGACATATGTAAGGAAACAGAAAAAAAGGAAAGATAGGACTTCACTTAAAATAATCAACATTACAGTACCCCTATATCAGAGATGCCCAATCCTGCAACCATTTAGCTATTATTGAACTACAACTCACTGCAGTCCCCTCCTAATAGGGTTTAGTTGTCAGGTGATTGCTGGAAAGTAGTAACATAAATTGGTAAGTTGGACACATAACAGTTAGGGATGTCGCGGACTGTTCGCCCGCGAACTAGTTCGCGCGAACATCGGGTGTTCGCGTCCGCCGAATGTTCGCCAATTTGGGTTCGCCTTAGCTGGCGCTTATTTTTGCCCTCTCACCCCAGACCAGCAGATACATGGCAGCCAATCAGGAAGCTCTCCCTCCTGGACCACCCCCACACCCCTGGACCACTCCCCTTCCATATATAAACTGAAGCCCTGCAGCGTTTTTTTCATTCTGCCTGTGTGTGCTTGGAAGAGCTAGTGTAGGGAGAGAGCTGTTAGTGATTTGAGGGACAGTTGATAGTAACTTTGCTGGCTAGTAATCTACTTGATACTGCTCTGTATTGTAGGGACAGAACTCTGCAGGGATTTGAGGGACATTTTAGGTTAGGTAGCTTTGCTGGCTAGTAATCTACCTTCTACTGCAGTGCTCTGTATGTAGCTGCTGTGGGCACTGCTGCTGATCTCTCATCTGCTGACTGCTGCCTGTAACCCAATAGTCCTTGTAAGGACTGCTTTTATTTTCTTTTTTGGTTTTTACTTTGCTACTATAAGAGCCCAGTGCTATTAGTCTAGCTGTGTTGGGGAGTGGGACTGGTGTGCTGCTCCTAGTAGTTCAGCACCAACCAGAGTAATTTTTTTTTTTTAATATATATATATATTTTTTTATTTTACTTATCTCACTGTTCTTTAACGTGTCCAGTGCTGTTTGCTGTTCTTCATAGTAGTGCACCAATAGTAGTGCACTTGCAGGCATTATTTGCCCAGTGTGTTCTTCAAACAACTGCCACCTAGCTGTGTGAGCTTGTTCACATTCTGTCTAAATATCAATAATAATACCGTCTCCAGAAACACCACCTGAGTGACGTTTTTCAAGCAGCAATAATATATTCCGTATCCACTGCTGTAGTGTATACGTTGACCTTGCAGGCATTGTTTCAATTTGTTTGCCCAGTGTGTTCTTCATTTTCAAACAACGGCCACCTAGCTGTGTGAGCTTGTTCACATTCTGTCTAAATATCAATAATAATACCGTCTCCAGAAACACCACCTGAGTGACGTTTTTCAAGCAGCAATAATATATTCCGTATCCACTGCTGTAGTGTATACGTTGACCTTGCAGGCATTGTTTCAATTTGTTTGCCCAGTGTGTTCTTCATTTTCAAACAACGGCCACCTAGCTGTGTGAGCTTGTTCACATTCTGTCTAAATATCAATAATAATACCGTCTCCAGAAACACCACCTGAGTGACGTTTTTCAAGCAGCAATAATATATTCCGTATCCACTGCTGTAGTGTATACGTTGACCTTGCAGGCATTGTTTCAATTTGTTTGCCCAGTGTGTTCTTCATTTTCAAACAACGGCCACCTAGCTGTGTGAGCTTTTCACATTCTGTCTAAATATCAATAATAATACCGTCTCCAGAAACACCACCTGAGTGATGTTTTTACAGCAGCAATAATATATTCCGTATCCACTACTGTATACGTTGCCTTTGCAGGCATTGTTTGCCCAGTCTTTAACCAAGTGTCACCTAGCTGTGTGAGCTTTTTCACATTCCGTGTCCAGAAACATCACCTGAATGACGTAGTGTGATTTCTGCCCTTTACAGCACAAAATGCAGCGCTGTGTCAACAATGTATTTTTCAGAAACATTTTTGCCCTTGATCCCCCTCTGGCATGCCACTGTCCAGGTCGTTGCACCCTTTAAACAACTTTAAAATCATTTTTCTGGCCAGAAATGTCTTTTCTAGCTTTTAAAATTCGCCTTCCCATTGAAGTCTATGGGGTTCGCGACGTTCGCGAACCGTTCGCATTTTTGTCCGGAAGTTCGCAAACATTTTTTCCGACGTTCGCTACATCCCTAATAACAGTAAAAAACAGAATGTTCCCTACTAGATAAGGCCATGCCAGGCATCTTTCTCAAACCTTCCTGTGATGGTATCTGGGTAATGATAGCACAAACAGAGTATGGAGTAAGAAGAATGGCCTGCCTTTAAAGCATGAGTATGCCCATTAGAGGAACTGTGAGTGATATTCATGCAAGGTCAAGACAGGTAAAATCATTTGCACACCTTCTATGTAACAGTTTAAAATAAACATTAGCCTATATTATTCTAAGAAGATGGAAAAAGAGTCATCTACTAAGAGCAATATGGTGTATTTTCAGAATTGAGTATGCATCAAAGTTTGTGCTGTTAAAAAGCCCTTCTGATGTGCCTACAAAGGTCCAACATTTGCTTTGTGCCAATATGTTTATAATAATTGTGACATGGGCATCCTTTTACATTCCCTACCTTTCCATACAATTTAGTAACAATAATTTATGGGCTGGTACAGGGCATTACATTTAACACCTGGCCCAAAGCAGCTGTATAGTACATAGTGTATAACAGTTTACCCTTCAAAAAAAACAATTCCATTCTTCATTGTTCCCTTTTTTTTTATTTTCCTCTGTAATAGGTATTGCCTTGTTTATGTTGACAAACTTAGAACCAATCCACATTGATAGCAAAGAAAACCCCAGCTCCCAAGTATTCTGAATAATAGATCCAGTAACTGTATATTAAAATCTGCTGCTCAGTATTATTGAAAAAATGTCCCAGAGAGTTATATAACTTGAATAATAACAAATGAACTACACAGAAATATTTTAATGTAGCTTTTAAAGATTAAAATGCTGTAATGGCCATTCGTTTAGAATAATATTGTGGAACATATATTCTAACTTGCCTATTTTAAGATTTTTGACACAGATAATTTTTCATCAAAAGATATCGAGCTCCTACCATACTTTTAAAGCACATATATATACAAAGGCCTTGATAAAAGAGAAGAAGGTATTGTAACTATACATTTACTAGCTGCTGCATGTTGAAATATGATGAAAAACAGGAGTACTTAATGGTGTGACAATTTTATGTTTCTCTTTGTACTATAAATATACCCACTGAATCTGTCTAGTTATGGAATCTGTTTGGTGTCAAATTCTAAAAATGGCCATGGGCGCAAATACACCAGGAATGTAAATAAAAACCTTGGCCAACAGATGTACCCTTCAAACATAAAAAGAACCAAATTCTGTTTAATTTAGACCATGGCATCTTTGTGCTACTTCTGTCAAACTGAATCAAAACGTGTGCTAGATTTTGATGCAAAACCCCTATGATCATTTCACGTGGATTGAAGCCAGATTTAACCTTAGGTCTTTGAGGTTCAAAGATCAGTGAAGCACTTTACTATTCAACACATTTTTACCATGCCTCGCTGTTATATTTAGGGACAGGTTCTTGAACAAGAGTTTGTGCACCCAATGGCACACAATGTATATATTTATATTATGAGAAATATTGATATATTGCTTCTTGGATCTTAACCTTCGACTGTATTTTAAAATATGAATGCAAACATAAAATAACCCTGTCTTTAGCATACAATCAATTGCCCTGAAATAAAACATGGACATTCATGGGTTATGCACATGCACAAAAGAACACATCTGTTTTTGAATTTTGAAACAAGTTATTTTATCATATTAATGCTGAGTGAACTAGTAGTATGTGCAAACGCCAACATTTTTAACTGATAATAAATGAGGATCAGACAAATATAATACAGCATTCAAGAAGTGTCAGATATTAGTTATCACAGCCCGTATTTATCATGGAACAACGTGAGCCATTGTTGGCATCGTTCAATGTCCCTCTCTGCCCATTAGTGGCACATTATCGATCCATTGTAGACAAAACAGAAATAACATTAGCTTGGATGCATTTGGCACGAGAAAAAACATCAATTTACGCCAAAGCATTTCGCATTGAAAAAAAAAGATTTGGCACAAGAAAAAACTTCTATTGACTCCAATGTATTTTGCTTGAGAAAAAGTGTGGCAAAAAATGCACAATAACGCCAATGCATTTGGCAAAACACCAGCACAGTACTTAATCAATATCTCCATGGTTTCAGAAATTTTTCAGTGAAGCGAAATGGGCAGATTTCATACTTTCTGAAATTTTTATTTTAACTCCTCACTTTAAATGATGCACTAAGCTGGTTGGTCTTGACTGTATAAACATATCCCCATTCCTGCATACCCTGCCCCTACTGAGCTTAAGATTCTGGATTGGCCCATGTACATGGAACAACTGGCAGGATTTTTATTTTTATCTTCTGCACTTTAAGACCTTATTGTCCACCTTATCTCATATCCAGTTGGGCAGGGACTGACATATGTCCCTGGCATATGTGTAATAATTCAGAACTTATAAAAAGAGGGACCTGTTTACCTACTATAGTAGAATAGAGAGTGAGTATATACATATATATATATATATATATATATAT
Organism: Xenopus laevis; assembly: GCF_017654675.1. Classification (NCBI taxonomy): domain Eukaryota; kingdom Metazoa; phylum Chordata; class Amphibia; order Anura; family Pipidae; genus Xenopus; species Xenopus laevis. The sequence continues at coordinate 119,734,531 of NC_054375.1, read as the reverse complement.
ATAATATATATATATATATATATATATATATATATATATATATATATATACTATATATTTGTATGTATGATGTCCAGTATATACAAAATAAACACAGGACAGTTAAGCAATAGTTTATTTCAGAAAATCTGTCCAAGAGGGATAAAAATAATGTAAACAAGTAGGCAACATGAAAGAAATACATTGCAAAAGCAATCTTAAAAATTAAGTATGCTTTTACAATAAATATATTCAAGATATTTAATAAACACTTACATATATGGGGTAATCCTACAAAATATATGTTTTATTATAAGGCACTGTATTTAAACACAGTTTCATGCCAGGGTGAGATGAGGCTGGCTAGTTTTACCAAGAGCAGAAACGGCTTCCATTGTTTCCTTGCCTGCCCGATCAGTGACTTGTACAGGCAAAGACGTGGCAAGTTCAGCTTTAGGCCAGATCTGCCAAGTTATATGATGTGGATTAATGTCCAGTGCAGCTTCAGCCAACATTTTCTGATTTAAACTCTTGAGCTGAACTTGTCTTCAGTTGGGAAGGTTAAAGGCCATGGTGTACCCATTAATTTATTTAATCCATCTACAGCTTTTTTAGTATTTCGTTTTTAGTATTTCGTTTAGTGTGTAGTTCCAAGAATGATTTTAAAACATGGTAATATCTAAGCGCCAGATATTCAAACCTTCTGCTAAAAATTACGCATAAAAAAAATGGCAAAAGTCATTTATAAATTCACATCATCTAAAATTCTGCCTTTTTTCAAATATTTGAACTTTTGATACAATTACAATCCCAAATCAAAGAGTCTGCAATAACACTACTAAAAAGTTAGAGAGGGACTTTGGTATACGAAAGGAAAAAATTCTCATCAGCATCCAAGCTTTTAAATGGAAATGAGCAGAGAAACCTCTACCACCAATGGATGATAATTTATCTTTGCCTTGTATGAGTTGGGTTATCTGGGGCCTTTTAAGAATCTAACTATAAAGAGAGTACTCAACAGTATCACACATGGCATATGGAAATTTCTTATGAGAATCTGATGTATAAAAAAAATAAGTTGAAGAAAAACATTACCAGATGTCTATGCACAATCAATTATTTTTTAAGCTTGAGACATTTAAATGTGAAATGCATTTTCCTGACTTATTCCCCTGCTCTGGAGGCTAGTTAAGCTAAATTACTGTCTTTAAATGGGTGTAAAGAAAATTCAGGGCCTTATGCCTGAATATTTTTTTTTTATCCATGGATCTGAAATATTTCATTCCTAAGAAGTAAGGAAGATGCTTTCAAATATTCTGCCTTTTATTTTGTGTATTAGTCTTTAAGGAGGGAACTGAAACTGGTGTTTATCTGTAATTTCTTCTCTACAGCATAGAAAGGAACAATCCATGATTTAACAGCAATTTTAAATAAGTTCATTAATAAGGAGCGCATTTATTAAACCTCAAACTTTTTAATTTTTTTCGCATTTTAAAGGAGAACACTTAAATTGCTAGAGGAAAAAAAACTTACATTTTTAAAGATTTATTATACCCCAAAGCTGCTAAAAATTTGAATCCGAAAAAACTCCATCTAAAATCTGTTGCGGTCATGTAGCAAAAGCAGATGTCCCTGAAGATGTTTCTTAACATTGTGACTCACACTAGTTTTCGCCCGATAATCTAATACAAGTTTCCGCCGAGACAATTCCATAAAGTCGAGTTTTTGGACCGTCAAGAGAAGAATTTTTAATAAATGAGTTAAATTTGTGGATTTGACTATGTTTAGGCCACACCCCAAACAACCTGACTAGTAACAGTTACAACCTTGATTCACCCCACCACTTAAAGGTCTTCCTTAGGTCAGTTTTATACTTTTGATCCATAACAGGTGGAAGTTCAGTGGAAAAAATGTCCTTCTACCCTAATGTTCATATAATAACATATTAATCATTTCACTCTTAGTTGAATTTCAAGCTTTATTTGCATTAACATGTGCAGTGTGTGCTCTTTTACTTTACAGACATTTTTAGATTGCAAGGCTTAAAGTCCCCCTAACAGTAAGTTGGCTAACCGCAGACACCATATGTCTAAAAAGTACACATTCTTGAGTAATTCAAAAAGGGCAAAATTGTCTTTCTGTTCCAAACTTGTACAGGTATGGGATCCATTATCCGGAAACCCGTTATTCAGAGATCTAAATAACGGAAAGGTAATTTCCCATATACTCCATTTTATACAAATTTTTAAAAATGATTTCCATTTTTGCTGTAATAATAAAACATTGTACTTGATCCAACCTAATGTTAAGGAATAGGTAGGGGGCAGTGGAGGCTGATGAGGGAAGGGCGAGTCCTTGAGGCAGGGGCTGTATTGCAAAAGGGAACACAGCAAGGAAAGAGAGGAATGGAACAGACTGGAACAGGTGCAAAGCAGAACAGGGCGGAGAGGGCGAAGATCAGGACAGGAACAGACTGCATGGGACAATCATAGTTTTAATATGTTTGTGTTGTTCTGGTTCATTGGGCAATCTCACTCCAGAGATCACTTGTTCTTAGCTGCTTAGGTGTGGGGGAACTGTGTATAAACACTGGGCTAGCTCTAATAGGCAGTTCAGAACTTCAACATTTATGGCAGGAAGAACCCAATTACTCAAACATATATGCACATTTGGTGAAAAGGCCGCAGCTTAATTTTTTAACAAATCACTTCATTAACATAACATAAAAATTCAAACCCAAAACAGTATGTCTACAATGTTGTTATAATACAGATAGATAACAATTAGCCACTGAACGCTGCACCTACAGTAGTAAAAACAACTCAAAGTAACTTAATATGCCTAAACATCGTTTGCTTCACCACCTGAGCCTGAGACTATGAGGTAGTTTTACTAAAGGGCGAAGTGGCTGTTTCTAGCAAAAATTCACCAGAAATCCAATCTGCAGGGACATTGACAATTCACTAGTGAATGAGACCGCCGCTAGTGTTCGTCCACACTCTATCCAAGGCGACTTTTCACTCGGGCGAATGGTTGTCCACTAGATTTTACTGAACGTTACCTCTTTCTCCAGAGTTGACTTCGCCACCTCAGACCAGGCAAACTGCTAAAATGAAGTTAGATCTTCCTCAATCTTATGTCACTTACATCATATCCTGTCTGTTGAAAATGCATTAAATTGAAAAAACGCTGGCAACTTTTCCTTTTTTTAAGAGGGATTGCCTGCAAAAGTCCTAACTCAAACTTTTTTGGGTTGACATTTTTCCCCAGACATTTGAGGGTCATGGGTCATTCATTTTACAGTGGGATCATGTCTAGGGCATTATATGATCTCTTTCGGACAGATGTCGATTGGAAAAGCCCACCGGATTGCCCCACACACGGGCCAATAAACTGTGGACTTGGCCTGTCGGCGGTTCTTATCAGTCCGTGTATGGGGGCCTTTAGCCTCTCAATCTCACCAACCCATCTGGGTACTGAAACCCCTTATTAACACCTAGATCCAGGCCTACCCCTTACACACCTCACGTCCCATTAGCCTTGTTACCAGCCATTTAGCTACCTCCATGCCCCCAGAGAAGCTCCACCCTGCTAACTGCTGTGACGAAATTCTGAATACCTCCCAGTACTTACCAAACACAAGAGTGGGCACATGAGAAGCTGTTTGTTCCCCAGCCACTTCTGATAATTTCTCCCTAACCCCTCGGCACTCTATTTTCTATGGGTTCCTATGCCCCACTACCGCTCTTCTCTTTACAAACTACAATTCCCTTCTTGCCAACCTCCCCATAATTCTCATCCCCTAGTCATGGCCCCTTCTGCTCAACTGGCTCCCCAGCTTGCTCCTCTGCAGACCCTTTACTGCCACAGTAAACACATTCTTGGCTCCTGATAAACTTGGCCCTAGTCTGTGTGAAATTGATAGGGACCTTAGATTATAAACTCCACTGGGACAGAAACTGATATGAATGATATAAAATCTCTGTAAAATGTGCGGTAGGTAAGCAGTTAAAGCCACGTGCAACATGTATTACAAGCAGCTAATATACAGAAGATGCAGATTGCATTGATTTCTGGGCAACCACACAGAATATATTTTGTTGATTAACTATTCAGCATCCAGATTTTATCATTTTGAAGACTGCAGATCAAGAGACAGGGCACAGATTTGTAAAATGCAATGTGTGTTTTTTTAGGGATTACAGAGGGTACTGTATCAATACTAAAATCAAAACCGGTGTTTGATTTAACACATCCAGTCGTTTTTAGTAAGCACAAGTACAAAACATACTTACTCATAACATTAACTGAAAATGCATCTCATTGGCAGAGAATCAAGTTCAGAAAAGTAATATGGCACAGCGTTTCAAGACTATTTACCTTTCATCTAACAAGAAGGGAAGTGCTTTAAAAAGAGAACCTTGTGTTTATTCAGTTAACTTTTTCAGCTGTACTTTCCAACGAAGCTGGCACTGGTGCCAAATGTGCTGAAGTGTTGAAAAGAAATGGGAGCTCGGCAGAGCATGTGATACAGAGCTAATTCACTCAATTAAACCATTTTGCTGAGGACAGAGCAGGATGACTTTTATTCACTTTGGCTCAGTCTGAACCTTGCGCTAAGAGGCACTTATGCAGAGATCTGTTCAGTGTATCTACTTGATCATTAGCACTTTATTCAATTTAGCCACCAAAAAAAAAAAAGTCATTTCCATTCAAACGGGGGCATTATAACACTTTCTTGAATATGCAGGAGGTGAAATTATCAAAGTTAATGTGGCTTACCAAACATGTGGAAATGTAAATAATTCTGGGATATACTCAGACATTAATATCATTTCCTGGTAATAGAATTTTACTGGCATATATTTCTCCGTTTAAGCCTCTTACTTAGTTTTAGGTGGCTAATTCCGAGCTGTCAATTCTTTGACTGTAGCTTACAGAGTTTTTTTTTCTCTCCCGTTGATCCAACATTCTTAAAAGACCAGAGGGAGAAGGCCTGAGACAAAATTAGGAGGAATGTGTAAAACAAACACAGCTTTTGCGGCCTATTTTTTCACTTCCCACAGTGGAACGTCATCACATGTGAACTGCATCAGGCAGCAGTGCAAGAGTGCATTTGTTTTACTTGGCAGGAATTTAGAAGAGACTCGTCTTTTTCTGATGTGGACGGTCTGATCTTGTTTTCCCATTTGCCACTTTCTCTGCGGGAATACAGGGGCTTGTGAACGTCATTGAAATGAAGAAATAGCAAATGCCGTTATGTTGAAACATCTGAATTTGTTCCATGGCCCAACGTCAGAACTTTCTTACTGGGTTCAGCTTGTGTAGTGTGTGTTTCCTGTGTAAATTACTTATTGGTGTGACCTTGAATTACTAGTACAGGTATGGGAGCTGTTATCCAGAATGATTGGGACCTGGGGTTTTCCAGATAAGGGGTCATAATTCACTATACACAAATACCCCAATAGGATTGTTTTGACACCAATAAGGATTAAGTGCATCTTAGCTACCAACAAGTACAACGGTACTGTTTTGAAAGGAAATCATTTTTTTAAAATTTTAATTATTTCATAAAAATCTATTCCAAGGGAGATGGCCTTCCCGTAATTTAAAGCTTTCAGGATAACAGAATAATGTTTGTGTGCACTGTGAATTGTAGGATCCCAAGGGGTGTCCCTTAGATCTTAAAATGACAATTTTCTATTTAGAATCACCCAATATCACATACCACAAAAAAAATAAATTATTATGAAAATGGTTTATTTAAATAGAGCAGGGTTTTACATATGAACTGTTTTATGCAATATACCTTTATAGAGACCTACATTGTTCTGGGGTGTAGTTTTTCTTCAAAGACAAGTCAGTAGTAGAACCAGTTGGAACTATTGCATTGGTTTCCTTAAGGTGAGAGTTTTTGCCCTGTGTAATATGATATCATATTGTAATAGGCAGGAATTACCTGGATCAGGGATTGCCCAGGGACCAGCATCCTTTAATAAATTAATTGAAACGGTGCTTGTATATCCTAATCCATTAGCCTTTATCATCTTATATTTATTGCAGTTTCATCGCTGTGACTGTGCACAGATCAAATTGGTTAAAACTAAGTAATATTTGAAATATATATATATATACATGTTCTGAAATATGCAGAAGACACTATTTATAATAAATATTGAACTATATGTTTACACATTTATGTACAGTTGAAATGATTGCTCATTGTATCCAGCCCACCTTGCACATCATTCAGACAAACAAAGTACAGAGTAGTAGGAGGTGCAGCCCACATCTCATCCCTGTCCTTACCACCTGATCTAAGGCAGGCGGTAAGGACAATGCCGAGGTGTGCCCAGTGTTGGACTAGGGTGTGTGGGGCCCACCGGGCCTGCCACCTCGGGGCCCCCACCCATCACGTACCTCCAGCCCAGTAACGTAACTAGAGGGGGGCGGGCCGTGGTGCGTGACGTGAAGCCGGGCCCCCCTCCGTATGCAATTTTCTGCCCGCATTTTAGTGGTGCGCGGGCTGCCAGGGGGGCCCTGAGGATGGCCCGCTCGCACTCCCTACTCCCGCGGTAGTTCTGCCACTGTCCCGGCCTTACTCTCATGCGAATGCATCCACTTGCATGTGGTTTGCATTGCCTGACTGAAACAGGAGTGTGGGCCCACAGTATCCTGCAGGAGTGGGCCTGCAACAGCGGGGCCACTTGGCCCAATCTGACCCTGGGTGCGCCTCCTGGAACTGCTCTTTGCAATGAGTGACAGGTTTTTGATCTGGCAGTCTATGTAAAAAGCAGCACACCTCTGGGTGCAGGTGCTCTGTAGATGAGATCACTAAGGGATGCACTTTTATGTCCCTTAGTGCTCTTTCAGTTGGACCCATGGCTTCCTAAATAACCAACAGATACTTGCATTTGCAGCCCAGAATTGGAGTCCTACAACGTAAAGCATGTATGTTTAATAGTACGGTGGCTCTAGGTTAGAAGGGCTATTTTGCAACACTAGGGTCCTGGGTGTAATGGAGTCCGAATTCAGTTTACAAAATGGTGGCCAAGATGGCGTCCAAGATGGCGCTCCCAGGTTCCTCACGGACGCAGTCGGATGATGACGACCTCTTCTCGCAATCTGATTGGTCGCCGGCGACGGAACGGACGTCGGCGTCAATAATGGGCGCCGGCGTCAGTCGCACACGTCAGCGCGTCGGTCGCTGACGCCAGCGCGTCCGCGCGCACGTTATGACGCCGATGCGTCCAAATTGACGCCAAACCTGGGACTATATTAAGGAGCTCTGGGAATTCACCTGTGCCCAATTATAGGTTTTAGCTTGCTACTCCTGGGTGTGATCTTGTGAAAACTTTATCCGTGTACCGACCTTTGCCTGAATTCCTCGACCTTGAACCTCTTCTGCCTGGACTGATCTTGTTGCCTGTTTGACCATTCTCTCGCCTCATCCTTATCTGTACTGCAAACTTGGACATTGTTATCTCCTCCCTTGGTCCTCACTACCTCTGAGGCCTTTGGGCCTTACATTATAATTGGGCCATGGACCCTTCGGAGGAAAACCCAGCGCCACCTGATGTCGGTGGAGCGCTTCGTGGTCTGGCTTACCGGATGCAGTCCTATGAGGTACAGCAGTCTCATTTTTGTCAGGCCCTGGAAACTGTACTGGCAAAGTTGTCGGCCCTAACACCTGCTGATCCTGTTCCTGTACCTGTACCCGTGGCTCCACTCCAGGTCTCCGAGCCCCGCATTCAGGCTCCCCCACTCTACAGTGGTGACCCCGAAGCTTGCCGCGGGTTTATCAACCAGTGCGAGGTCCACTTTGCACTCGCACCCAGCCAATTCGTCTCTGAACGTGCCAAGGTGGGCTTCATATTCTCCCGCCTGCAAGGGAAGGCATTGGAGTGGGCTTCACCGCTATGGGAGAAGGAAGATCCTATTATTGACAATGCCAGACTCTTTGTTCGCGAACTTCGTGTTGTGTTTGATGCTCCGGGTCGTGCCACAGCTGCTTCCGCACGCCTGTTCCATCTTCAACAGGGAACTCGCTCTGTATCAGAGTACGCCATCGAATTTCGCACCCTGGTTGCAGAAACTTCGTGGAATAATGACGGGTATCACGCTGCCTTTTACAACGGCCTGGCAATACGTATAAAGAATGATCTGGTGTCCAGGGAAATTCTATCCCGCTGGGAAGATCTAGTCGCCTTGGCCATAAAGGTCGATACTTGGCAGAGGGAGTTCCAAGCTGAGCTCGACAGAGAGCGCTCCCCAACCAAGAGATTCCACAGGTTTCAACCTACTCTGGCTCCTCGTTTTCAAAGACCCTTCCTTCCCAATCCGGCTTCCACCCTGCCTTCTCCAACTCCTGCGGCTTCTGCTTCTTCTTCCCTGCCTACGGAAGAACCTATGCAGATCGGACGGGCCCGTCTAACCGAACAGGAAAAGCTCCGGAGAAGGGCTGCTGGACTTTGCCTCTACTGTGGTGGAAAATCCCACTTCGCCTATGAGTGCCCAGTGAAGCCGGGAAACGCCAGCACCTAGGTAAGACTGGGGAGACTTACCTGGGTGGAATTGGTCCTTCTCCCCATTCTTCTGCTCAACGCTTCCTCCTTCCTGTGCAGATTCGTTTTGGAACCCAGACGATTTCTTCCGAAGCCTTCCTTGATTCCGGCGCAGCTGGGAATTTCATGGATAGAGTCTTCGCTGAAAGTCACTCCATTCCCCTGCAATCTCTGGCTGTTCCTCTTCGTGCTTTGGCGATTGATGATCGACCGTTATCTTCTGCTATTATTTCTCACTCCACCGATGAACTTTCTGTTATTGTGGGAACCATGCATCTAGAAAGATTGTCCTTTCTGTTAATTGACTGTCCTTCCACTCCCATTGTGCTTGGTCTGCCCTGGTTGAATACCCACAACCCAGTAATAGACTGGGCTTCGTCTCAAATCTCCCGTTGGAGTCCTTTCTGCCAACAAAATTGTTTACCCACCAAATCCATCATTAAAGTTTCATCTGTGTCTCCAAATTCTTCTCTGCCCTCTGTTTACCAAGCCTTTTCTGATGTCTTCAATAAAAAGTCGGCCGAAGTCCTGCCTCCCCATCGCCCCTATGATTGCCCCGTCGAACTTCTTCCTGGGACCATGCCTCCCAGAGGCCGCACCTATCCGCTTTCCCCTTCTGAAACCCGTGCCATGAAGGAATACATCCAAGAGAATCTGCAAAGAGGTTTTATTCGTCCTTCTTCTTCCCCGGCTGGAGCCGGATTCTTCTTTGTAGAAAAGAAAGATGGAGGTTTGCGGCCCTGCATTGACTATAGGGGTTTAAACAAAATTACAATTTAAAAATCGTTATCCCCTTCCCCTCATCTCTGAACTGTTCGACCAACTTAAGGGGGCTTGTCTTTTCACCAAATTAGATCTTCGTGGGGCTTACAATTTAATCCGGGTCAGAGAAGGAGACGAGTGGAAGACCGCATTTAACACTCGTGACGGGCATTACGAGTATCTTGTGATGCCATTCGGCCTCTGCAACGCCCCGGCGGTCTTTCAGGAATTTGTAAATGACATTTTCAGAGATTTGTTGGGTCAATACGTGGTGGTGTACTTGGACGATATTCTTATTTTTTCCAAGAACCTTGCTGAGCACCGTCTTCAAGTCCAAGAAGTCCTTTCCCGTCTACGGAGAAATAATTTATTCGCCAAGTTGGAGAAGTGTTCCTTTGAAGTTTCGTCCATCTCTTTCCTTGGTTACATCATTTCTCAACAAGGCTTCAGAATGGATCCTGCTAAAGTTTCCGCTATCCAAGACTGGCCTCTCCCCACCAGTGTTAAAGCTATCCAAAGGTTCATTGGCTTCGCCAACTATTACAGACAATTCATTAAGGGGTTTTCATCCAAGGTTGCTCCCATTCTTTCCCTCATCTGAAAAGGGGGTAAGCCTCAGCATTGGTCACCTTTGGAGGCATTCAAGACTCTTAAAACTTCTTTTTCTTCCGCTCCCATTCTCAGACACCCAGAACCTCTCCAACCATTCTTCATTGAAGTGGATGCTTCAGATGTCGGTGCTGGAGCAATTTTGTCTCAAAGAGCGTCTTCTGATGGAAAACTACATCCCTGTGCCTTCTTTTCAAAAATATTCTCCTCTTCTGAACAAAATTATGATGTGGGAAATCGTGAGTTACTGGCCGTCAAGCTTGCTCTAGAAGAATGGAGACTTTTGCTGGAGGGTTCTTCTGTTCCTGTGACCATCTATACAGACCATAAAAATCTAGAATATATCCAGACTCTCAAATGCCTCAATCCTCGTCAAGCTAGGTGGGCACTATTCTTCTCTCGCTTTAATTTCATTTTAACCTTTCGGCCTGGTGCTAGGAACAAGAAGGCGGACGCTCTTTCCAGAACTTTTCTTCTCGAAGATCTCAATTCTGCAGAACCGGAATCCGTTGTGCCTCCTACGAAGATCATCGCTGCTCTATTTCCCTCTTTGGCCTCTCAATTATTGTCTGTTCAATCTTCTGCTCCTGTTGGAACTCCTGTTGGTGTTGCCTTTGTCCCTCCTGAACTTCGTCATTCCATTCTGGTTCAGTCCCACAGCTCCAAACAGGCCGGTCATCCGGGAATCAGAAAGACCACTGAACTCCTGTCTCATCTTGTATGGTGGCCTTCTTTAAGAAAAGATGTCAAAGACTTTGTTTCTTCTTGCTCTGTGTGTGCTGTATCCAAGTCTGGACATTCCCCTCCCAAGGGGTTACTTCTACCACTACCTATTCCTTCCCGCCCATGGACTCATCTATCTATGGACTTCATTGTGGATCTCCCTAATTCCTCTGGTTACACAGTTATTTGGGTGGTCATTGATAGATTCAGCAAAGTGGCACATTTTACTCCTCTTCGGAAACTCCCCTCTGCTCCCGAACTTTCCTCACTGTTTATTAAACACATTTTTCGCCTCCACGGTTTCCCTGCCGAAATTGTCTCTGACCGTGGATCGCAATTCGTTTCCAAGTTTTGGAGGTCCCTGTGTAAAGCCCTTGGTGTTTCTCTTCAGTTTTCCTCTTCTTATCACCCACAGTCTAATGGAGCGGCAGAGAGGGTTAATCAGGCCCTTGAACAATTCCTCCGATGCCACGTATCTTTGTGCCAGGACGATTGGGCTGATCTGCTTCCGTGGGCTGAATTCGCGCATAATAATGCCTTACATGTTTCTTCTGGAAAATCTCCATTTTTCTGTATGTATGGTCTTAATCCTTTGGCTTTTCCTCAGGACTTATTACTCACCAATGTCCCTGCCGCCAATGACCAAGCTGCCCACATGTCGGCCATCTGGCACGCCACTGTCGTCAATCTGGAAAAAAGTTCCTTGGTCCAGAAGAAATTCGCTGATCAGAGAAGAATTCCTTCCCCTCCGTATGCACCCGGTGACAAGGTTTGGCTGTCTACACGGAACATTCGTCTCAAAGTCCCCTCTCCTAAACTTGGTCCCAAGTTTATTGGTCCCTTCCCCATCGCTGAGGTCATCAATCCGGTGGCGGTCCGTTTACAACTTCCCCCGGAAATGCGGATTCCGAACGCCTTCCATGTCTCCTTGCTCAAACCTGCAGGTACTTCTTCTTCTTCTTCCTCCTCAGCTCCTGTCCTGGTGGATGGTCATCAGGAATTTGAGGTGAAAAGAATCCTGGACTCCCGGGTTTCGAGGGGTACCCTACAATACCTCATTGAGTGGAAGGGGTTCGGCCCTGAGGAATGCTCCTGGGTAAGAAGTTCGGATGTCCATGCTCCTCTCCTGGTCCGAAAATTTAATCGGCAGTTTCCTTCTAACCCAGGTGGTCCTGAGGCCCCCCCTAGGGAGGGGGGTACTGTAATGGAGTCCGAATTCAGTTTACAAAATGGTGGCCAAGATGGCGTCCAAGATGGCGGCTCCCAGGTTCCTCACGGATGCAGTCGGATGATGACGACCTCTTCTCGCAATCTGATTGGTCGCCGGCGACGGAACGGACGTCGGCGTCAATAATGGGCGCCGGCGTCAGTCGCACACGTCAGCGCGTCGGTCGCTGACGCCAGCGCGTCCGCGCGCACGTTATGACGCCGATGCGTCCAAATTGGCGCCAAACCTGGGACTATATTAAGGAGCTCTGGGAATTCACCTGTGCCCAATTATAGGTTTTAGCTTGCTACTCCTGGGTGTGATCTTGTGAAAACTTTGTTATCCGTGTACCGACCTTTGCCTGAATTCCTCGACCTTGAACCTCTTCTGCCTGGACTGATCTTGTTGCCTGTTTGACCATTCTCTCGTCTCATCCTTATCTGTACTGCGAACTTGGACATTGTTATCTCCTCCCTTGGTCCTCACTACCTCTGAGGCCTTTGGGCCTTACATTGGGGCTCTAGCTGCAAGGAGTTTGTTCTGTATTTGCATGGTTGTGTGAGTTTCCTCTGATACTCCAAAAAACATACAGGCAGGTTCTTTCCCCAAAAAATGACTATAATTTGCGTGAATGCAAGGGCCAGGGAATAATGTATAATCTCTATAAAGCATTGCAGACTGTACCGTGTTGGGAGTGTTCTTAAGAGAGAGATAATTGCCATTTAATGCCAGGGCTGATTTTATATTTATTCCATTTTTATCATAATGGGAAATACAGAATCCAAAGCTTACACTGAAAAAAAAAAAATAACAACAGAGAATGCTATTTATACTACTGTATAGATTTCTCTAAATACATGTACAGCAGCGTATTGGATCCAGAGGTGAGCTGCATAAAGATGTTCAAGCTAGCACATTACATTCAAGAAGTATCTCTGAAATTGTAACAGATAATTGACATTAATGCCCGAAATGGGAAAAAAATGTGTTTTTATTGAAATGATGTGCATCAAATAAATGGACAAGTTGTAACTCTTGTTACAGTCTCTTTATTATATGAAATATTAAATTATTTGAATAGTTCTATTATCTGGCTTTAACTGAAATGTACTGATCCTGTCCTATTTCTTCAAAAAGCTTGTTAATATGCAATCACCTGGTACAACCGCAAAGTTTTTAAAGGTTACTAATGTTTTATTCATAAAGGGTGGTTTTCTGGAAGGAAAAAGGTTACCGTGTCATGTAATACCATATTCTGATAGAGATTGTGCTTAAAATGTACCTTTTAATGGCCACATGAATTAGAACAGCCTTGGAAAAACCTGGATGTACTTCATTTACGTAAACAAATTAAGCAAAACAAAAAAGACATTTAAAAAACTCAGTAGTGTGCGTTTGTGTGGCTGTGTGTGTGCACTTTGTGTTTTTGTAGTATACAGAACAGCTCAATTCTGGGGACTTCATAGAAAGCAGATTTTACTGAACAATTCCAGATAATAATTAATTGGTTTTGATCTCTTGTAAACCAAGGCCTCTAGGCAAAGATTAAACAACTGATCTGAGACACAATTTTTTCTTAAAGGAGAATTCAAACCCCCTAAAAACCCCTACCATACATAGTCCCCCCTTCTCCCCCCTGTGCAGGTGATAACAACTGTAAATGCCCCATATCCTTTAAATACCTCTCATTGCAAAGTCAGTGCAGCTGAGCTCACGGGCGACATCTTCAGCGATTCGGTCTTCTTCAGAAAGTGAACGCGATATTGGTGCATTTGTAGTTGGAGTAGTGTTCCGGTTCAGGACAACTGTGCATGCTCTGAAAGTGATGGAAACTGCCTAAGGGAAGGAAGAAGATCTGAAAAATAGTGAAGCGCCGGAAGATGGTGTCCATGAGCTCCACTGCTCTGACTCTGCACGCAGAGGTGGGCAGGGTCCTGGGGGCACACAAAATGTTGTTGTATGGGGCCCTGTGATTTGTAATGGCTGGCCTGCATCAGGGTCCATGGATTTTTTTCCTTGTGTTGGTCGATGGTGTAAAGCCCAGTGGACACCTCCTTGTGCTGGAGGGAGGTGTGGTGCTACCCGAAGGTGAGGCAGAAACTGGTGAATGCGTATCCTTGGAGGGGAAAGTTAAAAAAGGTTGGAGAGAAGAATGTTTCAGAGTGCAGGAGCTGCTCTGTATGGTGAGAAATCTAGAGAGGAGAAAAGGTGAATGTGTGATGGTGAAACACCAATGAGTAGTTTATTTTGGCAAATGGTTTTGTGAAAATAAACATGTGTTTGGCTGAAGACAAAGTGTCCCTGTCTTTTTGCTCCTGATCCCCTGCTAAACCTGCCTACCGTTGCTAATTCCCCCCAAAATTACATGTATAGGCAGCCAGTTTGTCACAATATATATATATATATATATTTAAGCTTCATGTAGCATGAATCTTCTTATTTGCAGCCCCTTCTGGGATTAGTGATAGGGAGTCTGCTGTGGGTATATGAACATACAAATAAGCCTTTATTTCATTTCAGAAATGACCAGGGCGCCAGGCTCTGTACAAAAGAACCTTGAACTTTATTGAAAACTCTAATTACTTCGTTTCAGCTGGAAGCGCACTTTAAATATTCTTCTCTGCTCTCCTGAAAGACGCTGAGCAGACCACCCTCTGGCCCACTTTTCTCTCAGGATACTGCTAACAGGTCTAAAACATTAAAATACAAGCCACACATTGCTCTACTTTACAGTGCTCTACTTTATAGATATACAGCATGTAAATCTTTTCAGATTTTATAAGAACTTGAGATATATGCTGTTTTAAAATATGCTGGGGAAGTTCTTTCTCTGAACCTCTGCTTTGTCATTTTGTTTAATGCATGCTGCAAAAAGTATGACTATGAAATACTGACTGTTACACTTGATGCAGAGTAGAATAGATTTTAATGAAGCATAGGGCACACACTGACATACTCTTTTAAGCACAAAAATGGATGGTGTGGTATGTGCTGGGCTGCCACCAAAAGTACTTGAAGCAGAAATGCAGGATAGTCATGTCAGCAAAGATGTTTGAAATTATTTAACGTTCAAATTGAAATTTTTGCGATTCAAATATTTTTGCTCTAAATGTCATGCATTTGAATCGGGATTTCCACAACTTGAATGTTTGAAGTTTATTAAATTGCTAAAAACTTAAAAAAAACTCAACTGTAAAACATCAGCATCTAAAAGTTTGCCAGTTCATGTAGAAGTCAATGGAGTTGTCCCAGGCAAAATATAAGCAAACGTTTTTCAAAAGTTCCATTTTTTTTTTCAAAATTTGCAGACCCATTGAAAATAATGACTATAATATGAATTTGATGCATTTGAAGCGATTTTCATGGTTTTTTTTTTTCAATCAATTTTTTTTTACATTTTATTTTTTTCATATTTTTATATTTGTAAATATAAATGTTTCAAGTGTATTCAAATTAAAAAACATCTCACAAATTTGAATTTTGATAAATCAGCCTCTATGTATAAATATTGCATAAATGACCAGATAGCAATTCTTTTATATAGCAATATTCTTTTATATTTCAATACCTTTTACCAGAAAATGCAGAAAGATCACCACTATAGCCATAAGTTTGCAGAGTAGGAATAATGCTGAGCAAGGATATACATATAAATCATCAGATGAAATAAATACAATGAGCAGCCTGTATGTATAATCCTTGTTTGCTAAATTAAAGCCTCCAGTAATAATACTTATTGCTTGGTTCAGTATACCTTAGTTGCACATTAAAGGAGAAGGAAAGGTTAAAACTAAGTAAGCCTTATCAGAAAGGTCCATCTAAATATACCAGTAAACCCCCAAAGTAATGTTGCTCTGAGTCCCCTGTCAAAAGAAACACTGCATTTCTTTCCTTCTATTGTGTACACATGGGCTTATGTATCAGACTTCCTGCCTTCAGCTTAAACCTCCTTGCCCTGGGCAAGAGCATGCTCAGTTTGCTCCTCTCCCCCCACCCCTCCCTTCTCTACTGTAATCTGAGCCCAGAGCAGGGAGAGACTCTGGCAGGAAGTGATGTCACACCATGTTAATACTGCAGCTCCTATCCTAAACAAACAGAGAGTTTCTAGAGCTTTTTACTCAGGTATGGTAAAACATTCTACAGAATAAATATAGCATTCTAGCTTGCACTACTGCAGCTAATCTATTGGCAATAAAATGCCTCCGTAGCTTTCCTTCTCCTTTAAAGGGGCAGATTTATTATGTGGGGTAAAAAATAGAGGAATAATTTGCCACACATCACCAGGCTTCACCGTGACAAAATGGTTTCATTGTTTACGTGGTTTTCTTTTTAGTAATTACCGTATATACTCGAGTATAAGCCCAGTTTTTCAGCCCCCCAAAATATGCTGAAAAACTCTACCTCGGCTTATACTCTGGTCAAGTGCAAAAACGGTCGTCGGCGCCTAAGAATAGTCGCCGGCGTCCAAGATTAGTAGCCAACGTCCAAGAATAGTCTCCAAGAATATTCGCCAGCGTCCAAGAATGGTCTCCGGCATCCAAAAACGAGACGGCGGCACCTCCAATGGGAGCAGAAACCCTCAATTTTTTGATTGAAACTTACCAGAAGCTGCTGCATTTCTCACCCTAGGCTTATACTCGAGTCAATAAGCTTTCCCAGTTTTTGGAGGTAAAATTAGGTACCTCGGCTTATACTCGGGACGGTTTATACTCGAGTATATACGGTACCTTACTGAAGTTACTTACAATGGTCTGAAGCAATGTAAAAAGAAAAAGTAAAATAACAAAGCAAATCTGGCTTTCGCATGGTATAAAATAAAACAAACCTAGATAAACTCACCATAAAGTGTACACAGTTTTTTACACTGTTTTTTTTTTTGGTGAATTTGGCTCGTTTCAGGATTTAGGAGTGTTTTGAGAAAGAAGTTATTTCAGTTGCTAGCTGTTCTACACAAGCAAATAAAGGATTCTACATTTTTCCATAGCCTGTATAAGGCAAAGGATTTAATATCATGGAGAGCAAACGTGTCGCTAGTGAATTTTCGCGGGAGTTTTGCAAATGTATTCGCCCATCACTACTTAATTGTAAAAGAATGAGTATTGTTGGGTATAAGATCAGGAGGGTGTCATGCAGAGGTTACAGTGCAGATTAAAAAGATATAGAATTTGTGGAAAAGGTTGTGTTTGGATAGAAAATTGGTTGAAAGATGGATTCTAAATTGCATGTTAATAGAGGATGTTTAAATGGTAAAGAGTTGTAAGTGGAGCACCTTGTGTTCAGTTGTGTGCCCATTTCTTTTACATCTATTCATTAATCATCATGAAGTTGACATTTTAAGTATTTGCCCCTGTTTTTGCAGATGACATTAATATCAGTAAAGTAATATAGCCATAGCACAGTGTTGATTGTTTCCAGAGTAGATTTTGAATACGATATTGGATAAGTCAAATAAATTATGAACTTCAAAATAAAAAGTTATGTTTATGCAAATGGAAAGGATAACAATAAATCAAATTATATTATATTTTATAACTTCAGCAGAGGCATGTATAATGGTATCATGTTATCATGGATAAACTGGGGGAAACATGTATGGAAACTAAAATAGAGGCTATCTTTTCATCTAAAAAAAATATGAAAAGATTTATTTATCTTTAAGAAAGGGAAATAGCTATTTTTGAGTGAAAATGTTCATGTAATACAAATAGACCTTAGAAACCAAAATACCGTTTTCTTCACCTGGGGCAATAGAGTACCGATTTTGCTCACAATGATTTGCCTAACACCATGCCTCCAATGATTTTAATTTCTCGTCCTTTTGATGGGTGAATGTTTAGATTTTTTAAAAATGTGTGGTTACATTTTTAGAAAATTATGTGTAACTGTTTGAATTATTACAAAGTAATCAATTAACTCACCACTCTGTTAGATTAGTTGTCAATTTAATCGATGAGATTGTCCCATCCTAATTAATTGTCATTTGGCTCATTTATACTTCCGGGACAGGTCACTTAAAAGTGACTCAATCAAACCTATAACAAATATGTATATACGGGCACGTTTTTGAATAGACCAAACAGTATTTAGGTGCTAGTAGTTTTTCTACAAAGACCTACAGATGGACAAACTCATTGTAGGCTAAATGGTGGACCATCTCAATTATACTTGAAAGCTGATTAGAATTGAAATGATACTGTACAATATCACAGTACTAAAACACTTAGGGGCAAATTCATCAAGGGTCGAATTTCGAGGGGTTAAATCCCTCAAAACTCGACTGGGGAATAGAATCGAATAGAATCGAATAGACAATTCGGGTGAATTTACACGCTGGCGAATAGTCGAATTGGCGAATATTCGCCAGGCGAAAAGGCGCTCGATCGAATATTCGCTCGAAGGATTTTCATTGGATTGAATGCCTTTTTATTCAATCAAAAACTTGGAAAACAAGCCTATGGGACTTTCCCATAGGCTTTTAAAGCAATTCGGTAGGTTTTAGGTGGCGAAGTAGGCAGTCGAAGTATTTTTAAAAGAGACAGTACTTCGACTATCGAATAGGCGAATAGTCGCAGCGTTTTTGCGCTCGATCCAGTACTTCGACTATCGAATGGGCGAATAGTCGCAGCGTTTTTGCGCTCGATCCAGTACTTCGACTATCGAATGGCGAATAGTCGCAGTGTTTTTGCGCTCGATCTATTCGAATCACTCTACTCAGGCGAATTTACGCCAATTCGAGGAGCACAAAAATTCGAAGTTTTTTTACTTCGAATCCTTCACTCGAAGTTAGTGAATCGGCCCCTAAAGGTAATTGTCATGGACATGGATTTCTAAATTCCATAGATTCAACAAAAATGCAGCTCTGCAATTTATTTCATATCTATCCACCTTTAGAGAATTTTGTTACATCTTTGTTAGTGGTGTTGAGTGTGTTAGTGTTTTTGAGGCCGATTTATTATGTTTATTTATTGTGTTTTATAAATATGCATTAATTATTATTATTATTATCATTGCTGAAAACCAGTATATTATTATACTATTAGACATGCTAGTTTACATTTTTATTGGTAATGTGATAGCCATGTGCATTTTGATTATTTAAAGGTAAATGTAAGAACTGCCTTGTAACACGTGCAACAAACATGACTTTCCCAAATCAATATATTTATTAAAACATACAACTATTTGGTGAACATTGTTTTAGTGATATTATTATTTTTATCAAAAACTTTACTTATTCAGGTACAGCATCTCAGTTCTTGTTTCCTTGACCCTTTATTCACCAGTTCTCCTGGCAGTCTACTAAAGTCCTATGAGGTTTTTTACAAGTCTTCAATCCTCTTATTTCTCTACAGGTGACCTTTTTTTTTGTAGATTGGCACTCTCTGACAGTATACTACACAGGTTCTTTGAACGTGCATGAGCAAAGACAGTCAATATCCATGTCATATCATCATTATCAACATTTATTTATATAGCACCAGCAGGTTATATGTCACCAGTCTACCATGTATTTGTGTTTGCAAAAGTAATGCACCTGTCAGGCTTTCGATAATAATCTATACAATTTCATCTATCCAGACTTACTTCTAATTCCCTTTAGGGTCTATATCTTAAGTTCTTACACGGCCAATAACAGTTTGATCTCTAGACTCTTTTTTCAGCACAGATGATCAGAGACTAGAGACATTTGAAGTATAAGGGGCACAACAATGTTCTAAGCCTTTTGATGAATGGCTCTGAGCATTCCGCAACCCTTGGAAGTATTATTAGTGATAAATAAATAGAACTATGTCCTGAATTTATTATGACTAAAGCATTGTGACTTAAGGCATTTGTCTCAGATTCAGTGCCAGCATTCACTATAGAACCTTAGAGTTCTGGAGTCTCTTGTTCAAAAAACCCAGAAGTAAAAACAAAAAGTCTCAATCTAAAAATGGTGGAAATAGATTGCTTACCTATTCTATAATGTTACTTGCCTATATTTACAAAGCACTGACATGTTTTAGTAATTTGCATTATTCACAGTGGTACTTACACAGGGGAGCTGTTTCTCATACAAGTAAGGTTTTTTTTGCAACTATTAATGTGAAGATTGGTTATCCATCTATGCCAACAGTTGCAGTCATTGAGTACAGGACTCTCTTGTGCCCTAAGCCCCTTGGTGTTCTTGCTTTGCACACCTGGAATAATGGTCAAGGAGGGGTGATGTTAAGCAAAGACAATGTCACATATAGAATGATGGAAACCGTTGTACTTCATTCTCGGAATGCAAGAAGTTGAACCCAAGGGTACCAGGGACAAATTTGGGTTGCAAAGTGCATTTGTGAGCACTTTGTTAATTACATGTTTTCACAGTCACACCTTTTAGCCTTTTATGTGTTTTTTATGGAGCTAGAAACATGTGTAAATGTTTACCTGGGAACGTTGTGTTTTCCAGTTATCAGGTCTTTTTGTAGAAGGGAGCACCACTCAAGGCTGAAAATGGTTCACCCCCACAACCCTTTCAGAGAGCTCCTTATGTCATTTTGATTCCTGGTATGAAGCCATGTCAGTGCTGTTTTACTTTCAGACCTTCTCTCAATCTACCCCTTTATACCAAACTGCCCCACAAAGGGCGGGCAGTCAGAAGCTGCTCAAATAAAAATGTGGTCTTTATCTATACTTCCTTCCTTTTTTATTCCTTAGTTACTCCTCCTCACTACTGGATTCCCCGACATACTACATCCCCCATAATCCTATCCAACTACAGCCCTGTCATGGCCCTTTCATTCCCTAGTCCTTGGCTCACTAACTTGACACTACTTAATACTTTATAGCACTTCTGTACTGTATGCACAGGGTTTCACCTATATTAACTGTATCTCTGTTTGTTTTACATGTAAAGTACTATGTAAAATGTTTTCACTTTTGGTGCTATAAAAAAATATGGGGGAGGGTTATTTACTAAAATCTAAATGTATCACATTTTTTTAAATAAAAAAACCATAACCAAACTCCCATACCCGATTTGACCTTATTTATTATTAAAAAAGCTAGCTTTAATCAGTTCTAAGAACTCAATAAAATCGAACCAAAACCTGATTTGCTTTGAGGTTTTTTCCAAGTCGCTAATTTTTTTCAAGCTTTTTCCCGAAATGCCCACATTTTTCGGCAGGCCACAGAAACTTCAAAATAGGGTAGGGACCTCTGTCATTGACTTATACACAACCTCAGCAGGTCTGAAATGATGGATTTTTGGATCCAGGCTTTTTGCTTCATCGGGTTTTAATAAATTTTGCAAAATTTGAGTTTAAAAAAAAAAAAATTAAAAATTTGAGTTTTGCCCCAAAAAGCCTGTCCACAGGTTATTAAATAACCCCCTAATACAATAAAAAATAAATAAAGGTATTGGCCCTGTTATCCAGAATGCTTGGATCCTGGGGTTTTCTGGATAAGGGATCTCTACTAAAACATAATTTAAATATTAATTAAACCCAATAGGATTGTTTTGCCTCTAATAAGAATTAATTAAATCTGAGGGTAAATTAACGGGTGAATTTTCACCAGCATCAGCTTCGTACAGCTTGTACCAGTTCGCCAGGCGCAAATGTGCTACGACTATGCCAATTCACTAAAATGCAGAGTTTCGTCCTGGGCGATGAACGCTGAATATAATGCTCTGCACATGAGCTCACTGTAAAATGAATGTTTCATATGTTATGAAATGTCTGGAGAAAACTGGTTACCCTAAAAAAGTTTGTTAGGTCCCTGCTGGTGGCTAAACTCTGGCAAATTGTCACTGGTGTTAGCTACTTCGTCCGTCAGTGAATCTGCCCCTATATTTCAAAGCTTCCTAGATAATCGGTTTCCGGACAAAGGATCCTATACCTGTACTGAAGTATTTAAACATTTTTTTTTTTTCTAATAACATCATTCCACAAAGAATTGCTTTAGTAAACATATATGGAAAATGTGACTTCCTAAAGTTTGGATGGTAAACAAGACAATCTATATCACGAACAAACTTTCACAGCGTTACTTATTGGGATTTAGAAAATGATTTTTCTTTTTTCTTTTTACGAGTCCTGTGATAAATTGTTCCTCCGTTTAATACACATTGATTTGTTTAATTTATTATTATACTTTTATTATCTGCTTAGTACCGGTTTCAAGCTCACCCTTAAGGTTTGCTGGTCCGGGTGCGCAAAGCCCCAGACCCCTCGCAAGGTCACCGGATTCAGCTTCCCAAATGAATGAAGATATAATATCTTACCCGGACTTCGTTGTGACCCAGGTGCAGCCGCCCTGAGTCCGTCGCTAAGGGAGAACGAAATGCTGCACACACCAAAATCCTGGACAGCGCACTCTTCGGATCACTCAAGGAATCGCTCGATCATCAAATCATTGGTAAAAAACTTGATTTTATTAAATATTTAACATTTTAACAAACTGTATAGCCCTGCGCCATGAGGTCTGACGCGTTTCGTGTCACTGCACTTCATCAGAGACCTCTGAGTCTCTGATGAAGTGCAGTGACACGATTCCTTGAGTGATCCGAAGAGTGCACTGTCCAGGATTTTGGTAAACAAGACAAAGCAAAAATATATATTTTCTATTCATTACTAAATTAATTCTTAATGTAATATTCACATTAACCTTTCCTTTCCATTTAAAAGAATGACTTATTTCATATTATCAAACAATGTAAATCCCATCTCATTCAGTGACCTGTGTTTCTTTCTAATGTTGCTCTTCTGCATAAGCAAGACGGCCACGTCTGCCCCAGTAGCTAAGGTCATTGGCTGTTTCCAGAAATCCCCTGCCGGGAACTGCCCTATGATATTATATATTTTGTATACCTTTTATTGCTGTGCTATACTAAATTCCAGGCCTCCATGCTCACATACTTAAAATGATTCTTTAACTTCCAGCACAGATTGGAAGGGATAAAAAAAAAACAAACAAAAAACAAATAGAACATATTCCAAAATGATGGCGATAAACATCATAACTTTGTATGCTTTATTGGACAATATCACTTACAATTGCCTCAAGGTGGCTTTGATGTTGCTTTAACCTTCCGTGATGCCAGTTGCCTCCTCTGAGGATAAGATATATATCCTAGCATTGGAAAGACAAAATCACTTACATTTGTCATTTAAACATTTTAGGCTCCAGGGATTGTCTCAGAGTGTACACTGTACTTGAGACGTGTGGGGGAGTCAGTCTAGGGTGATGTGTAACTTTTGCTTTTGTGTCTGCGAGAACAATCAGCGAGCTGCTCCTTCCTTTTAAACAAAGAGTGCTGAGTGTATTATAACAGTCTAACCTGATAGGTGTCTCCAATGTGTCATTAAGGTGTTTGAAAGTATCTGCCTTCTTGCTACTTGGAGTGGATGAGAACACAATGCAATCAATTTCCGCTGAGAGCTCTAATTTATCACCTTGCCATCCTTTATTGTACTGAGTATCTGCCTGCCACTGTTCTTGCTTCGTATTCATATCTCTCAATATCCAACCTGGGGGTTTTCCTGCAACTGTCCAAACCCTTTTATTCCTGTCAGTTCTATTTTACTATCATTAATTATGCGCCATTTCATATTTGTTGATGGTCTTGTGTGTGTGTGTGTTAAGAAGAATGTTCTTTAACCTTTTTCGTTTATACACAGTTAGGCTGTTTTAATGGGCTGTTATTCTTTTCTTTGTTTAACCAAGCAATAGTAGTTTGGAGGGTATTTAAACCATCTTGACATTTATATAAAAGCATGTTGATCTCTTACATTAACTATTGTCAGTCAACACAAGCCCATGTTCCTTTGTTATTCATACAGCTTAACTTCCATTTGATTTCCCTTAAATAGACAGTGTGAGGCAGTAGCTAACGCGTTCATTCACACTCTATCGCCAGGCGACTTTTCATTCTGGTGAACGATCAATACTCCGCAAATTCACTTAATTTGGGGGGCAGCTTGCGGGGGGCTTTGAGGGGAACGATTCTAGGTGCAGTGTTTACTTGATACTGATACATTGCTATGATTTTTATAAGAACGTGTCAGTATCTCTTTAAACCCTTCATACACTTCCACATTGGGAGTGTGCATCTCTGGGAGGTTTGTCCCAGCATGGCATCCATAGTGGGAACGTTTGGCGCAGATTTCCGATGAAGGGTCCGGAGGCCAGCGTCCTCCAGTAGCCCCCTCCCACCTTCCCGCAAGATTGCGCTTAGTGCACCAAGATCGAGTCAAATACACCTGCGGCTGGGCAGCATGCTGCCCCTTAATTTTTGCCTCCCTAGGCCCGGGCCTTTGCAGCCTCGCCACAAGTCCGGGCCTGAGTGTCTGTACAAAGGAGAGTAACAGGGAGAGTGGATCAGCCTGGATTGCAACTATGTGCCTGAAGTTCATGGATCTCTTTTGATTAGTTACAAGCAAGGATATAAAGCCTGTGTGTATTTATTTACTGCACCATAATTGGTTTCTTTTTTCCAGGTAACTCGCATTGAGACCATACATGGGCATTTCCAAACACAAATTACTGTTTGGTATACAAGTATGTGTGAACTCTGAACTACATTCTTATAGTATGTGGACTTTTACTACATCATTGCTACAGAGACACTAGGGGGGAGTAACTACCTGACTGTGTGCTCAATTGTTTAACCACTTCTCTATAGTTAGCAGGATACATCTGAGACGTGTAGTTGCACGTACACTCTAAAAAGTGTCACTTTTCTTTTTTTTCTATTTTTGGTTTCAATTATTGTGTTGGCTTGCTTTTTTTTAAGAGAGAAGCGCTCGGTTATATTGTTGTATTTTAATAGCTTACAATAAATTAACAATTAATTGTTACTCAAAACCCATTCTCTGGCCTAAAGCTAAGCCTCTGCCACCTACTCTTTGCCCTTAAGCCTAGCACCAGGCCTGTTCAACACCAACCTCACCTTAACACTATTACCCCCTTTTTGGCTACCCAGTAGGGCAGCCCACTATGCCAAAAGCTGTGACACTATCTCCCAACTATCCCTACAGAGCGGGAGGGACACTGTCTGTTCCTGTGCAGTCACCAGGTAGAAAGGGGTTCCAGCACTTTCTTCCTAGCAATTTAAAGGCTAAGCCTATCCCCTTTCCCTGCTTTCCTTTACACCAGTGATCCCCAACCAGTAGCTCGTGAGCAACATGTGGCTCTCCAACCCCTTGGATGTTGCTCCCAGTGGCCTTAAAGCAGGAGCTTATTTTTGAATTCCAGGCTTGGAGGTAAGTTTTGGTTTTATAAAAACCAGGCACACTACAAAACAGAGCCTCAATGTAGGTTGACATTTCACATAGGGGCTACCAAAAGGCCAATAACTGCACTTATTTGGAACCCCAAGGTCATTTTTCAAGCTACTGGTGCTCCCCAAATCCTTTTACTTCTGAATGTTGCTCACAGGTTCAAAAGGTTGGTGATCCCTGCTTTACACTATAACTCCCTTAATGCCAAACCTGCCACCCCACTAGCTTTCTATCGGGCTCCTATCTGCTCCAGATGTCCCAGTCTCGCTACATATGGCTTTTCTCATGCTTATGTTACATGATATGTTTTTTTCTACTGGGTGGAAATAGGCAGAAGAGAACAGAAAGACTAAATGCCACCCTGTGTGTTTATATATATACACATATGCAGGGACAGACAGATTCATTTTATGCTTGTTGCTACACACACAGGGCAGCATCTGCATTATCGCTGTAAAGACAATGTCATTTTTACCCCATCCTAGTCTAGGATAGACCTTGTCTGGCTAGGAAACAAACACTGTTAGTTACCTTTTTGCCGCCCCTGGTATATTCTGGGGGGATGCCGCCTGAGGCAAGGTACTCAACTTGCCTCATGGCAGAAACACCCCTGTTATTGACATCAGAGATGGTTATTGGCCAGATTATTGTTCATATTTCGCAAAGCTGATACCTGAACAGGCAGTTCTGAACAAAAACAAAATTTGTTTGGGTAAAAAAGGAGCTAAACACCAACCATTGGCACACATGTGCCCAATCAATGGGCCTAGTCCCCCACCTAGCAAGCAGTCCTATAGTTTTGTAATCAAATGTAATGATTTCATGTATTTCTTAAATCTTATTGAAACAATACAATCTGTTATCTACAATAGTGTATTATTTTAGCTAAAAACAGTCCAATTGGAGGTCCTAGATAACTCAGTAGGCTAAGATGACATTATTATTTACACCAAAACATGTGCCACAGATATTAATGATGAGCAATTTTTTTCGACATGTATCTGTTCGTCACAAATTTCGTTTAGTGTTTTATTTATTTATCAGATGCAAATTCTAGCACAAAGTGAAACACATCAGATTCACTCAACAGCTACAGGATCTATCATCTGTAATTATTAGGACCTCGGGTTTTCTGGAGAACAGGGTCTTTCCATAATTTGGATCTCTATAGCATAAGACTTTTAAAAATGAAATAAATCCAATAGGAGTGTTTTGCTTCTTCTATAGATTTATGCAGCTCGGTTACCATCAAGTACAAGGTACTGTTTTATTATTAGAGGGAAAAAAAAATTGTTAAAAATTGAGAAATTATTTGTTAAAGTGGATTCTCAATTCATGTTTTTGCCATAATTCCAGCATAACTGTCCGGATGACACTATATCCGGTGTTTGGCATCAAAATTACATTTGCTTCAGATTAATTACACAATCATGATGCTGATGCTGTGTCTTATTCATTAAAATAGAGATCATAATCAAAAATTCCAACCGAAAGGAGAGGTTTCCTAAATGCTCTTTAATGCCTATGGGTTAGTGAGATAGGGAACAACGTATTATTGAATAAATTAACTAAACTCTCATTTATTAGCATCATGTGAGCAAGTGGGTTGGCTGCTCCTGTTGTTTTGTGTTTTGTTATTTTTCCAAATACGGCATTTTTCATGAAGAAAAAAATCTTACCATTTTTCTAATTTTTCAAAAACCTGTCTGCTCTTTAACTCTTTTACGGCTAGAGTAGGTGCAAGTGTGAAACATCATCCTAACAAGCAGATGAATATGATTCAGATCGAACTTCACATTAATCATAATATTCATGAGTTCATTAGAATTTCTCTCTAGCTGCAAGCTACAGATACTTTATTGCAAAGCAAATTATATTTGGCATTGCTATATGGTGGCTTACTGTATGTTGGAAAGGTGATGTGAAATACTCAAACCTTCCTCTTTGCTTTATACTGATAATATGTTAGCCTATTTTCCTTGCCTTTCTTTCTATTAGGAAAAAAACAAGCTCATTGTTCAGTATGAAATGTGCAATTTTGCAGTGTTTTTTACCCACAGTGTACAATTTCTTCACTCCAGCTTAATAGTGGGTGAGAGGGGGTTGCACTTGTGGCAATTGCAGCCAATGCATTCAATGCACACCATTGTTCTTGCACCTCTATGCTGAACATCATCCGCGTTTCATAACTTCTGGTGCTCGGAAATCAATATGACATCCGCACCCAATACTTTAACTGAAATTGTGCTGTGTCTATTGACTTAGGCCACTCAGAATTTCTTCCGAGGAGGCAGTAGCTTTATGGTTCACCTGTGTTAATAGGTGCAATTCATAAAAGGGCTGGGACAGAGTGAATAGTGTTGAGTTCAACAATGAAGAAGTGCAAAAAAATGCAAGTAATCAATGAAATTTTTTGCGCAACTGACTGTAGCAAACTTGTGCAATGGCAACTGCACTTAGTGATCATAATTGAGCCCTAATGATTCTTGGGCTGTTGCAGACCTTCATATTCTATCAATGTTTAAACATCTTGAGGAGGGGAGCAGCTTGGGTCATGGCATAGACGGGCTACCAATATGCCTAGAAATAATTGTCATTTAAGAGTTGATAAGTAGGCATCTACACTGGCAAGTCATGGCTTAATAAATTATCATTATGCTAAGTGCCAAAAAATGCAGTAGAATTGGTGAAAAAGTGTTATAAAGTTATAGAACAAGACGCAGAGCTACGATGGCACGAATTTCTCTTCTATGGATATGTTCATGTCTCCATGTTTTACATACAATCTGCAATTGATGATCTATCCTGCTTTTCCCATGTTATGGGCGGCATTTTGTACACATTAGGACACACCATATGCCTCATGAATGTTAACTTTGTTGTATATGGGAAATGAGGCATGAAAATCTCAACAGTGTAATATGTTTCCCTTTAACTTGTGTGTGTGTTGGTGTAGAGATTCTTTGTTTTGTGCAGGGAGCTTATTAAATTGTGCTTCAGGCTTTAAAGTTGAGGAATAAATTGAATAAATTGTTACCCACACAGAAGCCATCATGAACATACTTCTGTAATACTTTAGTACTGTGCTAAACATGTATATACAGTGCAGATAATGATAGCAACCAATCAGCAATAAGTTCTGAAAAACCTACTACAACATACAAAATTATTACAAAGAGCTGTTATTCCCAAACTATGGGGCTGGTCTTCCTGGGGGCTCTAATACAGTGGCTGAAGGGGGTCAGTTTGAAGCCCAGTTAGGGTGAGAATTTGGGAGTATTGCCATTTGATCTTCTAGATCAGGGGTCCCCAACCTTTTTTTGCCCGTGAGCCACATTCAAAGTAAGAAGAGTTAGGGAGCAACACAAGCATGAAAAAAGTCCCTGGGGTGTCAAATAAAGGCTGTGATTTGGTAGCCCCCCATGTGGACTGACAGCCACAGGAGACTCTGTTTGGCAGTGCACCTGGTTTTTATGCAACTAAAGCTTTCCTTTAAAACAGGAATACAAAAATAAACACCTGCTCTGAGGCCACTGGGAGTAACATTCAAGGGGTTGGGGAGCAACATGTTTCTCGCAAGCTACTGGTTGGGGATCACTGTTCTAGATACACCTGAAAACCAGCTTGAAGATCAGGTAGGGTGATCTTTGGAGTAGATATTTGTTTTCTGTTTTGAATGACTGATGTACTTTTATTGTCAGTATATCTGCTCCCATTTCATGAGCTACAGTGAGTCCTGGCCATAAGTTGTACCGTCAAGGTGGTCCTAGTCAAAGGGTCATGCCTATGACTACGTATCGGTAAGATACGAAACGCGTCAGGATTCCATGTTTTAACCGACTGAATAAAAGCTGTTTTTACCTACGAGTGGCTCCAGGAGTGCTTGCCGATTTTCTGCACATTTCCTCACTCACCCCAGCTACGGGTTCGGGGGGCGATGCACCCGAGCCACCCTGCACGTTCGGTGAGTGCTTCTTCCTTATTAAGCCGTGATTGAGTTAATTGCGGGATTGAATTTATGTGCTGGACCCGGGGTTTCTTACACACCTGGGTCAAAAGAGTTTAAGGGTGAGCTCAAATGAGTCATAAGATTGATTCTCACCTTTCTTTGAATTTTCATTCATTGCACATTTAGAGAACTTTTGTTCCTTTCCTTTTCCCGTTTCAATTATTAGATATAGGACTATTTGAGCCGATATAAATTCTTTTTCTGTTCTAGTCAAAGGGTGGACCTACAAGTGGGGCAGGAACTTGAAATGTTTGACAACCACTACTTTAGAGCAAGAAGAACTAAATCCCAATGGAATACAAAGAGATGAAAACTCCAGAAAATTGAGATGTGGGTGTGATGTAAAGGTCTCTTGACATCATAGTCCTTCCTGAAGTTTCCATAATCTTTCATTAGGTGGAAAACTAAAAGGAATAAGCTAGAATTCAAACCGAGGAACAGTATGAGCTAAGTATCCTGAAAAAAGCTTTTAATATGGAATTTAATATGGAATTCCTCCTTGCAGTTCCAAAAAAACTACCACTAGAGGGAGAACAAAAGAAAATAAGACCTAGATAGAGAGGTGAGATACAGAAGACCAGGAGAATTAGGGAAGGAGACATGGAGGATGTAGAAGGGGAATACAACAGTACAGAAATGAGAAGTTGTTTTAAATAAATATTATGTGTAATTGACTTCTAGCTCAGACTCACAACCCTAGATATCTGTCAGGTGGAAAAATGATTCAAAGGGACATGGCATGGTACACTTCTAAATAATTCAACTACTTTGTGTGGTATTGTTATAACATCAATTTTAAAATATATAAGGACAATTTTACTTCACATTTGGGATATGGTATGAAAATATGTCAGTCTTGCAGTGCTGGGGTCCTGTGGTTGATTCTTACCTGGGCACTATGGGCAAGGAGTTTATATGTTCTTCCTGTGTATATGTAGGTTAGCTACAAGTACTCTGGTTTCCTTAATCACTCCAAAAACATATGCAAGTTAATGTCTGTTGATTAAATATGCTCTAATATGTGTTAATGTGAAAGGGAACTGGCACAAGGCCTAATGTGAGTGCTTTATAAATAAAGTATAATAATAACAGTTACTAGGGCTAGATAGTTAGAGTGCTGCAAGGTGGTATGATTGTATTATACAGCAGTAACTCAAAAAAATCTAAGTTAGAATATATATATATATAGATATATATATACCTATATATGCTTTGTCTTTAAACTCCCTTTCTTTGGCAACAAGCTCTATGGCATTATCACAAAGCTTAATTAAGTAAACATGGGCTAGAAATGAGAGCTGCTACTTCTCATTGCTGCTCCCAGCACTTCTCTCCACTACTTTATTTTCCAACTGATCTACCATTTTCCGCAGCCAGGCACATCAATAAAGCTAAGAATATTGTGCTTTGTCAGGTTTTGTTTTGTAACATTATGGGACATTTTCTACTGTTTTGGATGAGTGCATAAACTCTTATTGCTTGACAATTAACAAAGCTAGTAATAGAAATGCAATGTAATTTACCTTAATACAAGAGATCTCAGTTAAAAAAATTAAACTATTGAACTCGTCTTTTGTAATAAAATGGGAATTCTCCTAATTTACTTTTTTTATATAACAAAGTCTAATGGGACTGCATTGTGCTATGAGTGAATAGTTCTGCATGGGAAGCAGAATTAACTGGAGTCTATGATTGTTTATTTTAGAAACAATAGTAGGGAGATGATTAAAAAATTGTGTCCGCCAATAAAAGTAGCATAGGAGAAGTGCTGGTCTTGCAGGGTAAACATGACTTTATACTCTAAATTAAAGGTCAATATGGCACATTTTCTTTGTGTTTTATTCTTCTCTTATGATACATTATAAACACAACAGCAATATATGAACATATATGATGATCTCTCTTATATGACCTCTCTTATAGGACAACAAAATTGTTCAGTTGCCTGTTTGCCTAAAACTGGACATACATGGCAAGATTAGCTTGTTTGGCCAGGTTAAAAGTGATTTAACAATCAACATGGCTGGGGCAATCTAATGGTTTGGCCCCTGGGCCAAAAATCTGATAATACTGTGCACCATGCAGACTCATTGGGAGAACTTATTCTTAACTTTTTTTTAACCTTCAGGGCATAAGGAAGGAGCCATATATTACATTAATCTGCCACATTTTAATTAGTGTCACTTACTGTTAAATGCTATTATTATTAGTAGTGATGGGCGAATTTATTCGCCAGGCGCGATTCGCCGCCAGCGAATAAATTCGCGAAACGCCCGCGAAAATTCGCTGCAAAATTTTTTTTTCCGAAAAAGGGACGCCGGCGTCGGAAAAACTGCGCCGCCGCCAAAAACGAGACGCCGGTGTCGTTTTGTGAATTTTTCGCCGTTTCGCGACGCAAATTCGCCCATCATTAATTATTAGCCATGAATAGTCCCCTTCTTTTGCCCACTGCATTGATGCCACCTACTACACAATGCCACCAGGCTACTGTATTGTCTGGGGATTCTAGTAACCACACTGAGTTTAACTAGTGTGTATACTTAAACTGACTAAACATGATTTGACTTTTGGGATATTTACCCAATCATTTAGCTATGCATAAAAGTAGCAAGAGGGCAAGGTAAAAGTAAAAACAAAAGCTTCGATGGGCATTGGTGAACATTTCTGTGTGGTTACAAGAGTTTTGGTGGGTATTGGGACATTTCCGTGCAATTACAAGCTTTTACAAACACACTACTATTACTATAATAGAAGGGCATTTTGTCACATGTGATTCACATGGGAGACATGTGTAAATGCTCCAAGACATAAAGGATATCCTTTGTAGATGTTGGAAATATGTTAAACAAAAGCAAAGAGGAAAATATTATTATATATTTACATATGTTTTATCTTAGAATTACTATTAATGAAGAAATGTTTATCCATGCCACACCAGTTCTGCTAATTTCAATTTTAACTGGAGTACCTTGGCATTGATTTTGAGCAATAAGCACTATACTTTCACGACTGGATCTGGAGGCTTACGTTAAAATGTAATAAATGATCAGCTACTGAAACTCAGATATCTGATTGGTTGCTATGGATTATTACACCTGGGTAAACTTTGCCCTTTTATTCAATTATGCCCTAGGTGTAGGAAACTAAAAGTCAAAAGGGAGCTGATCATTTAATGAGAATTGTAGCTTAACAACAAACTGAAGGCCACAGGTCAGACAGAAGAATTTCTTTTTTCAGTGTGTCCATTTCATGTGTTGCTTGTGGAGTCACTTAAGATGTACACACCCAACATCTATTAACTGGGCTATATTAGAAAAACAGTCCTGGTATTAACCACAGTTAATGCATTAAGAGGAACTGTGAATCAGACACTTCTTGGAAGAATTGTTCTGCGGCTGCTGATGAGCAAGAATGGATCATTTTCATTGGTATCAGTTCTGGAAAGTCTCCCTGTCCTTACATTCCATCATAACACAGTAATTTCCCCAGCTTTTGGTTGTAATGGCCATTCAGCCCTTGATTTTCAATATAATCTCTCATTCGGAGATGATAATTTAATTACATACATTTAAAAGCACACAGGCAATTTAAAATAACAGTTTAACAGCACTCCAAGCTTTATTAGATGGAGAAACAGCAGTGAAAAATATTCATTTTGCTAAGCACAGAATGTAACATTGTACAATAATAATAATTGGAGACCATAACGGTAAAAAAAGTAACTCTCATAAAGGTTATTTGTATTTTTTTATTTTTATTTTAAATTGGTTTATGTTTTACTTTACTTGGAACAAAATTCAATAAAAGAACATATTTCAGCTTTCAAGTGACAAACAAAGGTATTTCTTTACAGCCAAACAGATGCTTGTTTATACAAAATCGACATTTTATTAGCAGCCAGAGTAAAAAATACATGCAAAATTATCTGAAATAAGTTATATAAAAAACAAATATAAAACTATCCAAAGGGTTCATTTTAGCAGCACGTTTCAAAGGATGATGCTTGAATTTGAATTTCTCTTAATTCTGGCAACTATATTATTATAAAATACATGGCACGTTCAACTAATTAGTATGTAATATAACTTTATTTATAAAGCACTGTAAGGACACACAGTGTTGTACAATATATTCAATTAAATAGTGGCTGTTTCATAACAGACATTTAAGATAAGTAAGTCTTATATTACACTTTTAGGAATACATATACATATATGCATAAACATGGAGGATTAAATTCAAAGTGTTGGACCTTTTTCGGTATTTGGCACTGTCTGCATTTAGCAAAGTGAGGGGGAAGCACATGAAAGCTTGAAACTCATATTTAAGCTACACAGGTGACTTTTTCCATGGTCAGTAAAAACCAGGTACTCTGTCTATAGCACACTAAGAGGCAGATTTACTAAGCTCAAGTGAATAATTCGGATGGAAAAATATTCGAATTTCGAAGTATTTTTTTGGGTACTTCGACCAATGAATTGGTCAAATTCTAATCAAATGATTTGAACGATTCGAAGTAAAAATCGTTCGACTATTCGATAATCGAAGTACTGTCTCTTTAATAAATACTTCGACTTCATACTTCGCCACTTTAAACCTATTGAGGTGCAATGTTACCCTATGGGGACCTTCCCCAGCACTTTTCTACGTTTTAATAAATAAACGAATAAAAATCGTTCGATCAATCGCTTAAAATCGTTCTAATCAAAGGATTTTATCATTCGATCGAACGATTTTTATTCGATCGTTCGATCAAATGTTTTGCGCTAAAATCCTATGAATTCGACCCTTGATAAATCTGCCCCTAAGTGGGAAGTGTAATAAAAATTCACAAAGAGAACAAATTTGTGCACGAATATGAATGAAACTTTGCATGTCACAATGTAATATTCTTTATTAGGCTTTTATTGCATTGTGAATCTTTATTGTGCATTGTGAACTTTGAAGACCTGCTTGAAATTGACGTAAACTTTTGGAGCAAATGTAAACTTTTTCGAATTGCGAACAATTTTTCCGTTTGCAGCCTATATTACATTCCCCCATAAAAGTCATTTAAAGGCTAACTTCCCATTTAAAGAGAAACAGCACATCCAAACGGGGAAATCAGGAGTACAGATCCAAATCTAAATGGAGCTACAATCAACTATGTTGCTAAAAATACTAAATTGCTGCTGGACAAATGCATTATTCACACATAGAATCTCTCTTCAGGCCCAGTATATTCTCTTTATGAATAAAATATAGTGGTACAGTAAATGATAAACTACAAAAATGTATCACGTCACCTGACATTAATATGTAGAGAGGTCATGTTGTACACAGACCTATCATGTAATGGCTACAGGTTAGAGAACTGAGATCAGATCTGCACCTTGGGGTAAATACAGTATTTCTTTATATAAAAAAGAGCAGTGTTTACAAAAAAAGCAACAAGCTAAATTTGCCTTCACTGCCAGCCCCATGCTAAAAGGCATAATTATAGAGCTGTACATTCATTCAGATATGTGCAACTATAATATACTCAGTGGTCCTCAGGGCTGCACTTTATTCCAGGATTCCTTTTCAACTGTTATCATAGGACTGCACTTAAAGCTGCATCTCCCCTCTAAGGATGCCATTATAATATATTGTATTGGACAGAGAATCGTTGAAGGCCATGTAAATAATGGGTCTCTTTCCCAGTGCATGTCCTAAGCCTTTGAAAGAATCTGGTCCTTACTCGGGTCGTTCTTGGTTAAAAAATAAATTAATTGCCATTCAATACTTAAAAAGTAAAACAACGGCAAAATAAATAAATAAGATATGCAGCCTGTGATTGGTTAATATTTTACAAATAACCACAATGGGAAATCAGTTTGCTTTCTGGTTTACCAAGAATATGACAGACATGATATCACTAAGCTCTGTTTATAAAGATATAATTTAATAATTTATATGTTTTGAATATTATCTCTCTATTGAATAACAGTGATATCAGTGATAGTGATGGCCTTTCGCCAGCTGTGAACTTTTTGGTGAAACTGTGGCAAAAATTCACTGCAGAAGAATTTGCCACAACAAAAAAAAACCCATTAACTTTAATGCATTTGGACAAAAAAGTCGCCATAAGAGAAAAAACTCATTGACTTTAATGCATTTGGAGAGAGAAAACTTTCGTAAAAAATTGTCGTGTGTAAAAAATTATTTGACGCCTGTTGACTTCAATGTATATAGCGAGTTTTTCGAGCAGTTTTGACATTTTTCGGTAAAGTGAAACGGGACAGATTTGCTCGTCACTAGTCAGTGATTTTAAATAAAACAAGGGACATTCAAATATCAATATCAAACAACATTTAAATATAACTCTTAGGGGGTTATTTATCAAAGGTCAAGTTTGTGAAGGTTGTCAGATTTTTTCTTCCTCGAATAAACTCACAACTCGAATGTTGGCTCATTTATGAAAAAACGTAAATATAAAAAACTCAAACGAATGCAATCGGGGGGGGGGGAAACTCGAATACTCAAATTGATCGAGTTGTAGGTGAAAAAACTTGAATAGTTTGCATAGATAGAGTTTTTGAACGCAAACCACCAGGAAAAAAATTAAAATCATGAAGGTCAAAAACATCTTCAAATGGTTCAAGGACATCTGCCATTGACTTCTACACGACCTTGACAGGTTTTAGCTGGAGTATTTAAGCTTTTTGTAGCTTCGGGGCATAAAAACCATCAGATGAGTAAAATTCCGCTGGAAACATTAATGAAATTAGGTCCCTAGGTGTAAATATTCAATTAGTTATCACATATTTGTTAATTGTGAGATAATAGATACAGACATGTATCAATAGCTTAAATTTAGGGGTGCGTTTATTAAACCTCAATTTTTTTTCCTGGTCAAGGTTTTTAGGGGGGAAACTCGAATTTTTCATGGAAAAAAGCTGCTAAAAATCGTTATCTGAAAATATGTCATCTCAAACCTGTCAAGTCAATTGAGATGTCCCTTGTACAATTTGAAGAAATTGTAATCTGCACTGGATTTCGTACAATAATCCGAAAAAATTTAGGTTTTTGGGTGACAACTTGAAAAATTAGAGCAATTTGGGTGTCAAATCCAGAAAATATCGAGTGATTCTGATTTTTTTGTTAAGGCTTTTCCCAACCAACTTTTTCAAGCTGATTATTTGCTAAATTAGTTACAATTGTAGATGGGAGTTAAGTTGAGTTTGTTTTAATAGAAAAATGAGATCATTTCGAGTTTTAGTAAATGTGCCCCTTCCTCATCATACTGTGTGCATTGTCTTATTTCGGTACCTTGCATTCTCAGAATTACAAATTTGATACAAACTGCTACCCTAAAGCTTACTATGCTTGTTATACACCAAGCTTACTAGTGTATTATAACATTCTAAATGAAAAACGATAGCTTTGTTGTTTCAGACAACACTAACTAGTTCTCTATTAGTCACAACACAGGCAAACCCTGCAGATGTTAAAGCAGCTGATGCCCTTAGTATGGGCTTTTGCAGTTTTACGTGATATTTTTGTTTTGTTGACCTTATCTTGTAAAATATTCATAGGCCAGAGCTTTTAGGCTGAGTAAAAGAAGACCTGTGGAGTCCTTCCTAAAAAACAGACAAATCAAAACTAGATCTGAGGAACGTAAGCTTGAGGCAAATGTATCCTTCATTTATTTTTCTTTCATTTTATTTTAAAGCTGATTGCTTCTCCATTCAACCTCCCCCTGTGATTAAGAAAGATGATTAAAATGTATTTCTACCCCTTCCCTGACCTGTTATGCTTTGTGCAGTAATTTATTAGCATCAAGAGTATGGAGTAAAGAAATGTCTGGAAAATGTTAAACACACCAGTGATAAGAATTCACACATCTTCGCTATTACATTTTATGTTTCTGATATTAGTGGCTTGTCCCAAATTTCCAAGGTCTGTGTCCTTCATTCGGTTCCTATCAGCCTGAGACGAGCGAATGCTGGTTATTAAGCCATTATGCTAAGCACATTTCAATGAGGGCTTTTGGTTTTAACAAGTGAGAAAAAATGCTCTCATAAGAAAGGCAATTTTCATTAAAGATTCATTATGAAAAAAATTACCTGCAGTTGAAAAGTATGAAAAATCTACTGATTCATTTAGCTAACAATAATCCTCCAGCAATTAGAAAATGAATCGCCTGAAAACGTGTTTCTTCATCCCAGTCAATAGGCCTCATGTGGATTAAGATTATGAATAATGCTTTTCTCTTCAGCAGGGGTGGAGAACCTCTGGCACAGGAGTTCAAGATGGCACATGAAGACATTGCTGCTGGCATCCATTATCACATCCAGACATGCCACTTAAAATTGTTTGTGGTTGGACATCCACAGATAACCATTCCCATTATATCTCCTCACTCCCATCTGAGTCTTGGGTTAGAATGCTTTGCTATTCTGATGTGCCAGATTTTTCGGTGCAGTTTTGCAAATTTTTTAGATACCGGCGAAATGGGGCCACAAAATTGCGCCTGCCAAATTTATTCGCTCATCACTAAAGGCAAACTATACAATTGCATATTTGCATATATATATTCTAAAGGATTTACATGGGTGGAAGAATTTGTAAGCATCTCAGGTCAATCACATTTTGCCTGTTCTGGCAGTCCATGAATGTCTTTTGCTCTGTTTTGCTGTATGGATAATGGATGATATAAGGTATAAAATACTGGTTGAACAAGGTATACAATGATGTGCAGATTTCCTCTAAAACACAGATAAAATAGAAGTATGTCTACTCTGAACCATTATGGGCAGTTTAGCTTCCCTTAACATATAATACATAATAAAAAACAAACTGTGTAAGGTCTTTAAATGTATCCTGAACCCTATGTGATAACCTGCAGAGTAAGGGCAATGTCGCATGTAGAACTTTGTTGCCTGAAGGAAATCAATTCTCCTGTGGGTGGCAAACCATCCCAAAATGCCATTTAATGCAGGAAGAATAGTGGTTGCCTCATGTAGAACCCTTCATATCACCATGCAGTAGAAGGTATTTTCCTGCATTAATAATTATGTTGCATTCCCTCAATTCATGGATGTGGGTGGTTTATTGATTCTATTACCTATCTACATGCAATATTTTGAATATGTAGCTATCTATTTATCTATCAACCCATCTATCTTTCTCTCTTTCTTTCTGTCTATGTAGTTGTGTCTTGTTTTATGAATAAAGCGCATTAGCTATTCTTTTTAGCATAAGCACACATTTGATGATGTGGTACATATGAAGTCCCAAAAGAACGTTGCACACAGGAACCAAAGTAATGAAAAAACAAGAACTAAACCAACATTTGCATTATTTTTATAACAAACAAAAGTCAATATTTCATGATACACTTTGTAGTTCCATTAACATTTTTAGCTTCAGGGCCAAAAGGCCCTTGATCTGCCTGAATCCAGGAATACAAGCAGTGCCTACTTTCAGGATACTCTCATAGGAACATTGGTGTATTAGTCAGTAGCAAAGGTGGATCTGACAGAATTGCTCAGCCACATATTGATCTACTTTTGTTATACATTGATCCACTGATGCTTCTGCAATGGTACCTGAAAACTTGCCCTGCTGGACGTAGGAATGCCGGAGAACAAGATGACAGAGCACACATTTGATGTTTAAAAGCCAATACACATAATTTCACTGGAAAACAGAATACATTTTAGGGAATGTTATAATTTGTATTGTATTATATTGTGAAACAATTGTTTTTTTTTAAAAAAATATATTTGTTTCTGTTTATATAGTATATGCCTGATTGGCACTCATAACAGTAAAAAGTAAAGAGTTTTAATGGCTCCATCTCTTTAATTCAGGTCACAGACAATAACAAAATATTTAATCCCTGAAGAAAAAATCCAGTTTGTGGTGTGATGTAATTTGGAAGATCATTAATGTGATATGTATCTAATAAACAGTCTACAAGAACCTTGACAAGTCTGTGTTGTCTGCCAAAGCAAGCAAACTCACTCCCAAGTTATAACAAAGAGAGACTAGCTCTCAGGGACATTACAATCTCAAACCATGTGATGGCAAACTTAAATGCCATGGCCTTGGCATCTGCTATTTTAAGCGGACCTCACAGATAGTAACAAATAGTATGCAAAGAAGTATGATTAACAAGCATTTTAGAGCACTGAATCTCACTGCAAATTTTCCCAGTCAACTATTTAAATCTTTAGTTATTACAAATTATATTTTTCTTTTTTTCCCCCAGAAAGGCTTTATTCGTAACCCATACAGGGCTGACAGATAAAGAAACAGTACAAGTAACATAATAACAAAGCTGTGTGTGTAACATATTACAGCAAATAATAGCAAAGTGGAGGCAAACTGGTAACTAGAGTTCAGTACTTTGGTTATAAAGTGGTAGTAAATTTAGCCAATTTTAGCATCCTACCCACTGTTTACGCAATTGGCCATTTATAATAAATACACTTTTTAATTATTATTTAGATTGTTTTTTTTCCACGTTAAAAGTCTTCTGAAACTTTGCTTTACCAATCGGTCATTGATGCCAGTACAGGTATGGGACCTTGTATCCAGAATGCTTGGGACCTGGGGTTTTTCCAGATAATGGATCTTTGTGTAATTTGAGTAACACCCTCTTGGAGACCCCCCCTGGTGCCAAGGTTGTACCGTTTTACCAATTTAGGTCCTGAGTCCCCTTTGCAAGGTGAAAGGGTACCGGAAAGTTCTTCTCCTGGCAGTGCCTCCCCCTAATGGGATCCAGGAATACACCTGCTGGTGGCACCATTAGGAAACATTCAACACACACTTTGCTTTATAACAATATCAACTTTTTTAAATAAAGAAATTGCAGATTAAAGGGGAAGTATATATATTCACAGTACAATAATAGATTTACATAGCATGACCCACTACCCTAGAGAACCTGTGCAAGTCTAGTCCTGACACCTCCCTGCCAGGCAAAGTCCGGCACTACTACTTAGGCCGACAAAGAGTCTCAGTCCTTTTTCCCAAAAGAGTACCAGTGTCCCCAGGTAGTGCTACCTGCCCAAATACCTTTCCCATTGGACAAGGTATTTGTTCCCATGTGGCAAGCTCACAAAAAGCCTGTATCACAACAGGAGACTGGATAATTTTCTTATTCTACCCTCCCATAGGCACAACTCACCCTTGGAATTCACACAGATGGGTAGGCTCACACAGAGCTAGAACAGACATCCACAGCGATGAAGTCCTCAGAAGCTCCAGGCTATCCTAGCCGAGCATACAACTTGTTTTATATTCAGGGTATTGTTCCCAGCACTGTCCATAGCACAAGCATGATAAACCCCCTTTAATCCTTACAACACAGCTCCCAGCACTGTCTATAGCTCAAGCACCCAGATATCCTCCTCTGCAGAACTGCAGCTCCCAGTACTCTCAATAGCGCTGAGATGTCCATCTAAGCCCCAAACCTGCATGGTTGAGCGTACCAGGCTTTAGAGTACCCTGCATCAGCCCGCTGGGCTAACAAACTCCTTTTAGCTCCCTACATCTTTGCATGAGTTCTGTCCACCTTCTCTCCATGAAAGTGAAAGTAGGAATCCTGCTGTGAGCACATGG
This sequence comes from Xenopus laevis, assembly GCF_017654675.1. Lineage (NCBI taxonomy): Eukaryota > Metazoa > Chordata > Amphibia > Anura > Pipidae > Xenopus > Xenopus laevis. Next base: position 119,693,836 of record NC_054375.1, on the reverse strand, counting down.
CTCTCCTAAATATTCAAAAAGGGTGTAGCAGCGGCACCTTGTGACACCCTCTGGTGCACCCTCTGGTGCCAGCCGTGCTGCACAGGGACAAGGCTCCAGCCCTTCTCAAGACTCTAGGAAATAGGGGAACTAACCCCTACAGGTCCCTACATTTGGATCTTTTAATCTTAAGTCTGCTAGAAAATCATGTAAACATTAAATAAACTCAATAGGCCGGTTTTGCTTCCAATAAGGATTAATTATATCTCAGTTTGGATCAAGTACAAAGTATTGTTATATTACAACTTAGAAGAAGGAAATGATATTTAAAAATTTTGATTATATAATAATCAAAATGGAGTCTATGAGAGATGGCTCTTCAGTAATTCATAGCTTTCTGGATTCTGGATCCTATACTTAACAAATGATGGAGCTATCATTGCCATTTTCCATTGTTGTCTGTGAGCAGCCCCAAGTCTTCCTGCCAAGCTCTGGATTTTAGGGAAGGTGGCTCAGGGAGAGGTTTAGGAGTTTACAGTCTGTAGACAGTCTGTTTATATTAAAGCAATGGGTAAGGCTAGTTACCATCAAGTACAAGGTACTGTTTTATTATTACAGAGAAATGAATTTCATTTTTAAAGATTAGAAATATCTGCTTAAAAAGGAATCTATGGGAGATGGCCCTTCTGTAATTTGGAGCTTTATGGATAATGGATTTTGCAGATATGCTATCCCATACCTGTAGGGCTTTCTATAGTAGTTCTATATAAAATACTGTTAACTCCTTAGTACGTTTATATATTTAGGGGCATATTTATCAAGGGTCAAAGTGAGAATTAGAATTTTCCAAATTCAAATGTTAGAGTTTTTTAAGATGAATTTGACTACGGAATAGTTACAATTTTATTCAAGTTTTTTAAAAAACTTGAATTCGATTTTCAAAATGTACTGGCCCCATCTTAAACCTGTCGAATTGCTGTTTTAGTCTATGGGGGACATCCTGGGATCCATTTGGAGTTGCTTGCAGCCTTCCTGAAAATTTAGTTTTTTTCAGAGACAAAAATTTAAGAATCTAATTTGATTCGAATTTGATTCGAGTTTGAGGGTTGATCCCATTCACCCGAGTTTGAAAAATTTAAATTTTTTGATCATTTTCAATTGTTGTTTTTTTTCATGGGTTCTTATGGGAGTTTTTACACACTCCCATGAACTCTAAGGGGCCCATTTAGTAAGGGTCGAAGTCAATTTTCGAATTCAAAAACTTTGAAGTAATTTTTGGGTACTTCGGGCATCGAATAGGCCAAAATTCGATTTGAATTGAAAAAAAGTTGAATATTCGACCATTCGAAAATCGAAGTACTGTCTTCGACTTCGACACCTCGCCACCTTAAACCTACCGAATTGCTATGTTAGCCTATGGGGACCTCCTAGAACCTATATATATAGCCAAATCGTTGATCGAATGATTTGAATTCGATTGAAAACGGCAAAATTCAATAAAAAAAAACTTCGATGGTCAAATTTAGAAGTTTTATCACTTTGAAATTCGACCTTTAGTGTTAGTGTTAAGGCTTTGAGATATATATTTTTTTTATCATCATTTTCCAGAATTGTAATCCTGTTTTAGGTGACTCACTTGAACAACTTCAACAAACTTTTAGTCACCCGAGCAAGTCCCAGTCTGGATTTCCTCTGTAAGATCATTCCCTTCAAAGCCTTGAATGAGCCTAAGGCTGACTAATACAGTTGCTTGATTCAAGCTAATGCCCAGCATGGCCCATAGGTGGTCTTCATCATTGCAGACATAACCTCGGGGGCACAACTGGTTCTTTTTTTTTTTCGATTCTCTTTGTCAGTTCAATTGAAGGTCTTTTTTCTGACATACAAAACACACCCAAGCTTCCGAAAAAAAAACCAAAGTTAGAAGTGCTAAAAATTATTCTTGGATACTTTTCCAAGACAAATTTGGAAGACTATAGTAAAGAGAATTGTACTGAACGAAATTCCCACCTAAGACTGAAAATATCCTTGGATAAAATTGTGTTATTTAAAGAGGCAGCGTGTTTCAGTAGCTTTGTGCATGCATGGACTGACTCCTGCACCGACATTATACAAGCAATTGTGCTGCCACACATGGCAGGTGTGATGATGCAGCATCTGTTGTTGCCAGGCTTTTTTAAAGCAGCTGGAGTTCTTAGCAAGGAATATCTGCTTGTTTGGCCTCACTCTGGTATTTGATCACAACTGGTTCCTTGCTAGGAAATCTTTTCCAATATCTGCCTATTCATATCCAGAACATTTTGGTTCAGTGCAAACTGTATGCTGAGCTCCTCTTCAAATCTGGACCACCTTTTCCTCTTTGTATGGCTACCAATCATTAGTGATGGGCGAATTTGGGGCGTTTCGCTTCACCAAAAAATTTGCAGATTTCCAGTGAAATTCGTGAAACTGCGAGAAATTTTTTTTGACGTCCATTTTTTTTAGACTGCGAAAATGCGCTGGCGTCCAATAAAAGGACGCCGGCATCCATTTTTTTTACGCCGGCAATTTTCCGCTGCGGTTTTGCGGGAATTTGCCGCAAATTTGCGCCTGGAGAATAAATTCGCCCATCACTACCAATCACGAATTGTATGGTATTGTAGCCCAGAAGTAGTCCTATATATTTAATATAAAACATTGGTGCAAAACAGATGTTTACTTTAAAGTAGTGATTCTTATTTCGCTTTTCCCAAAAATTTGCAAAACACATTAAAGCTACACTTAGGGGCCGATTCATGAAGCTCGAGTGAAGGATTCGAATTAAAAAAACTTCGAATTTCGAAGTGTTTTTTGGGCTACTTCGACCATCGAATGGGCTACTTCGACCTTCGACTTCGACTACGAATCGAACGATTCGAACTAAAAATCGTTCGATTATTCGACCATTCGATAGTCGAAGTACTGTCTCTTTAAGAAAAACTTCGACCCGCTACTTCGGCAGCTAAAAGCTACCGAAGTCAATGTTAGCCTATGGGGAAGGTCCCCATAGGCTTGCCTGAGATTTTTTGATCGAAGGATATTCCTTTGATCGTTGGATTAAAATCCTTTGATCGTTCGATCGCAGGATTTGCGCTAAATCGTTCGACTTCGATATTCGAAGTCGAACGATTTTAGTTCCTAGTCGAATATCGAGGGTTAATTAACCCTCGATATTCGACCCTTCATACATCTGCCCCTTAGGGGACCTTCCCCATAGGCTAACATTGACTTCGGTAGCTTTTAGCTGCCGAAGTAAGGGGTCGAAGTTTTTTTTAAAGAGGCAGTATTTCGACTATCGAATGGTCGAATAGTCGAACGATTTTTAGTTCGAATCCTTTGATTCGTAGTCGTAGTCGAAGGTCGAAGTAGCCCATTTGATGGTCGAAGTAGCCCTAAAAACACTTCGAAATTCGAAGTTTTTTTACTTCGAATCCTTCACTCGAGCTTCATGAATCGGCCCCTTACTGTAGGTAAAAGACTGAAAACTGGGGAGTACTCCTATGTATTCTGTGTATTCTTTCTCTCATCCTGTGAGGAATTATACTGGCCATTGGAACTGTGCGTATGTGGCTATCCATTGTTGTCTATGTTCCTGCTTATCTCTAATTGAACTGCCTTTTGCATTATTCTCTTCAATAAATAAGTCCTGTGGTTGGGTTTCAAGAACCACTGGTGCCCAATTATTGTGCATTTCATACAGTTACAGTCACACAACACCCTGCCTCATCAAGTCTCATCAAGCTACAAATTTAGTAAAGCTACAAGTTAGAATAACTATGCAGTTCAATTTACTACAGCCTTGCACAGTATTGAGTCCAGATGGTATTGTAAACAAACAGGTAATGGAAGATAGGAAATATTTATTTATATGTTATTATATATATACATGCCCTCACTCTATATATGTGTGTTTTACAAGACAGTGCTCAACTGAAATGTCCACAAATATCAATTAATTCAAGTGATAGTGCTCCATTGAAGTACTCAAATGTGTTATTGTGGAAACTAAGCACTTGTGTAATATGCTTGAAAAGTGCCGTATGTGGTCTGAAACATTACATGCACAGGGATATGTAAAAAGGAATAAAAAAGACATTGGCAGGGTAATCCGTCGGAGTGCAGGTCCTTCATTTCAATCTATTTTTGACCTTGACCCCTTATGGGAAAGATCAGGGTCTGGTTCCATACTTCAGTCAATATAAAGTATGCAGTAATTGCAGGTATTAGCAGATACAGGCATGTTTAATGTTTATCCAGGGAAGAAATGAAAAATGCTTTAGAGGAAAATGGAATGGTGGGTTATTATACAGAGCTTATTCAAGGAGGTATTTCAAACCTCTTAAACTTATTAAGGGAGAACGAATAAAGATGGAACAGGAGATAAAGAGGGTCCAGGGCCACAAGGCACTGAGAATGAGTTTTAGCCAGTGTCTCATGCTTTGAAGGTAACATTACAGGATGAATATTTAACTCTGATGAACTGCTCCTCCTAGAGCTCATCATTCGGGTACAGGTATGGGACCTATAATCCAGAATGTTCGGGACTTGGGGTGTTCTGGATAAGAACATAATTTGGATCTTCATACCTTAAACCTACTAAAAATAATTTTAATGTTAATGAAACCCAACAGGATTGTCTTGGATCCAATAGGGATCCTAGTTGGGATCAAGTATAAGGTACTGTTCTATTATTACAAAGAAAAAGGAAATCGGTTTTTTTTTAATTTTAATTATTTGGAGTCTATGGGAGATGGCCCTTTCTAAATAACAGATTTCCAGATAATAGATCCTATACCTGTATTTACAAATCCCACATAAAGCATAACCTAGTATCCCAAAGTTTGAAAACACAAGTCTATTTTCACTCCTATCTATTTAGAAAAACCTTATGTAATCTAGATTTTATTGTGGCTCTATTTAACACTAGTGATGAATGAGGCGTGGATTCCCAGCAAAATTCTGCATTTCATCATTAGTGAATATTTTTACAAAACCGCTACAAATTTTCACCATGAAAAAAAACAAAAAAACATTGACTTAATGCACTTAGCAATTTTTTTCTGTTTTACAAATTTTCCTGTGAAGTTGAACAGAACAGATTTGGTCATCTCTACGTTCCTATATGGCTTTAGTAAGGGGAAGCTACTCCACATGGTAATCGCATTCTTGAAGTGAAGAATTTTCACTGAAATTATTGCATATTTATTAAATTCAGATACCATGAAAAAATCACCAATCCCGTTAAGACCTGATACTTTGCAGTGGTTTTGCTTGACTTGTTACCCAATGCTACATTTTTCAGATTAATGCAAATGCTCAACATCTTTAAAATATTTTTGTCTGCCATTCATTTTCTAAAATGATGGACATGTGTGTGTATACAAGTGCGTATATTTCTTATTCTGCCATAATGTCAAATATACAGTAACACATAGTAAAAATGTGTATGTGATTGTTTTAACCAGTGTTCCCTGTCTGTGTACATAAAATGCTAAAGGCATTGACTTTCCCCTGTTGGAAGGCCAGCTGGTTACTGTCCACAAATCATCGCAGAGCTGAAGTTTTTGGTGGCAGCCGAGAAAAGAGAAGGGGAAAAAAATTAGAAAAATTTCAATTTCAGGCGCATTATTATTTTCATTAATCATCGGAAGCGCTGTCACCTCTGTCCTTACACTTTAGAGGGAGATCTATTAGACGGTCCATTTAGTCTGAGCCATATTACCTCATATGTTTTCCTGGCTGACCAAATAAGACTTAAGAGATAAAACAATTTACTGTTCATTATGATCCGTGTCACTGGAATCAATCTATTAACCTGTGTTAACTGGATATGCGGCGATATCCTTTGTATGCGCTTTCTAGTTTTTTTTTTTTAAAGGAGGGGAAAGGATGAAACAAGGAAAACCAATGGCTATAAAATGCAGCAGACATATAATTTGCCATTGGAATACAACTTCATTTTCTTGCAGAAACGGCTGCTCCCTCCACATCTTCATGCAGCCCATGACCTGTGAAGAATTCTAACAAATTGGCTTCTATTGTGAAGCCAAAAGGTGTCATCAATGAAGGGATGGTTCGCTGGTCCTAAAGTATGATGAGAGCGCGTGAGCTGGAATAAAGAGCTTCAGCTTTATGAAGTTAACCCCTTCCACTTGCAAACGGAAGCCAGCCCCATTGTGCTCAGTGGCTCCCCCCTGGCAACTTTAGCGGAAAAAACCCTAATGCTAATTGCACCATAATCAGAGAGGTAGGTTAGAAATAAGGCAAAAATAACATATATAAGAACATTGTATTCATAGTGTGCAATTGTTGTCAACATGCACATCATGCACATGTGAATACATACACACACATATATATATAATATAATATATATATATATATATATATATATATATATATATATATATATATATATATATATATATAAATATATATATATATATATAAAAATATATAAGTAATTTATTGGAAAAATCCATTTTTGTGCTGTACCTTTTTGGTTTATATTTACTTTTCACCAGCACCCAGGACAACTGACCTATATGATAAAGAGTACTTCTCCTCTGTGTCCATATAAATATATATATATATATATAGTGTAAATTTAGGGGGTTAATTATCAAAGATCGAATGTTAGAATTTTTTAGAACTCAACTCAAACGGTTTCTAATTTAATAAAAACTCGAATGGAAAGAACTTGAACCGGCAAGTTTGGGGTTAACGAACTGAAAACTCGAATTGTTTAAGTTTTCGGCAATTTTTTTTAAAATTGATCAAGTTTTCAAGCGAAACCCTCCTGAAAATAATAATAATAATGATGATGATGATGATAACAATAGCAATAATAATAATAATTTGCTACAGAAACCACTTCACTTGTGTATATCAACATTGTGATAAATATTTCTGTTGTTCACAGAGCCAAATAAAGTTTCTTTGCATGTTAGGTATTCAAATAACTCACCTGCGAAAAATGATTTATGCTATTTTCTTCTTACTGAATGTTGTTACAAAGCAGGATCCATTATAAAAAAAGAAATATACTCTTGACATACTTTATTTCTATTTTAAATCTCATCCCCCTTTTTTTGCACCGCAATGGCTATATTGAATGCAAATTGGGCAAATAACTTTTGGGCTTTAGATGATTTAAATGATAAAAACCAATGCTGAATACCTTGAATGAGCGATGTGACTTTATTGTGTGCCTGACTCAGTGGAACATAGGCTGATCCCGCCGGGGTTAGAGGTTAAAGAAGCATCCCTTCTCTATACCAAGAATAGTATCCTGACAAGGAATATGACTTCATTCACAAGCAATGAAATGACTCCTGCTGTGCCACAGGCCACTCTCTCTCTGCTTGAGGGATCAGTCGCATCCTTGGTGAGGAAACAGAATCAATAGGTGGTCTGGATGCACTCTTGCACAGCAAAATAACTTTTGAGTAAACCGAAGATGAGTTAAAATGTTCCATTCTGCGCAACTCACTCATTCCGTGCCTTGTCTCTAATGGTGCATTCACAAATACGTTTCCAGACAAACAGACTGAAAAGCGCAGTCCAACCATAAAATAACGAAATGTTTAGACAGCGCAGGAAATGAAACTACTTGCAAAAATAAACACAGTTGTCCTTTGTGTTCTTCCACAATTCTCATTATAAATCCGCAAGGAAACATTTTACACAGTCCTGATTCCTATTATACACTCTGGGAAGTACAGACATGACCCGTGAATTGCACGCGTATGTGAGGCTATTTCTGGAGCTGGGAGGTCTATATTCTTAGAGAGTGATGCTGTTTTATTACAATTATTCTTTGGGAGCTAATGTTCTTTCATTTTGTGTAGTGATGAACCTGATGCCCCCAAATTGTTAAATCACAATAATCTCAGCAACAAGCCAGTGAACTCCATTTCAGCTGCTCTTGGCCTAGAAGAACTCATATACAATTGACATTTTGATCAGCTTAAAGCCACTATCTACATAATACGAGTGATCCATAGTGATGGGCTAACAAAGTCGCCTGGCACGAATTCACTGCGAATTCCCGTGTTTCGCCGCCAGCGAATAAATTCGTGAATCTCCTGCGAAAATTCTCCGGTGAAAATTCGCCTGCGTCAATTTCCGATTTTCACGATTTTTTCGTGAAAATGTCAGATTTTCAAATTTTTTTTGTGAAAATCTTCAAATTTCACGGTGTTTGAGTGAATTCCTTCAAATTTCACGATTTTCGAGTGAAATCCTTCAAATTTCACGATTTTTTTGTGAAAACCTTCAAATGTCACGTTTTTTGAGTGAAAAACTTCCGAATTTCAAGATTTTTTCGTGAAAACGTTAGAATTTCACGATTTTTTTCTGGAACTTTCCGATTTCACGGCATTTTGTGGGAAATTCGCAAATTTATTTAGGGGAATTAGGGGAAGACCATAGACTCCATTATCAGGTCCTCATCTGTCCAACAAGCAGAGGGCCCCATTCATGGACCAATAAGCTGCTGACATGAAGGCAGATTTACTAAAGAGCACATCGAATAAAGCTACCAACAATTTGCTAGCGTTGCCAATTCACTAACAGATGCAAGCACCAATTTGCTAGCGAACCAGACCATCAGACCATTAATAACCGGTTTTCTCCACACATTTTATCACATATGGAACATTAATTTTACAGTGGGCTCATGTGTAGAGCATTATATTAACTCTCTTGTCTTTATTAAGGTTCCCTGGACATTTGTAATAAAAAGTGGTAACTTCAAGCATTTGCACCAACATTTATAATAAAGACCTCCATACAACTTTAAATTTCCCGCCGTATGCAAATTGACCTAAGTGCAAGATCAATAGCGAATTTTTGGGTAGGCACAAATGAACGCCAGCGCATCGCTATGAAATGCTTGCATTGCCGAAGTAATGCTAGCAAAAAATCGCCATTGTTCGATGCATGCGACACATTTGCGCCTGGCGAGGGGTGCGAAGCTGATGCTGTCGAAAATTCGCCGATTAGTGAATCTGCCCCATAGTTTCAAGGGGCAGCAGATTTATTGACCTGTGTGTCAATGGCCACTTTAAGGATTCAGATATAATGTACTGTTATGGCCCTCCCTCCTTCAGTTCTTATCTTATACTCAGGAAATAAAAGATCCAAAAAATAAATGCATCCATATACTATTTTTCCAATCTAAAAAAAGACAGCATCGTTTAGATGATATATTTCCTTGCACTGAAATTAAGTAAAGAAGATATATTATCAGTAACCTGGCTGAAGGAGCAGCATTGCGGTTGGCCTTTCAGGCAATGAAAAGGTCAATGTTAATTTCACTGTAAGACGCTTTATGAGTTACAAATTTATATTTAACTCAGCAAAGAATCTTTTTCAATATTCCCCTCAATGCTCATTACAGTAAAACAGCTTTGCAATAAAGTATCATTGTTTGTTTCTCCTGCAGATTTTTACAATAGTGCGCATTGCTCCTGAAATATAGCAAAGAGCAGTGCTAGCTGGCGAGATCTAAATTGCCTTGTGTGTCTACAGGGACGCTGTGTACAATCATTAGGAAATAACTGCATCCATTTATTGTAGAAGCAGGTAGCACATAAGCTTGCGCGTTGTAATATCTGTCTCTCGCTAGACTCGTGTGAACCAGGAACAGAAGAATGTGTAAAAAGGACAAATGGCAACATTTCCTGGGAAGCCATCTTGCCCATGGAGATGCGAAATGAAATGCGAAATGGAAATGAAGATTGTATCAACTGTATCCCAGTCTATTTGGGAAATGCATTTGTCTAGTAGCATTAGAATTCCAGCATAAGGTAGTGTCGTATATGTTTAATTTGTGCCTTTTAAAACCACTGTCATTAATGATGGGCGAATTTGGGGCGTTTCTATTCGCCAAAAAATGTCTCGTTTTTTGATGCCGGCGTCCATTTTCAGGTTTCGTGAATTTATTCGCCGGCGGCAAATCGTGCGAATTAAACGTAAATTTGCACCAGACAAATAAATTCGCAAATCACTAACTGTCATCTTTAATATGATAATCTGCTGTATACTGTAGTTGGCTTAGTGAGAAAAACTATTATCTGTATAAGGGATGATTGAGGGAATGGAATAGACATCGCTTCTTAGAAGTTCAACATAGGGAGTTATTTATCTATGTTCTTTTTGATGGCAACTCAATTTTTTAAATTTTTGATTTAAAAACCATGAATTTGAATAACAGTTTAACAAACAGAAATTTTTGACATTTATTAAGCAAAACAAATGCTAGAAACTCTAAAGTAAGACGACGGCAACTGAAGTCAATGTGAGCTGTCCTAGGTAAAATCAAAACTATTTATTTAAGTTTTTCAAAAAAAATTTTGAGCTTCTCAAAAAATATTTTTTAAAGCAGGGTAACATTCCTATTTTTTTTAAATTGTGAGATAAACACTCTACAATTACACAAATCTCAGTTTTGATAAATAGGCCTCCCCATTTTATATGTATTTATCCAATGCATATATACTGTATACAGGCAGTCCCTGGGTTACGTAGGAGACAGGGTCTGTAGGTTTGTTCTTAAATTGAATTTGTAAGTTGAAACATATACATTTACTTATTAAATGCAACAAGACAGAGGTTTGTCTTAATATAGTATTTATTTTTTACCTTTCTGTGCATATTTATTTTTACTTTTCTGTGCTCTGCAGTAGACAACATATGCCATAGAGGATTGGGGCAGGTGGTTTATTAAAGCTGAATGCTAATAAAGGCCAAGCAAACCACAGTACATTACTTTAATAGCCTTTGTTTGTAAGTATGAGTTGTAAGTACTTTCGGGTGTATGTAACTCAAGGACTCCCTGTATAGATATATAAAGAAATATATTGACTGGGACATCTTCAAGGCAGTTGGTCGTCTTTAGCACTACACAACCCAATTCTAAATTAAACAAAGACACTGAAAGCCCAGAATGGAACTCAGAAGGCTGCAGTCTTAATATCAACAGATTTTATTAAGAACAAGAACTGTAAACTCATTTATAAAGTTCGCGCAGCGCATATTTTTCGCAAATGATTGTATTGCGCATGTTTTTTCCTGAGCGCTAATATATTGCACTGCTCTGCCCGTATTTCTGTTTTTTGCGAATTCACATTGTGAATAAATTTTCGCAAATGGCACGCAAATGAGACGGGAGTTTGCACGAGCGCACCCAATGTGCGAGGTTGTTGTGCGCGAAAATAGCGTTGACAGCTACTTAAATTCGCAGTTTGCGAAACTTTTTTGCGAATATTTTATCCGCCACCAAAGTTGTGGCATAATTGAGTCGCAGAGTGTGCACATAAATATTCGCAATTTGCGAATTGTGACATATTGAAAAACTCCTATAGACATTCGCATTGTGAAAAAAAAAAAATTCGCAATTCTGTTTGCACCCTCTTATTCAGCTTTATAAATATAACCATGCGCAGGGCAAATATATTCACTTTGCGAACCAAACTTTATAAATGACCCCCCCCAGTTTAAAACTTTTACACGTAATTCTCAGTAAAAATAATCTAATCTGTACCAAAAAAAAAAACCCTACATGTACCACACTGAAATGGGCAAGTAGAAGACAAGTAAGTCTCCCTAATACCCACACCTCTTGTGACCATTACCCTTCTAAGCAGAATACTGACCTTTGGGTGCATAGTGCAGCAAGTCATCACTGGTATTGTACAAAAAACTATATGAATTATGGCCTATCTGCAAAATCGTGCAACCAGTAGTGTGCATATTGCTTTCATCCAGCCTTTCTTTAAAAAATATGGCACTTTGCGGCTGTTTTTTGCATTTTGCACACTCTCTTCACAATTAACATGACCCCTAATATGTGTCAGTGGGCATTTACTCTGAACAGGAAAGTATAGCAAGTAAAACACTTTTTTTAAAAAAAAGATTCATTAACATTTTAAATATTCTTTGAAATTGGTGTCCTTGTTCATTTTTAAAAGCTTGAGGCACGCTTTGTATTTGTTTGTTATTCCGTATATAACAAATGCTGCTTAATAGAAATCCACTAGCAATATCATTGTTCGGTATGTCAGAGCAGCAGAATGTTACAAGATACTGAAAGTGCACATTTCTATACCTGAGAATGATAGACGCCCGGTACATGGAATTTGGAACAGAGCTAGGTATAAATAACATCGGTTTGACATTTAGCTCTTCAGTTTTTATGAACTCCATTTATTCTAAGTATGTTAGCTGACCGTCTCTGAGTGTTTCTGTCACAGGCTTTTAATTAAACACCTACTTGCTCGTTAAGATTCTGTCCTTGGCCAGCACTGGCAGAGGAACAAGGATGTTACATGGCTTTGGCAGATTATCTGTTCACATTGAGTAAAGCAGAACCATGAACAGCAGCTGCCAGAAGCAGGGAGGACAGGAACAGAAGAAATTGGTTCCTTCATCAATGGCATGTCTTTCGTGCCGTGAAGAAGTCAAACACTGGAATAAAAAGAAATCAGAGAAACATTTGATGTAGGTTGTGGGTTCCCCAGTGACCAAGAAAATGCATCTCTCTTTTGGCTTTGTAACAGTTTTATCAAGCCAAGCATTTCCTATCACAGAATGGAAATGATATGTAGACCTTTAAAGGTACATACCGTCATGCAAAATGATAAAAAAAAAAAAAAATAGAAATAACACATAATTTGTAAGGTTTACAAAGGCCTTGTAATAGCTGCTGTCTCGCTTAAAGTCTTTGCAAGATAATGATACCAAAGAATAAACAGGGGACATTTCTTGCAAGATCTCAAACAGAGAACAAAGAGTCCTTGATCTTTAAGTGCAGCATTTTTTACCCACAGATACAAATTTAGTACTAAATCCTATAGGACCCCCCTGCTGCCTAGAAACCACCAGGATACCTATATTTATCCAAAGAGTCTAGCTGTTTTAGATGCACACACTGTATATATACCTTGTAAAATACAGAGTCTACACAAACTTACTAAGAACCCAGAGGGCACAAGACAGCCTCTCCTTATTGTTCTGCAATGGGGCAGGAGGTAAGTACAGGGCTCTACAGCCAGTGCTCCCAGCCTGTGCTCCCCTAAACAATCTTTGTGGGATTTATGTCTTTTACATTTTATTTAGTATTGGAAAGCAAGACTATTGATTTTGTGTTTATCTATACATTTCTTTATAAATCCGAAATTCTCTAATGTTCAAGATTTTCAAGTGTTTCTGAAATATTATTTTCATCTGACTCACAGCTGTTCTCAACAGACTCAGACAGTAAACCAGATGTTACTGACTTGAGGGGATTCTTGATGATTTTACAATGACAAGGTTCCTTTTACTTTTGCCACACAGTACAGTATATACCAGAATCATACATTATTGAATAGTAGTGTTTGTGATACTGCATTCTAATATCACAAAAGCATTTGTGCATGTTTTTTCTTCTTGTGACTAGGAGCAATAATAACATTTTTTTGAGTGAAACAAATGTAACATTTGTATGATTAAAAATAGACAATTTGGGATCCCTTATCTTAAAACCCATTAACCAGAAAGCTGTGCATTATGGGAAGGGCACTTTTCATTGAGTCCATTTTAAGCAAATAATTCTAATTAAAAAAAAATATTTCCTTTTTCTCTGTAATAATAAAACAGTACATTGTGCCTTGTACACATTTCCATTGACTTTATATAATGTTTAAATGATTTTTAGTAGACCTAAGATAAGGTGATCCAAACTATGAAAATATATCCCTTATCCAGAAAACCACAGGTCCCACACATTCTGCATAATAGATCCTATACCTGTATAAATCAAAGCATAAGTCAGCCATACAAATAACCACAATTATTAGAGAAGAATGTCTTGACTGTTGGGACAGGACACCCCTGGAATTCTTCACTGGAATAGGTGACTACACAGTGATCTCTCAGGACCTTCTTCTGGTTATAATCACTGGTGGACTGACTCTACCAACACCCTCTGAGTTGCTCCACTACTGTTGCTTCTAAAATAAATGCAGTACTTAAGAATTCCGGCTTTGATATAGGCTAACACTTTGCTCGCAATCCTCCTCCCTGAAAAATAAAGGATTTTAGCTCCACCGCAACTTTTTATACCACTGAAATTTGTTTTTCTTCAAAACATGCCTTCCAGAAAGCTTCCCAGATGGACATGGGGAGGTCTACAATCCCATTGGTTGATGTGGAAGACACAGGGTTCATAACAATGACACCTGCATTATTTTTTTGGAAAATAAGAATGCAAGGCTTAATTGTAGTGCAAATTCACAAACATTTTCAAAGCTGGCACAATCACAAATGTGCCACAAAACTCTAATGGGCAAAAAAGTTCCCTCATCCATAATTATAATATTTTACCTGTGAATTGTTAGTGATGGGTGAATCTGTGCTGCAAAAAAATTTGCGAAACGCATTGAAGTCAATGGGGGTCAAAATAAATTTGACACATGTCAATTGATGCAAGCGACAATTTTTATACGTGCGACTATTTGGTCCAAATGCAATAAAGTCAATGGCCGTCCGAATAATTTTGAGACACAACAATTTTTACACGTGCACCAATTTTGACGCATGTCAATTTTTTTTTTAAGTGGCCGAATTGTCGCCGCAGTTTCGCAAATTAATTTGCTTGCAGCTTAACTAAATTCACTGTAAATCTGGCAAATTTATTCACCCATCACTATGAACGGTCACTCTAAGTTGCCCTGGCCCTTGTTTCGCTTTAGTGCAACGTTAGGCAAAAGTATTATACTACTAATTGTTATTTGCTTTGAATGCCTTCAAAGAACTTTGCTCAAATTCAGAGAAAGATAGATCCTCTATCTATATGATCCCTTCGTAAAAGTACTGCCTTTTTAGTGATCAAATTCAGTCCCACTAAAAGAATTCTGCAGGTCACAGTAAGCAAGAAAGGGCTGAGAGGCACACTATATTTTATAAACGCATTATGATGCTGATGTCATGCATTGATTTACAAAAAGGCTATTCATTTTTATAGACCATGGTAGGACTGAAAAAGAGGATCATATCCTTCAGATCATCATAAGCCGTAAATGATATACTGAGGTTTACTATAATGGTGATATTAAAACAAAAAGAGGGGTTTGAGGAGGTTAAGTTCACCAGTCCTTTATGGAAGAAATACAAATAAAATAGCAGTTAAAAAAAACTTGAACTACATGAATTCCTTTCCTGCAGAGAATAACCACAAATTGATCACATTTCTATGGCCAAGAGCTGCACAAATGCTGCTTTGTCCTCATATTAGATCTATTGATATTTACCAAATGTTGAGCAATTATATGTGGAATTTGGACTTTTGCTCTGGGAAAAGCTTGTAATTGTCAGCACCTACATGTTTGTTCTTGTACTACTTGACAGTAAAGGGTGTGAATTAGAAGGATGTTTTTCTCCCCTGTGTTTCTCTCATTTGGTTCAATGTCTGAGAAGCATTAATGCTTTTATGAATCTTCTTATGAATTAAACATTGTTGGAGATTTTACAGGAATTATCTTGTGTTATAGTAGAACGCGGTAACATCTAGAAATAAAAAATCTAATTTCTTTACTTAGTATTGACCATCATAAACCTGTTCTGCTTGATCTCTACTAGTGATGGGTAAATTTATTCGCCATGCGTGAATTTTCCATGAAAATTCACTGGCGAATGTGTGCCGGTTTCAAAAACGAGACACCGGCACCATATTGCAAATTTTTCTCCATTTCGCGAATTTCGCTGGAAATTTGCGAATTTTTCGGTGAAGCGAAACGCCCCAAATTCGCCCATCATTAATCTCTACCAATCACTGCATGCCAGATTATACCATAATTCTGTAATTGCACTAGGTAATGTAAAGCAGAAAAATTATCAGCCAATGTACAGTTAGTATTGAATGGTTTCCTATTTCAAAGAAAATATCCAGTACTGATGGGTGAATCTGTCCCGTTTCGGCAAAACATTCACGAAATGGCGAAAAATTTACGAAACACATTGAAGCCAATCGGCATCAAAATAATTTTGATGTGCGTCAATTGATCCACAACTTTTTTGTCCAAATACATTAAAGACAATGGGTGTCAAAATTATTTTGACGTGTGACAATTTTGACGAGTGAGTAGTGACTTTTTTGTCGCAGCAAATTTTTTTGCCAGCAAAGTTTCGCAGGAGTTTCGTGAAACAATTGGCCATGAATCCGTGCCTGGCAAATAAATTTAGCAGCCCTTTCTGAGCTGCTTTCTAATGGGAATCTCAATTAATTACAAATTGTATGTAGGGAGGTAATGCTGGATCCACACTTTTACCACCCTCCTGCAGCAGTCCCCTCTAGTGAAGCAGGCAACTCATAGCAGTTGAGTATTTGTTTTATTAAATACAACTGCTTGCTGTGGGTCACTGCTATGGTATAAATATGTATTCATGCCGGCCATAGTAAGCACTGTGCAGAGCATATAGATCTGAAATCTAAACTCAAGCTAACAATATACAGTAAGTGGATACCTACACGACTATTAGGTAGTTTTTGAAAAAAGAAATCTTAAACTTTGTGCATACCTATCATTTTATTATTATACTAATTATATCCTTGTCTGTTGTCTATCTCAGGGCTATCCAACTGAAAGATTGAGATTGTGGACCCGGCGTGACCATGCAACATGCCCCATGTTTTCATAGATTTCTTTCTGTGATATAATTATTTTATACCCCAAATATGTATGGGTTCTGACTTATGGAAAGGCCATTTTCCATAGACTCAATTTTAATCAAATAACAAAAATATTAAAATTAATCAAATTATTATTTTTAAAAGTTTTTGTTTTTTCTGTAATAATAAAACAGTTCCTTGTAGATTTAAGTAAGATATAATTAATCTGTACTGAAGGCAAAACAATCTTTTTTGGGATTAATTAAAGTTTACATTTACTTTTTAGTAATATAGTATTTAAGGTATGGAGATCCAAACTACGGAAAGACGTCTTCTCCAGGAAACCCCAGGTCTTGACCATTCTTGATAACAGGTCCCTCACCTGTGCTCAATAAATGGCCCAGAAAAATGACAACTTTTGGACAGTGCTGTTTTATTAATATACTGTATACACTGCGAGGTCTGCAAAACCTTGAGGGCCATTTATTAAAGGTCAAATTTAGAATTTTTTGAAACCACAAATTAAGTCTGAATGGCTAAAAAAACAAGTCCAGTAAGATCAATGCAGCTGCCCCTGATTTCTAAGGGACCTTGAGTGCTTTTACTTTAAGGGAGTTATTTACTAAGCTCCGGATACCCGAAATTCCCCGAAATTCCAAAAATTTTTGATTTTTTTGTGTTATAATAGGCTTTAAAAAAAATCACAAATTTTTCGAAATTAATTAAACCTTGTGGGATAAAAAACACAGCATCTCAAACCTGTCGAGGTTGCATAAAAGTCAATGGGAAAAGTCTCATTGATTTTTGGTTGTGTCGGGGGTTTCAGGCAATTTCACAATGTTTTCTGAGCTTTCGGATGAAAACTCCGAAAAATTCGGGGTTTCCGGGGAAAATTTACGAAAAAATCGTGAAAATCTGAGCTTTTCCTGCAAATGTAATTTTCGGGAAAATGTAATAAATAAGCGTTAAAAACGCGAGCGGGTTAGATCGGAGTTTGTAGCAGCCGGTATTGAGATAAATTCGGACCTTGATAAATAACCCCCTTAGAGTTTTAGAGAAATAAAAAATTGTTAACTTTTAGAGAAACAATATGATGCATGAAAAAAAGAAAGTCCAAATACTAGAATATCAGCCCCATTGGCTACTTTTTGTAAATTCACAGAGAGCAATGTAATTAAAGTCAAAAAGTTTGCACTAGGTTGTGTCTTATTGGTTGCATGATCCAGTGCAAACTTTGCAACTCTGATTACATTTCCCAATAAATTTTCAGTATAATGTGTGCAGCAGTTTCCAATAATACCTCATCCCTCTCATGATTCAGGCATCTGTACAATGCACTGCACAGTACAGCTTTGAAGGATGCAGATTTCATTAGCTCCTGCCGTCAAAGATGAAATCTGCTGACCTCATAATATGTAATAACGTCCCATGATCCAACAACAGTTCCATTTACAGGTGTGCACATGAAAGGCCTGTTACAATGTTGGTTTATAGTGTAAAGTACATTCTGAATTGTATTCCCACACGTGGTCAAAATTCCATAGACACGCCAACCAACCAGATTTGTTCAGGGTCACTGATCAAATGAATAATGGCCTTTATAATAAAACTGATTTTCTAAATTAAAAAAAAAAATCTTATAAACAGCTTGAAAAAAAGGGAAAAAATGCTTAGCACACATGAAAAAGCAATCAGAAGACCAAATCTGCTCAAAAGGAAAATGACTGGCTCCTATGTACACAGATGTGCACTGGGGATCAAACATTTATAGAGCTACAGTAATACAAGATGTCAGTGATGAATTATGGTGAGGGAATCTACAATACTCTGTTCAGGGGGGTTGTGCTGATATAAAATCTGAAAATCAGTTATAGTAGACCAATTCTCCCTTGGCATTCAAACATATATCCAAACTCTACCACTTCTAAATAATCCTGATGTTCAGATGATTATCTATAGTGCGTGCAATATCATCCAGAGTCCTCCCCATTCTAAAGATAATGACAATTCATTGGATAAATTAATTTTGTTACGTTATACTTACCAACAATAAGGGGGTTATTTATCAATGGTCAAATTCTAGAGCCATGTGAGATTTTAGACCTCGAATGAACTCACAACTCGAATTTATCGAGTTTTCATAAAAAAAAGCTTGAATCGCTCAAATTGATCAAGTTTTTGAGTGAAACCCTCAGATAAAACTCAAACATCATAAAGGCTATTAACATCTTCAAATAGTTGGAGACCTCTGCCATTGACTTCTACATGACCTCGACAGGTTTTAGATGGTGTATTTTCAAATTTGAGCTATTTCCAGGGTCGGGGTATAATAAATCTTGAAAAATTTGAGGTTTTTTTTTTAAAAAAAAAAAAAAACAAAACAGAAAAAAATGTTTTTTTTAACCCAAAAAATTGATTTGAGACTCAAAAATAACCTTGAAAACTTGAATTTTTGTGGAAAACACAATTAAAACTTAAACAATCGGCCCCTAAGTGTTTTATATTTAACAATAATAAATGTTTGACATCGATGGGTAAAACAAGGTCACTTCTGAGCAATGCTTATCTGTAAAACTACTGTTTATTAAACATACACTTTTTCCCATGGAGGGCCCTGTTTAGTCTATGGTTGAGGTTGCATTATTTGTGCCTGGATACAGAATTATTATATCAGGATCTACAGTAAGAGTTTCACAGGTGTACTGCTCCACTATACCAGCTCATGTGTTGCATCCCTGAGATTGTACACTACCCTTTACTTAACCACTTTTTGCCATACTCTGCTGACAGGGTCTCCATAATCTTCTGGTGCCAACAGGAATCTCCTCACAGATAGTGTAGATTTCTACAATAGGTGATGAATTATTGTAGCGACAAAATTAAATGTTTATGTCTCTATAAAATATATCCCCCCCCACTGGCTACAGCTTACTCCTGAGGCCCCCTATCCACAACTTAGACTTAACTAGGGCCCGTACCACAGGATTTGGCCACCCCTTTAAACTCAACCACTCAATATCAAGGTATTTCTTACCCACTTATGCTCCAAGGGTTCTCAACTCTTTTTTACACAAAGGCCTAATTTACTTGTCATAACAAATGTGCACCATCAAAATTAATTACAACAACTTCCACCGCTAAACTCTCCCACAGTAAGATTAAATAATTTACAAAGGACAGAAATAGACAGAAGTACAAGGGCACTAAGGGGTGCAAAAGCATACCGTCTCATTAAATAACGATGTGCACATTTCCCCACTGGTGAATACAGTGCTGCTGAATGCAGTCAGCACTGTATTCATGGGGACGATGCTGCTCTCTGTGCTCTGAAAAGGAGCACAGATACCTGTGAAAATTCCTCTAGGCTAGGAGGTAGGGGTGCAAAGCGCTAAAGAAGTGATTTCTGCTATTCTTTTTCCAGATTAGTAGTATATGTCTGTGTAGTCTGTAAGTCTATAGGCCCTTGACATTGTGCAAATTACTTATATAAAAAATGAATGTGAGCCTCACATATCACATTGGGGAAGCTTGTGGGTTCCACTTTGCCCGTGCATCTTGAAATCATGGTGTCCAGTTTAAAATTCCGAGAAACTTCATGGTTTCTGTAAAATTACTTTCATTTCAAAAAAAAAAACTTGTACTTACAAGCACATTGGGAAAAAAGGGAGACGCAGACAATTTCTCTTTTCAATGAAACTACAAAGCTCACCAGGATTATCCATATCCTATATCTAAAAATGGTGCCACATGTAGAAAATTAATTGGTCTGAAAAAGAAATGAATTTTTTTGTTAAGAATAATATATTTTAAACTGTGTGTGTCAACTCTGGGTGTGCAACTGTAAACTGTCAGTATAAACTGTATATGTGTGCAATTTGTGCCAGTGTGAAATAAGTGGTTGGGTGAGCTATGAATGTGTCGGCAATTAGGTTGGTGTAAATTATGTCAATATATGAAAGAAAGATTAATATATCTGAGTACAAATTCCTGCAAAATAATAGACATATGAAACAGGTTGTTCTTAGTGATGGGCGAAAAAATTTGGCAGGCACAAATTGGCGGTGAATCTCTGTGTTTCGGCATCAGCAAATACATTTTTGAAACTGCGGCAAAAATTCACAGCAAAAAATCCACTCTCATATCTGGGGCTGAATTATCATTGTTCAAATTTATACCACAATTTGAATTGTTTTGAGACAACACTTTACATTTTAGAGATTTATTGAACACAAAAAACTCAAAAAAGATAAATGTAAAAATTCAGCATCTAAAAACTGTCAAATTGATGTAGAAGTCAATGTTTGTTGTCCTAGGCAAAATCCAAGCAAATTTTTCATTTTGAGTTTTTCAAATTTTTTTCAAGTTTTCACATTTTTAATATTCGAGTTTCCTTCAGAAATAAGCCCATATTTGAGTGTCTCAGTTCTTACTCCTCTATATTCAGTGTATATAGATGCAGACCCTCACAAACTATGAATTCACATGCATACACTGCAGGTCTTTCTGCATAATACATAAATGTGTGTGTAAAAATGAAAATAAAGAATTATGAATAAAATAAATTAAGCTACATGGAAGACTAACTTAAATGTCAGGTGATTATAAATTCTTTTAATTAACATGGGGGAATCAGGTCTATAAATATGCAAGGTGTTTTTTTATTTTAAAGTTGAATGTTTTTGTGATCTTTTTCTGTGTTTCTGTTGGACATGATCCCATTCTTTATTCTTTTTCAAATGAGCTTAAACATAGAACTTTGTTTTCTTCTCATGAATGGTGTATGATACAACTGGACATTGTGCATATCAAGAAATGGTACAAGATTGAAATAAGCATTATTTTATTTAGGCTGTACCGATCTCTGTTTGCAAGATAGTGCATATATCATAGATAATACAACAACAAGGCCATGACCTATTAATCCCAATGTTTCAACCTCAGAATTAATAGCCTGCATTGTCAACATTTACCTGAATATGTGTATATGCGATATTGGTAGACTCACCTTTATTTACTATGTACAAGACGTCTTCTGTTTGTTATGTTTAATGCATATATATGTGGGCATTTAATACTGCACCAATCGAACCACCGTCCTGCATAATGCTATTTATTTGTAATTTATAGGAGAGGCTCTAGTACTGACTCTTAAAGGAACAGTGTAAAAATAAAAGTTTTTTTGCGGGTGAATAGTCTGTATTCATTTGCATTCGAATCATACGAATCTAAGTAATATCGCATTCGATAGAATTTCAAAGTTTTTTTCCAGTCCACCAATTGACTCCAAATAGGTTCTAAGAAGTCCCCCATGGGCTAAAACAGCAATTCGACAGGTTTTAGATAGTGAATGGTCAAAGTCAAATTTTAAAAGAGACATTTTTAAAAAAAACATTTTTTTGATTTTGCGCAGCCATCTATTTACTCAGTTTCTATTTTTACACTGAACTGTTTCTTTAAACAATTATTAGACCATGTATCTTGAACTGATTTAGGGAGATAAGGTCATCACCAGGATATATGTGTTCCAACTATTATAGTAATGTAATCCTATTGGGTTTCTTTAATGTTTATGTGATTTTTTTGGTATGGAGAGATTACAGAGAGATGCCCAGGTCCCAAGCATTCCAGATAATAGATCCTATACCTCTTTTACATTCTAAATAGATTATAGTGCTCAGATCTATGATGAATTTCCAAGCAATACCATTCACAATGTTCCTGGGTGTAGGCGGCCAATCATTACATAGAATGTTTACATTGATGTACCAAATAAAAGCATAGTTGTAGAAAATGGTGTTGTCAAATCCTAAATTAAGCCTCCACAATCACAAATGTCACCTTTCCACCAGAACAAAAGTATTTTATTTATAGTAGATTTTGAGTGCTGTACCACTTGGGCTACTCCATGTACAGCTCTTCTATAGGAAGATCAGGTTATCTTCCTATCTTGTCATTGCATTAAACATGAGGAGGGAGGAATATGGATCTACCCCTTATCTGTACAAATCTTAATAATATCTCAGTTATTTTGTTGATTGTATCTGATAGCACTTGGCAATGGATTTAGGAGCTGACAAAGTCATTTAGCCTTTTACATGGCTGTTTGCAATCTCCAAAGGTATTTTCTTTTCTTTTGCGTTACCCTTAAAGTGTACTAAATCCACCAGAGGGGACTGAATCTTTTTCTCAAATTCTGTAGGTTTCTTATTATCCAAGGAATGGAATAAAATGATTCTTAAGGGGACAAGAAAAAGAAAGCAGATAATTATGTCTTACTACAATTACCATGAAGCAAAATTAGCATAGTCCTTTCCAAGGCACTGAAAGTTGCTGAGCATGACAGTGGAAAATTGAGTTTAGAAGATGTGCTTTGGTTAAACCAGTCATGATAGTGAGATTATTATTGCATGGCTGTTTTAGCTGGTATACATTTAGACATAATAAACAACCAAAAGACAAACACGATCATTCATTTGCTTTACGTTTGATAGCTCAGTAGTATTTACGGTTGAAATTATGGTCACAGCATGAACTGACTGATAGAGGGAGACAAAACAGATATTTATGGGGCTGCGTTACAGAGCAGATTGTGTAAAGACATAGCAGAGATACCAACTTTGAAATGTGGCTGCCAGAGGGAATGTGGGTGGGCCTATTGGGAGGGCCTATCAATTAATTGGTTAAATCATGAATAGTGATGGGTGAATCTGTGCAGTTTTGCTTTGCTGGAAAATTTGCGAATTTACAGCGAAATTCGTGAAATTATAAAAAAAAGTTTGCGAAATGTATTGAAGTCAATGAGCGTAAAAATTATTTTGACGTGTCAATTTTGATGTAAGCGACAATTTTTAGACGGGCGACTATTTGGTACAAATGCACTCAAGTCAATGGGCGTCCAAAAAACGTATTCGCCCATCACTAATTTTGAAAGATAAAACTTGTGTTTTATACAAGAATAATGTAGCCCCTTGTATAAAATATAAGATATTAGAAGTTACCCCAGAGTTCCATGACCTGTAGAAAAGTGGCATTTGAGATAAAGATCACCAGTGATGTTGCCCATGGCTCTGTGATTTTGTTTTCTAACTTGTAGGTGACTGTTCAAATGTAACTGCTGATTGGTTGCAATGGGCAGCATCACTGGCAATATTATGTTAGTAAACATGCTCAGTCGTCCATGCCTTCATACGGCCATAGAACTCTGAGGTCACTTCATATCTTCACTAATGACCCAGTTATTGGGTGTCTTTAATTACCCTGCAGGCTAGTCTGTTTTCATGGTTAAAATGAATGAAAATTGACTTTGGTAGCCCAGAGGTATACAAAAAAAGACAGATACTCAGATTTTTAACAATATGTAGGAAATTATATTTATTGTTTTCATGCTTTAAATTAACTGCACATCTAACCTTGTCATCCCCACCCCTTCTTCTCGATCTATTTTCTCATGTCATTAAAATATGTTTCTCAAAAAAGTGATTTATGTATAAATGGGGATGGTCACTACTTGGCTTTGTTCTAAATTAGATCACCATATATTAATATGCATTGTCCTAAGAAACTTTCCAGCTTGGGTGGTGGAACATATACTGGATAAAAATACATTTCCTACGGGGTTTTATTTTTTTGACCTTTAATAAATATTTGCTGAAAAAAAGCATTTTTACTTAAACATAATCTTGCAAACATCTGCAATGCTAATTAAAATGTAATAAAGCCAAATGTCCTATTAACATAAATTATTTACTAACCCAAAACAGTCCCATCCCCAAATGGTGTTGGTGACCTTACCACTAAAGATTTATAAACTATAATCATATAAGCACCTATTTATAGTCATATTCTGTTATAATTACTTTTTCAGTCCATGCCTTCCCAAAAAGTAAACTGATCCTTACAAAATCATCGAAGTTCATTGACACAGATTATTAAGGTTCAATCCCCCCTTTAAAGTTAGATCAGTGCCCTCATGAGCAATGTGTCAGCCACAGTTTCAAGAAAATCTAGGGTAGTAAATAAGAGTTCCCCCTACATTTGACCTTAACTAGCATTGAGTTGCATCTTGAAAAAAAAATGCATTCTGCAGTAACTCTTCTTAATTAGTCTTCTGGACTGGGAAACTGGACATATAATATTCATATAAAACTCAACTGCTGCAGGGCAGGTTTAGAAGTACAGGTATGGGACACCTTATCTGGAAACCAGTTATACACAAAACTCCAAATTATGGAATGGCCATGTCCCATAGACTCCAATTTATTCAAATAATCCTAATTGTTTAAAAAATATTTCCTTTTTCTCTGTAATAACAAAACAGTACATTGTACTTGATCCTAAATTAATCCTTACTGGAGGCAAAGCAATCCTATTGGTTTTAATTAATGTTTACATGATTTTCTAGTAGACAAGGTATGAAGATCCAAAATACAGAAAGATTCTTTATCTGGAAACCCCCAGGCCCCCAAATATTCTGGATAACAGGCCCCATACCTGTAGTTTATATATACACTACTGAACAAAACCATTACAGAACTGAATAAGAACAGACCAATAATTAGCCTTGACGCAATGGGGTTTTATATCCCTCTTTATATCCAGGGAGATTTATTTCCTTGTTTGATCTAAGTATAACTTACAAGCAACTTTGCATTATACATTCATTACGAATTTTCTATGTTTTTTAAGTTATTTATATATGTATTGCTATTGAAAGCAGTGTTTGTCTATCCCTTTCGATTCTCTGTCCTGGTGGGCTCAAACTGTTGATACAATGCAAGACAAGCAGCAGATTAACAGATCTGACTTTGCTGGGAAACCAAGGGGCAAATTTACTAAAGGGCGAAATTTACTAAAGGGCGAAAATTAGCCAGCGTGACGTCATTTCTTTACTCCGCCAATTTACTAACGGGCGCAGACGTAACTTCGATATCGAAGGACTCTAGCGGTAATTAGTTCCCTTACGTCTGGTGAAGTTGCGCTCTGGCGAAGGGACGTAATTACGTAAATTCACTAAGATGCAGATTTTACTGAACGTTACCTCTTGCCTTCGCCACCTCAGACCATGTGAAGTGCAATAGAGTAGATAGGACTTCCTCAAAAAATAGTTGAACATTTTTCTAAGTCCCAAAAAACGCTGGCCATTTTTCAGGGTGATAGGCTGCAAAAGATCGTAATTTTTTTCTGGGGTATCCAGCTTCCCCCCTACATTTCCTAACATATGGCACATAAACTATTCACTGGGCTCATGTGTAGGGCATTATAACTACTCTATTTTACTTTATTAAGGTTTCCCAGGCTTGTGTAGTGTAATGTATTGGCTGCAACATATATGTCCATTCATCTTTAACTTCCCGCCGTATGCAAATTAGCCAACGCTAGCGTAACTTCGCTTCACTTGCCGCAGTAATGCTGGTGCTACTTTGCCAGCGTTCGGCGCCCTGGACGCAACTTCAAATTTTAGTGAATTATCGTTGTCCTGAATTTATGTCTGGCAAAGTGTTGCTGCTTTCAATAGCAATAATTATTATAAATAACTGCAAAAACACTGACAATTTTAAATAAATGTATAGTGGAAAGTTGCTTAGAATTTTTTTTTTATTAAGCACATTTTTATTTTGAGGTTGACTTACCCTTTAAATTAGTATCCACAAAAAGTACCTGGCCAAAGAGTATGTACAGTGACTAAGGCACCAGGGAGAGCAGAATCTAAAATAAGAAAAATGGGCAAAATCCAGAGACATTAATTTACAGAAGCTGTCACCTGCACATCACAGGGCCTTCTTTGTTAGCATATAAGATAAGATGGGTTCACAATATTTTGGGATTTCCAGCTTCTCCAAGTGCCAAACATGGTGCGTAAAAGTGGACCCCAAAACATCATGCACCATTGGCATAGCTTCAATCCAGAATAATCCAGAACAATATACTAAATCCACATTAATGGTAGGCTTCCCATTCATTTGTCCTCCCTTTATTGGCAACATTTGCCTCCTCTCATAGGTCCTGTGTTTGATCTCCCATTAACCAACCTTTGTGTGCTGCCCACAGCTGTCAATATGCCATAACATAACAAGGAATTATATAAACAATTACTGGTTAACTATGTATTTTCAGATACCTTTGTTGCTACACTTTCCTTGCTTGATACATTACTGTCAACGATTATTTTGTTTTTGATGTGGCTGTTTTTCAAAATAATTCAATAAAATATCAATTACAAAAACATTAATGTAAAGTAGGTCTTTTTACACCTGCCCCCTTATGTGGCAAATTGTACTCACTTTGTAAAGCTGATGTAGATAAAGTGAATCCAGACATGAGTGTACTGGAGCCCCCATCAGTGGAAATCAGAAGTCCAAAGTTGATGTTCTGGTTCTCACTGCATGTATAGGACAGCAGTGCATCGGGAATGGCACTAAGTTCAATAAAAAGATAAATTATTTCAAGGCTAATCCTCTGTCAGGTTTTAAAGCTCCTGAGAGGCAGAATATCTATAGCTAATTATTTCCCTTTTTCTTTATTAAACCATTATAAGAAGCAACATACAGGACATCCAGATATGTCTAAATTGCATGCTTGCATTGTGATCTAAAATAAATGAACAAGGGCAGCACAATTGTTTTCTTTAAAGCCTTTTCTTTAAATATTCCATTTGCAGTTCACCTAAATAATAACTTATTAAAATACTCTCATGTAATGAGACAAGCTACATATCTGAGCCCTTCTGGAGATGTGATTTCTGTTACCTCTCTTGTTTTTTTTATATATCACTCCTACCACCATAGCACACACAGAGACAGATTTGATTACAAATGCAATTAATGTCTTTAAAAAAGATTTGCTCCATCTTTCTTATAGCACTTTAACTATCAATTAAATCTCGGCCTCACCTTAGCCTATCGCAGTGCATAAAGTTTAATGTCACTCACAGGAGTAGCCCGCAAGAGAACTAATCTGAGATATTCAAACTATAAGACATTCTTGCCAGGATAATTTATTCATCAACACAATGGAACACTCATTCTTGGTGACACAAAACACTATGGACAGAGTAAAGGAATAATTTCTTCTACAATAAACTATCTCAGCTTGATGCACATTCAGTATAGAAAAGGCTGAAAATCAAATGCTGCATATGTTTTGCTTCTTAGAGCTAGATTAATGCATATTGATATGTTTCCCTTATTTTCCCTTAGTAAAATGGCACATGTTTGATCACTACACATTTTCTAAGAAAAATCCTATCAATCAGTGTGCTTGGAATTCTAGGAAGTCTCTTCAGGTGCTTACCATTATAGTCAAGGAGAATTCCAGGACATGGAAGGTCTCATGAGTTATAACAACTGTAATCTCCATTGCTTATCATGGAAATAACATGTCAATTTGCATACAGAAAACTGGGACAGTCAAAATGTGTAGCAGTGCATTTTACTCTTTTAAATATAAAAGACATATGCTGAAAAATTGTAGTGTTTCAGGTTGTTTTATTGAAAATTTCAGCAAAACCTTATTAATCCTGCTCATCTGTTTCACTTCCTGCTGCTGCCTCCTTTCCCAGGCTGCACAGAGGAGCTGGTGGCACTCAGCATACCAAACTGTAGGATAGAAACCAATCATCAGCTAAACTGACCTGATAGGAAACTGTAACTCTTACTGTGCTTCTGGCAGGCACCATTAGGACACACCCACCCCTCATTTGAAATTTATATATGTATATATGTAATAATGTATATATGTAATCATAAAATTAATTAATCCTTATTTGAGACAACATATGGAGATCATAATCATTTACCATCATTATGTATTTATATAGCACCAACAAGTTATGCAGTACTTTACATTAGATAATGAAGGGAGCAAACAGTAAATAACAAACAAGGGTTTACAGAGTACAATAGGATTAGAGGGCCCTACTTGCAAAAGTTTACAAACTGAAGGGTTCTGGGACATAGGGATTTTAGAAACATATTAGTGATTTATAATATGACTGATTAATTAGATACTCTGAATAAGTTTCCCTAAACATGTGGATCTTTAGGGAGTTCTTGAAAGTTTGGAAGGAAAAAGAGAGACTGACAGCTTGAGGAAGAGAGTTCCAGAGAAAAGCAGAAGTCTTTTAGACAAGAATGGGCTGAAGTGATGAGAGAAGAAGAGAGGAGAAGGTCAGAAGCAGAGCAAAGGTTGTATGAAGGAGTGTATTGTGAGACCAGAGATTAAATATTAAATATAGGGAGGGTCTCATTGTTAAGGGCATTGGATGTGTTAGAAGTTTGAATTTGATTATATAGCAGATTGGGAGCCAGTGAAGGATATGCATAGCGGAGCATCTGATGTTGAGCAGTGAGATAGTTGAATGAGTTTAGTATCATCATTTAGAACAGATTGGAGTTCTGAAAGGTGACTTGTTAGAATACCTGCAAGGGGTAGGTTGCAGTAGTCAAGGCAGGAGATGATGAGACTGGATAATTGTTTTGGTTGTATCTGAACTAAGATATGGTCGTATTTGGATAATGTTGCACAGCTGAAAGGCAATCTGTAGTTTGGGAATGGACAGAAAGAGAAAGGTCAGGAGTAGATAAGCAGAGTTGAGTGTCATCAGCATAAAGGTGATACTGAGTCCAAACAACTGAATACGTTCTCCTAGCAAATGAGTATGGTATAGTGACTTTTAGATATTGCTAGGAGAAGATCAGTGGTTACTTTAGTGAGTGCAGAGTGTGTTGGGTGGAAGCCAGATTGCACTGAATCAAGAAGGGAGTTGTGAGCGAAATGCTGGACCAGACATTTGTAAACAAGCCTTTCCAGCAATTTGGATGTGAATGAAAGAAATGAAACTACACAATAGTTGGTGGGAGAGTTGGGATCAAGTGAAGGTTTTTTGAGGATAGGAGTGATTAGTGCTTGTTTGAATAAAGATAGAAATGTACCAGTAGAAAGGGAAAGGTTAAATAGATGGCAAAGTGCAAGAGAGTGTATCAGAGATTGGGTAAAGGAGGTGAGAAGGTGGTGTTTGAGCAGGCTAGAAGATTGCTAACTTCATCTACTGTTGCGGGGTGAAGGGGTGCAAAGTAGATATGAGTGGACTGTAAAATAATCTAAGATTGTAGTCCCTAGGTCCCATTCTGGATAAAAGGTCCCATACTTGTCCAGGGAAAACTATTGCTCCCTTGGAACAATATCACATGTTGATTATATGGCATTTATTTGGACTGTAATTTCTGTAGATTCTGGTAGCTTCATGATTTGACATCTTTCCTACTGTTTAAGTGGCATCCTATTGCTTCTCTTGGCATCCATAATTTTTAAAGGATCATATATATAGTAGTCTTTTTTAGTTCTGGTCAAACTGTAAGTTTAAAGACAACTATATGTATAGAGAATATTATTTTTGTTTTTCCCTGAGTTTGGTGGTCACATATGGCTTATTATAACTAATGGTTATAATAATACTGTCAAGTATTAAAAGCATCATGAGGATGTGGTATGAACTGAATTTGCTTCAAATCATAGCAGTTTCACATTTCCCATAGTGGAAAAAAAAACAAAAATTTGAATGGGGAGGAAAATTATAATTGCTATCTTTCTAAATCCATTGAATTTTATGTTTATGTTTATTTAACTTCTCCTGAAAATGGAAATTATTGCAAAGTAGATTAGTATATATAAAAGGGAATGCATGTGAGTGTGTTTTTTTATGAAGCGCTAGATAGGAAACATAAAATAGAAGCCTAAAATAGCGAAATGTTGGAAACTAAATTACTAATCTCTAAAAAGGCCTAAAGTCTGAAGTCTTTTACCAACACAGAGGCACTTAAAAAAGATCTTGAGTCCTTAAAAACACCAGATAAAAGTAATCTTGAAAGCGAAAGAAATGCCTCTTAAAAATGAGTTTTTAGATGTAGAATATTTAATTCTCTGATAAAAGAGACCTTATTTCCTCAGTAAGAACTATACAAATAAAAAAGTGCATCTTAAAAGGAAAAGCAATGAGCAAAATTGACCTTTCTGGGAGCAGGTACATGAGAGGAAATATTTTGCTAATCCCAGCTGCCTCTGATTGGTTGGAGAGAACCGTGTTAAAAATATTTCCATCTGGGCTAATCTGCTCCCAGTTGAATGACTTGAGCCTTTCAGAGTTAACCTGACATTTAGCAATAATTACCCTCTGGCGTGACCTTGACCCAGTATCCTGCTCTCATAGAATTATCTTTCTTTTACTCAAAGCCCCTTTGACTTGAATGTTAGCGATGGCAAAAGCAGAATGAGACACTGGCTTAATATGTAACCCCTTCCCTTCTTGAAGAAAATATGAGCAACTAATGTTTTGTTGACATAATGGCATGTTCTACATCAGTTGTCTATGAAGCGGGCTGGGCAACCAGCCTTGTAACTGTGAACTCTTTTTAAATCTACCAAAGCCAAGCTTTGCTGATAAACATCTTAGAACAATATACCAGGGCAGCTTTGGCAGCAAATGAAACAAAGATGACAAGATGACAGTTTGCTATCCATAGCATGATCTATTTGAGCAGCAAGCACCTACAAGAGCACACAACATTGCCCACAATGTTTAGATGGGAATCACAGACTTAGCATAGCATTTTGTCATTCTCTATAAAGGATGGGAAGGGAAAAAAGAGGCTGATCCAAATTACAAACTGCAATGGGGACATCAAACTGTCACACTATAAATGCTAATAAAGATAAATAATAAGAAATGTGTTAAATGAAAGGTGATGTTCAATGAACTTAACACACTGGCCCTTTAACCTTTCAGTTAACAAGGTAATCTGATCAGCATTGATTTTCTTCAACCCTATTACTAACAAGGTGATAGAATGATGTCCACACAGATGTACCGAATCAAATATTAAACAAAAGCACAGCATAAAATACAATTATCAGTGCCCTTTCTTTCAGCGGCCTGATTATATTACTAAATATGCAACATCCACAAAATGTACAAATGGGCACAGTCTGGCTTTTCTGTTTGGAATATCTTTTTTTTTATATAAATAATTTAACAATAACTGTATTCCTGCTATGGTTTAAAGGAGCCGTTTGCTGATATGCATTCATGGTTTCGCTAATTAACTACTTTATTCCTCTGTACCACATAGCTAGAAGAAAGCATGGCAAAGATGTTGGAAGATAAAAGAGAGGCAATAAGAGGAGAAGCATGGGAAGAGGTGAGACTCAGGCCACTTCACTTGTGATTTATTCCAGGAGGCTAGGGGATAACTAGGCTTGGGCAAAGGCCTCAATGTCTTTTAGAAATTCACAGGTCACTGTGGTTTCTAATTTGTGCAAAACTTAAAAGAGAGGGCAGACACAAGTGCAATTTTTTTTTATTTTAGAAAAATAATGATCATTTCTACCCCTCCCAAAAAAAAGTTTTGCAAAGGCTTAATAATGAAGGCAAAATAAGAAAGTGAAAAAACATATATTGTCAAAACTAGGACATAATGAAATGGGATCCCTATACTAAAATAGGCATTTTATTAATGTGCAGGTTTTTATCTTGTATCTTCACTTGCTGCCCAGTAATGCTAGATCTTATCCAGTAGTTATCTAGATTCAGTCCTTTGACCTAGTGGCGAATTCACTTAATCTGTTGTCCACATGGTCAGACAAGTGGGGGCAAATAGAGACACAGATACTGTATTTTTGCAGATAACTGGGGGGAGGGGTATTTGCAGCCTGTTGCTGATGTCATCATACACATCATTGGTCAACACATTTCCCAATATGTCCAATAAAAAGTAGTTCAATGAGAGACAGATTCTAAAGTGAACTTGAGTTTGACCTACACATGAGCCTGTTTAGTACTGAGGTCCTAGCTGTGAGCTATAGTTTCTGATATAAGGGAAGATAAGACAGATGGAGACTATTTGCCTCATTAACTACAAAATACATGCAAACATGCAAAAACATAAACTAGTCAGCACACATTAAAAAAACCCAAACACATTATGGTCAAGCCCAATTGAGTCTGTGCTGCTTGTACTTATTAATGTGATGCTGAGCAGCAAGCATACTGCACATGGAGAAGCCCTGTACTTTTTTCCCTAAATTATGAGGCTTCCCCTGCAAAATGAGCCTTAATCTGTCTGTGGGTATTTAGTCTGTTGGAGGAAACAGAAACTCCTACATATAAACAGATTTTTTTTATATTTCATTTTGAAATTTGACATGGAGCTGGACACGTTGTCAGTTTCCAAGGTGCCTCCAATCATGTGACTTGTGCTCTAATAAACGTCAGTACTCTTTACTGCTGTACTGCAAATTGGAGTGATATCTCCCCAGCAGCCTATCAACATAACATTTAGAAGGTAACCAGATAAGAGCTCCCTGAACCTGCATTGCTAAACATGCTCCCATGCCCAACCTAGTGGTAGATTTGCAAAGAGCACTGAATAAAAAAATCCAAGTCTGCCTAACCCAAGTAGGGAAAACAATATGAAAGCAGTTCCATTATGAAGTGCTGACTCTTTCTGAAAGCACAGGATCCGGCACAATGACCTGAGATGACTGTCTACACACCATTACAGCTAAAAAAAGTAAATGACTTGGTTCAAGAATATCATTTTAAATGGTCGAATGAATTACATGAATGTACACATTGTAATTTAGTGATAACAACTATGAAAATCATGACAGAATCCCTTTAATAATCCCTAGCAGAATTAAGGTATGGCGATCCAAATAACGAAAACATCGCCAGGTCCCAAGCATTCCAGATAATAGATCCTGTATTCGGCTTTGATAAATGATAAGCCAGGCAAATTATGAATCAAAATAACATTAAGAATAAAATACAGCACTTGACCTGCATCTACTTTATAAAGTGTCCCATCCCTGGGTATTTGTCTGCAGGACAGGGCACAGTTATCTTTCCCCAGCTTACCAGGCTTTCCTTTCACATCTTCAGATACATGCACATGCACAAGTCTGAAAGGGGCATATTTACTTATGTGCGAATTTTCACTTCAGGAAATTTCGCCATATTTTGCACAACTACGTCAGACTTTATTTTGTGACAAATACACACATTTATCAGATTGCAAATTTGGTCTCAGCAAGAGAACAGTGGCAGCGATAATTTGTCAGCACCAAACTTTCTTCCTAGTGAAACTTCACTAACATACGTACGCTTACATCAATTTAAATATGGCGGGTATATAAAGGTCATATGTAAATATTTATTAGTGATGTTGCTGAAATTGCTGGAAGTGGTCACTTACTAAAAATGCCCAAGGAAGCAAAATAAAGATACTAGAGATCCTCTACTGTCCTAAACATGAGGCCCCCCTAACAGAAATGTGGCATGAGCTTCAAATGGTTAAACAAGTTTAAATAACATATATTTAACAGTTACAACTTGTAGACATAATCTCACATAAAAATATGAAAAAACGCCAGCGTTTTGTTTTTTTATGACTTTTTTGGAGAACAGGATATAATGTCACTGACATAATAATTTTGAGGATGTAGACTTTGATGAAAAGGATACAACCAAACAAACAAGCGCGCACTCATGGAGCCAGCCGATGAAATGAAGTTTATTCAATATTGATAAAAGTGTTTTATCAATATGGGATAAACTTCTTTTTTACTTTATCGGCTGGTTCCAGGAGTGTGTGCTTGTTTGTTTGGTTGTATCCTCACCTCAAGCTACGGGTTCAGGGCACGGCACCCGAGCCAACTGCCATCCTTGGTGAGTGCGATAGAAGCTGATATCATTTTCATTTCATCACAAATATTGCATAGATTGAGTCCGAAGGAGACGGACCTGGGGTTTTACACCCAGGTCCTCTTTTCCATCGGGTGAGCTGCAGTTCAACTTTATTTTGCAGCTTATTGCATTGCTCAGAGACATATGGTTCTGTGCTAATTATTACTTGATCAGTCATTTATAGTGCAAGGATTAGAGCCGGTTGTACACATTTAATGAAAAGGGTAAGAAATAGAAACTTTTACACTTTGATAAATTTATAGAATAATAATTGTTTGCTTAAGAGAAAATTCCTCTAGTGCTGAGCTTTTTCATTAGTGAATTGCTTTATTCGTCTTTCAGTAAATTGGCAATGGCCCTGAGAATTGTAATTTTGGCGAATTTTCCCTTAAAAATGTACTTCCCTCTTTAGTAAATATGCCTCTAAGGGTCAGAGGATACCTTGGAAAAACTCGAAAATCTTGATTATACATTTATTTATGTAAAAATTTAATGTTTTAAAAAAACTATTTGAATGCAGTAAATACACACTTGTTTTTTTAAAGGTTTTTATTTTGCATTTTCAAAACAAGCAACAAAAACAAATAAAGCAAACCACAGGTTTGACACTTACATGGCTACTGTTGTCAATTATTTGTGTTTTAGTGGCAGTTTCAATACGTAAAGAATTATGTACCATACTCATCAGTTATCAACTTATTCTTCAGGTCACTTTAGAGCTCAGTCATCTGATAGGGATGCATGAGGGTTGACCTCTAACCAAAGTTCCCATATTTCCTCAAATTTCTGAAGTGTTCCCCTAGCATTATACATCAATTTAATTATAGGCAATACCCAGGGCCGCTTCTGCCATGAGGCAAGGTGAAACCCTTGCCTCAGGCGGCAGGGAGCGGCCAGTTACAAGGGGCGGCAAAAAGCCGCCTCTTGTAACTTTAAGAGCTGAACTTCCGGGTTTTAACCCGGAAATTTGGCTCCGCTAGTGCAAAGAGCGCTATTGTGCTCAATGCACTAGCGATACTGCCCCCTGAAACCCGCTCCGACGCTAATTTTTAAGCGCGGAGTGGGAGAGGAGGGGGGCGGCATCTAGGCTGCTGCCTCAGGCGGCAGCAGCCCCAGAATCGGCGCAGGCAATACCCCATTTATTAGGTTGATCCATTGCTGAAGTGTGGGGGGATTGGGGTTCAGTTTCAGGGGACTTAATTCCAGGAAAGGATAGAAATATATTAGTGTATTGGATGACTTCTGACCAATATGCCACTATTTTAGGGCAATTCCATATCAAGTGGAGTAATCCATCTTCTCCCCTACCGCATTTTACGCACTTGGCTCCTTCTGATCTACCCATAGCTTCAAGCCTTAGAGGGGTGATGTAAATTTGGTGAATCATTTTAAATTGAACCATTCGGTCTCTGAGTGATATTAGACAGGGGTACAAGTTATCCGTAGCCTCTTCCCACTGGTCCTCCTCTAGTGAAGGGATAAGTAACAACCACCTTTGTTTGGCTTTATTGAATGGGGCAGGTTGGGAGACTTGAATTATATTGTAAAGTTGAGATAGCAATTTGGTGGGTCCAGAGTCTATCCTCCAATGCCAGTGATATGGGTGTAATTTGGAATGACCTGAATTGAATAAAATGCATGTCTCAGCTGGAAATATCGAAATATTTGTATATCTTGTCTATCCAATTTGGTTTTTAGTTGGTTCATGGAGATAAAACTACCTTCCAACAACAGATTCTCTAGATGTCTAATACCCATTTAAGGCCAATATTGAAAATCTGACAGCTTTCTCAAATGTGGCAAGTCAGAGTTCCTCCAGAGTGGAGCCTTACCAGACACTTTAGGTAGAGAGGTATTTACTTTGGATTGTAATCTTGCCCATACTTTAATGGGGGTAGTAATCACTCCTGGCAGTGGGGGTAGGTCACACATCTGCCTATAGGGTGAATTACGGATGGACTTTAGAGATCCCAGAATTGTGGCATGCAAATCTGTAAGGAGTTGCTATCGTCTGGATTAAACCAGTTATGTATATAGGATAATTGGAAGGCAAGATAGTAATGTTGCAAATGGGGGATGGCGAGCCCTCTTTTGTCATTAGGGGCAGTTAGGGTTGTCCATGATATTCTTGCAGCTTTATTGGCCCATATGAAGGAAATTGCTCAAAGGTTATTGATATAGAGTGGTGAGTTCCATAACAGGTATAAAAATCAAGGTAGATAAAGCATTTTAAATAAGTTAACTCTACCCCACAGAGTTAGCAGTAGTTTTATCAAGTGCAGAATTGCGGTTTTAAACCTTACAAGGATGGGGTCCAAATTCTCGGCTACATATGCAGAGGTGTCTGTCGTAACAATGGTACCCAAGTAGAAGAATCTTGTTACCAAGGTGAGTGCTGAGGGCTCCTCTCTGGTAACCAGGGCCCCCAGAAGAAATAGGATTGATTTGTTTTTATTTATCCATAAGCCACTTAAGTCCCAAACTTCTCAAGTAACTCCAGTGTGGCTAGTTATGAGGGACCGGCATCTGCAAGCAAAAGTAACACATCGCCTGCAGATAAAGCCACTTTTTCCTCTATTTTCCCCATTGAGATGCCTTTAACAAATGGGGTTTGTCTTAGAGTTATTGCCAGTGGTTCAATGGCCAGAGCAAATAAGAGGGGCGATAAGGGACATCCCTGCCATGTTCCTCTCCCCAATTCAAACATCACTGAGAGGGTATTATTAACCCGAATTTGAGCAGTGGGTTTCTTGTATTACAGTTTGATCCATGCAATAAAGTTCGGGCCAAACCAAAATTTCTCAAGTGTCTGCCAGAGGTATGACCAGCTGGCCAAGTCAAATGCCTTTGTTATATCTAGTGAGGCCACCACCCCAATGGATTCATGTTGATTAGCTACTTGTATGTGTGTGGACAAGCGTCTTAGATTAATGGATGTAGTTTAGTGGGGCATAAAACCTGTCTGGTCTGGGTGAATGATGGATGTAATAACTTTAATTAATCTATTCACCAGTAATTTAGCAAGTATCCTAGCGTCAGTATTGATCAGGGATATAGGTCTATAGGATTCACATGAATATGGTTCCTTCCCTTCTTTGAGTATCAATGTAATTATTGCATTATAACATGAGGGGAGGGAGTTCTCCCTTCAGGGTTGTGTAATTGAAAGTGTCTAGGAGTTTGAGGGATATTAGTTTTTCCAGTAATTTATATCAGGCAGCTGGTAGGCTGTCTGGGCCCGGGGTCTTGTTTGTTGGGAAGCCTGCGATAACTACATCAATTTCAGCTTTTGTGAGTGGGTCCTCTAGTAGTTTAACTTTTTCAGGTGATAGTTGTGGGATATTGGAGTCCACCAGTAATTGTTCTAGATTAGAACCAATGTTGTTGACTTGGGGAGAGCAGATCTCTTTATAATATTCTGTAAATATGCTGGCCATGGTAGTGGGATCTCTCACTAAATTCCCTAGCTGATTCCTCAGTCCTGGGATCACTGTTATTTGGTCTGTCAATTTTGCTATATAGGCCAATGTTTTGCTATTTTTATCTCCGAGGTCAAACCCTTGTTGTCTGGAGTATAAGAGCTTTTTCTTAGTATTATCGGATAACAAGAGGTTTAATTCCCTTTGAGCCCTGGATAGTATGTCATGGTTGACTTTGGATTTAGTATGACAGTATGCTTGTTCCGCCTCAAATAGGGTTTTTTCTGCAGCTTTGATATCGGCTTTTTTAGTTTCCCTAGAGGCATGCATGGAAGCTATATGGGTGCCCCTGGCCACTGCTTTAGCTGTGTCCCACACCATCGGGGGAGGACACAACAAGCATACTGGGTCTGGAGGGACAGCCGTAACTTTGTGGTAGATTAAATGTAGTACCTCTATAGAGAACGGTGGTGGAAAATAAACATTCCCCAGGATTAAGGGTTGATTATTAATTTCACAGTGCATTATTACATACCTTCCATAAAAGTCTATATGGACTTGCATTAATTTAAATATCAACGATTTCCTAAATAGAATGGAAACCCCCGAGAATATGACGAGGAGGGGGCGTGGTATAACGTGGCCCATCCAACATTTTTTAAGGGCCAATAGTTTCTGCCCTGTTAGGTGGGTCTCCTGGAGTAACACTACGTCATGTTTACATGTCGCTCATCTACTCACCGCCAAGGCAAAGTCTAGGTAATCCTGTGACATTAATGGACAAGGCATCTCTGTATTTACCAGACATAAGGGACAATCTTGCCTCTTAATTACGGATGGGAGATCTCCTTGGATTTTTCTGAGTGAGCCAGTCGTCTGCTTCCACTGGCGAGTTGAAGAATTGGACTCGGTCTCCATCTTGTATGCGCAGCCTTGCCAGGTAGATCATACTGTTGGGTATTTGGGATTCTCTGAGTCTCCTCTTGACTGCCGTAAATGTAGCCCTCTGCCTTTGAATGACAGGCGAGTAGTCTGGGTATAATGAAATAGTGACTCCATTATGGGAGAGGGGAGTAAATACACACTTTATCCTTCATTATTATCTGAAAAATTTCAAATTAATCTCGAAAATGTAAATTTTTTTCTTTGAGTTTTCAAGTTTAATCGTGCTTAATAGCTCTTTAACTGGAATATATATTATGTATTATATTGTCTACCAAAGAAAAATTATGATATATCTTAGATATAGCCAACACCTGACATAGGCAATTGTTTTTTTCCAATAAAGCTAGGTGTAATGTACCATATTACAGGGAGTCAGACACAGCTTATCCTACATTGTTGAAGTCCTGCTTTGTGTCCATAATGACA
Source organism: Xenopus laevis (assembly GCF_017654675.1). NCBI lineage: Eukaryota > Metazoa > Chordata > Amphibia > Anura > Pipidae > Xenopus > Xenopus laevis. The sequence goes on along the minus strand of NC_054375.1, from coordinate 119,654,658 downwards.
TATACCAAAGATAAATTGTGCAACTTTATGATTTCTCTGAGCGAAGCAAAAGGAATGAAGGGAGCGTTGTGATTGATTAAATTCAGCAGGATCTTCATTTTTCATTCCTTTAAGATGTTACAAAAGCACCTTTTAGCTCTAACTCAATTTTGGTTCAAATTTCATGTAACTATATGAGTCCTCTTTGCCACAGAATCCCAGTGCTAGAGTAGTTTCAATTAATTAAGTGTTGCAGAGGTTAGTAACGATTTTTTGGCTTCCCAATGAAATCACTTTATAAAGTGTGTTTTCTAGCCCTTTATCTGGATTATGGAAGAAAAAATTGAATTTTCTCAGCAGATTAGAAGGAAGCTCTTCCTGATCACTTCAAACCAAAACAGATTTCATTTCAACAGTAGCTGCCTATTATAACCCTTTGCTCTATATGCACTTAATATTTTTATGAAACAGCATATTTTCCTTTTTATTTTGCAGCTAGTTACTTCACTTATTTTGCATTTACCACCTAGGAATAAAGGGTGCAAATAAATATGTAAAGATGTGTTTTTTTCAATTTACTAACATAATATTATATATACTGTATGACAAGGCAAGATGCAATGTTCACAACTGTGTGACAACTGTCACAATCTGCCATGTTTTTTGCACTTTGTACCCATTCTGCAGGTAGTAGAGTTGACACAAACCTCAGAACTCCAAAATGGAGCACAGAGAGCTGCATTTGCCCCATGAATTCAGCACTACTAAATGCAGAGGCAGGGAGAAGGCATGACAAGGGGACTACTCAATTTGACCCTCCGCCTTGAGCTATCCCACTGGACCCCATTATTACATACCTTAATGAAACCAGGAGACAGAGATGGGTGTAAAATGGCCACAGCATTAATTATTATTTATTTATTTTATCAAATAAATAGGACCTTGCCAGAGAGATCGCTACTATTCTGTGCCGGCAACATGAGAGAAGTTTCTACTTGCCCAGAAGATAAGGAAATTAACTGATTCTTACTCCGCCCCTGGGCCTGGACATCTCCTGCTTTAACTTATTCCTTCGCACTTAAACACAGCCGCATGTGATTCTGCCTATCTCTGACCTAGACCAGTATAATTTGGCTTGGTCATTCGGATCCCTTGTCATGCAGCCCCTGCTCTTATAGCTCCAGGGCTTTCCTTGTAGACATTCCTGCTCACTAACTGTCACCTAATGTGCTCTTAACTTGAGCATCAGTCACATTCACAAGTTAGGAAGCAGTAGCGGAATCAAGAAAGAAATCAAAGGTTTATTGTCAACGTTTTGGTCCCACTAGGAAATCTTTCTCCATGCATGTCTTACTTCTTCTCTTATACAGCTTGAAATAAACAACTTGTGGCTATAAAGAGATGGGAAGTTACTGTTGCTCTGCATGTAAAGCCTTCTTCAAATTCATATGATAAACTCGTAGTAATAGATAAAAATGGTTGCATACTGACAAGGGTCCTCAGGTGTCCAAGCCCTGAAACAGGGAGTTACAAAAAGTAGGTGTGAGGTGCAAAGTATGAGTCCAGTAGGGAAAATAAAACATTTAGATACTGTAAAACAAAAGTAGACAATATAGTCACATGGCAATATAATATCTTGAAGCATCTCTGCCATCTAGCAGGGTGAATCCTATTTCATTTAAATGAAATGCATAAGCCTTTTTTTACCTAAAAGCAGGACCTATAACTTTCTTAAACTAAATGACTGGTAGATGAGCACCCAGATCCCACAGTATAGACTGAGATTTGGCTTCCTCAATGTGACTACAGTGGTAAACAATCTATTAAGATAGCTTTTTGTCATAAGTCTTTGGGCCAGATTCATCATAGTGTAACATTAGATCTCACCACTAGTGATGGGTGAATAAATTCGCCTGGCACAAATTTCCGATATAATAAATAAAATAAAATAAATTTGCAAATCTCATGCAAAAATTCGCCAGCATCAATTTCCAATTTTTTCTTGAAAACGTTCGAATTGCTCGATTTTTTCATGAAAACGTTCAAATTGCTTGCTTTTTTAGTGAAAGCGTTCGAATTGCTCAATTTTTTTGTGAAAACTTTCAAATTGCTAAATTTTTTTGTGAAAACTTTCGAATTGCTCGATTTTTTGTGTGAAAGCTTTCGAATTGCTCGATTTTAGTGAAGACATTCAAATTGCTTGATTTTTTCGGGAAACTGTTCGAATTTCAAGATTTTTTCGTGAACTTTCTGTTTCACAATTTTTCGAGAATTTTTCGGTTGAAATTCGCCCATCACTACTCACCACAGTAACTTTTCTGTGGGATCTCTAGAGGTGTATAGATGAAAGTTAGAGTTCATCATTTGATAAATATTCTTCTAAAAATCCCACAGGATGAATAGAGAGTGGAAATTTACTGTGGTGAGCTCTAATTATACATTTTGATATATCTGCCCTTTAAAGGAAAACTATACCATCAAAATGAATAATTGAGTGGAACTCCAGCTTCCAAACCAACATTTGATAAACAGGCCCACATAACACAGAAACCCCTAATATATCCATCACAGTTACCTGTTTCTTCAAAAAATATGAATACATGCAATTTTCTGTGCTGTTTAACAGTTCTTCTCTTTCTGCATCATTTGAAATCCTGGCAGGGAAGGAGGGACTAAACACTGATGTTACAAATTGTAACAACTTCTCCACAGCTTACAGACAGCATGCAGGAACTACATAACCCACAATGCATTGCACTGTGATGTTCTGTTCCTTATTGAAATCATATGTGCAGGGAATTGTGGGGTTTGGAGGATGCAGGATGAGGACAGTTGGCTGTTGATACAAAGTAACAGTAGCCAGCTCAGCAAAGCAGTCAGAGAGATCAGCAGGAAAGCAGGGGGCTAGGCTTAGGGAACTGTCAGAATCCATTAAAAATTATGAAAAGTCTGCAGATTTTTTAAATGATGTATATTGCAAAGTTGCTTGAAATTATGTCTACTTTTCGAAAAGCCTGAGTTATGTTTTTGTGGAGTTATCCTTTAAGTAAATATTGCCCTTTTACATCTCTTGCCTTGAACCACCATTTTGTGATCTATGTGCTGCCTCAGAGATCACCTGACCAGAAATACTGCAGCTTTAACTGTAACAGGAAGAAGTGTGGAAGCAAAAGACATAACCCTGTCTGTTAATTGGCTCATGTGACCTAGCATGTATGGTTTGTTTGGTATGTTTGTGTGCAATGTGATTTCTATGATCCTAGGGGGCTGCCCTTATTTTTTTAAAATGGCAGTTTTCTATTTATGGTTACCCAATGGCACACTCTACTAAAAAAGTATATTATTATGAAAATGGTTTATTTACATGAAGCAGGGTTTTACATATGAGCTGTTTTATGTAATATATTTTTATAGAGACCTGCATTGAGCATTGAGGGGTTTAGTTTTCCTTTAAATGTGTCCCTCTTAGAGTAGCTTTTAGCATCATGTTTCTGTAGATACAGTATTTGCATTTAGGACATAAAGACGATATTCATGAAAACTTTTGGAAAAAAACGGCAATGCTTCTTCAATCTATCACACGGGCAACAACAACTGTCTCTCAGGATGTAGTTAAAAGTGAATGATCCAGGAGTTGTAAGAGACAGTGCCGTCTGACATTGACTGTGTGTGCTGAAAACCCCTACGTGAGGAATTAAGCAGGACTAGACAGGCTTTGAATGTTATCTTGGAAAGTCTGACCAAGCATATTAATGAAGTGAATCCATCTGATCGGGGATAGAAGGAGGTGTGTAACTAGATAGTTAGGAAAGATGAGAAGTCAATAATCTTACAACATTACAAGTGTCTTGAGAAAACATTAAGAATAAATGTAAACTGTGCATCTAGAGAAGACTGTCCATTGTACAGCAAAGGACCGCTGTAGGAATTCTGTGGAAGATGACTTATACATGTCTTTATTTTGGTATAATTATCTGTATAGAAACATATTCTGACATATTCCTCAGTGCTTTACAGAAATTATTTCTCATTGACATCACTCCCTGCTCCAGTGAATCTGGAACTTTAAGGTGCCTATCACATTCATACAACACACTATGGTCAAATTTATCAGGAGCCAGTTAACCTACCAGTGTATGAGCAAACGAGAGCAACCAGAAGAAAGTCATAGAAACAATGGGATAACATACAATCTAATTACAGGCAATCTAATATAGGCATGGAATCTAGGACCTTGGGTTGGCAAGGTAGCAGTGCTAAACACTGTGTCACTACTCTTGTATATTATGAAATTGTCATTGTGGTACTAATGCCAACCCCTGCAATTCAAATTTCCACATGACTAATAAATAAGTCTGCAATAGCTTTATTTTATAGGTTTTCCAGTGACAGCGGCAAAGTGGCTATGCTACATAAAGGGTTTTAACTCAAGATGCACATTGCTCTCTGCCATTTAAATTATGATGAATTCTCAAAAACAAATGTAGCACTATATTAATTGTATAAGGTCAGAAGGGGGTCTTTTCACGCATGCGTAGAAGCGTCTTTTCGTGCATGCAACCAGACGGCGCAGCAGCCAGGCAGGCTGCCTAGGGCGCCTGCCCGACTTGGCCCGGCTCTGTGTCAAGGTCCTATATAAGTCAGTAATGCAAACGAGTTTGGGGAAAGAATACCAACAGGCGCAAAGCTGCTTCACAGGTGCCTTTATTCACCGTCACACAACATGTTTTGAGCTTAGTAGATCTTTTTCAAGTGTATCAACACACAGAATGAAACAATCATTAAATTAACAGAGTATCCTCCCACCACCATTATCATTGGTTCAAAAGCCATTGCTATGGGGGTTTGTAGCCTAGCCATCCCAGCGACAAAATTAACCCCTTGTGGAATGTCCATCAAACAATTCAATGGGAGAGGCACCTATCAGTTCAAAGTTTTCGTGGCCTGTGCTGGTTTTAGTCCTAAAATCTGATTTTTTTTTCTGTTTTTGGGGCAAAAAAATTTAAAATTTGAACGAATTGGGTTTTTGCTTGGTTTTATAGAGTTTTTCCACGATCTGATTAAATCGACCATTTTCTTATTAATAAACAAGTTAAAATCAGGCATGGGAATTTGGTCATGGGTTATTTTTTTAATAAAATATGATATAAATTCAGATTTTAGTAAATAACCCCCTAACTGACCCACTTCTATAACACAAGCTGGCTACTCCTAGCTAAGAACTAGGATTCTCTTGGGGGTCTTACCTCATATACAGGTTAATGGCTGCCAGTAGCTGTTCACTGTAGATCCCAATAGGAAGTACAACTTCTCTTCCTTTCCTCTAATACCCTGGAAGTCATCTTTTTTTCCCTAGAAACAGGAGATGTCAGCCTGTAATGATGCAGTGACACAAACATCATAAACCAGTTTCTGAAAGTAATGGGTTCTATCTGTCCAAGTCCTTCCTCACCACATGCAATTTGAATTATGGAGTAAAGATTCTGATGGGTGATGATGCTCAGTGTGGTAGCTGACTAATGCTGAGCACTGCTATCCCAGAGAAACTCAAAGAAGTCAATCCCATTCGGCCAAACTAACGCAGGTATCAGTTTAGATAAATGTGTCATTTGGTTAAAAACGTTCCTGACTGCCAGTAAAATAGATCACACTTCTGGATTCGCTATGTATCAAACCCATTGTTTGATTTAAGCTTGTTTCTTTACTGTAATTGTCTTTCTCACTAACGTCTGAGGGTTAGCCAGAAATATAAGGGTTAATTAGCATAAGAAGAGCTTGCATGCAAAGGTGAGCTCAAATAACAGAAACAAATCCGGTCAGCATTCATGTGCTGGCTGCTGGATAGATAAATGGCTTTGATAACGTACATCAGGATTATATTTGTTATGCCATATACTGTATGTATATGTAAATGCGTTACTTATTTATCATGCTAATAATAAACACACATTAGTCATATGGATAGAGAAGTAAGTTCTGTGTATTTGTAAAAAATTACTCAAAAGATACTTGTTTATAAATACCTTTAGACAACCCTGTGTTAGAGATCTGCTTTGCAAACTGTGCTCTGAAAGTAAAGAGTATGGTTAGGAACGAGTGCAAGCTTGCTGCACTGTGTCTCTTACAATATAGAAAGCTCGCCAATGTAATATGCAGGCATCCACTCCTGCCAGCCTTGTTATTAGGAGACGGTGGGGGGAAGCAGTTAGATTAATAAGTGGCTCTTGGGGGGCCTCTTTTTGTGGTCACACTGTTTTGGCAAACCAGTCCTCTGATTTTCTCAATGCTCCTTTGTTGAATGGGTTAATAGGGTCTAGTTCTCCATTGGCAATTGAACTGAAACAAGTAGTACCAAGAGAGAATACGAGAGATGAAGACATAAATGCAGAGGGGAAGGGGGAAAAAAAGAAATTCAGTTTTAGTGGGGGATGACGGTCTTACCTTTTCGCGCTTAATTGGCCGTATTGTCTCCAAAAGTTAATTGGTTACTTAGTCCAGGTAGTTAGTAAAATGTTTAGCTGCGTCAAAAAGCTCAGGCTCCCACTGTTAATGGGGCATGAAATGGAATGTTTGATGCTGCAAATAAAATCACTGATATTCAAGGATGTTATGGTAGGTAATGCGTTGAAACTGCCATTTAATGGGTCCTGGAAGATTAGGGTAGTGTCATCTGGAACCGCCCGGTCTTTTTTCTGACATTGTTAGTTGCTTCTTCATTTACTTAACGGCTGTCTGCACTGATTACATAGGCATAAAACTACCCACAAAAAACAACAGAGACATGCTCTATTAGCGGTCCAATTAGAACTATTTGCATATTCCACTTCATTTCTGCTTAAGCGAAATCCCTAATACAACTTTAGCAATAGGAATCAATTGTAACGTTTACAAAAGGCCCCTCTGCAGTGTGATATCTCTCTTGGTTTTTTATGTCTTTAATAACCCTTAAACAGGGCTAGCTGTGCCAGGCTCTCTATCAGCTTACTCTCACTATCTTTTTATATATTCTTTAAATGTATTCATGTACTTAGCTTCCTGGATTTTCATTCCCTGTACCAACCCTAGCTATAGAATAATAAACCTATCCCTCATTCTACATCACGTTGGACTTGTTTATCCAAAGAAATTTTCTGGTCAGATTTTGTTGTTTTTGATGAAGAAAATGTTTAAGGCAATGTTGGACCAGATGCTTAAATCCACCTGATACTAAACACAATTTATATCCATTTTTCTTTACTACTTTGCAGATAGAACCATGTTAAACCTTGCTTGAATTCCAAAGGAAATTAAAAATCAATGCAGCCACAATGTTTATTCACAATATGATGGTGCTGAATGATTCAGAGTAGCTGCCATCCATGTAAAGTACTGTAGCTTATAGCTGTGATGGATAAACCAGTGCAGTACCTTCTCTTGTCACACTCTTGGTCTATGGAGGCCAAGCAGTAGAGTTGTTGCCCCTTTGCACCAGGACATCATTACAGCAGCACTGCATCATAATGAAAAGCACATTTAAAGACAAGTAACACCTTACAATTGTTGTCTTATTGTAGATGTACCTTGCTGCAGTTCCTGTATCTGAATTCATTGTGTTCTTGATTGCATTTGCATGCTGGCAGCCCTGGCCTGTTGCTACCTTTCACCAAAGCTTAAGTCTCACCCCACTGGAACCATGCTTTTTTCTACAATCAGTATTCCACTACAATAAAAATGATGATCTTCTATTGTCATATGTTCAATATCATTGCCAATTCTATAGGAGATACCAAACTTCTAAATGCTTGGATTGACAGGTCTATTTGGAGCCATTTCTAATTAAGACTAGAGATGTCGCGAACTGTTCGCCGGCGAACTTGTTCGCGCGAACATCGGGTGTTCGCGCTCGCCGGAAGTTCGCGAACGTCGCGCGACGTTCGCCATTTTGGGTTCGCCATTGTTGGCGCTTTTTTTTGCCCTCTCACCCCAGACCAGCAGGTACATGGCAGCCAATCAGGAAGCTCTCCCCTGGACCACTCCCCTTCCCTATAAAAACCGAAGCCCTGCAGCGTTTTTTCACTCTGCCTGTGTGTGCTGAAGAGATAGTGTAGGGAGAGAGCTGCTGCCTGTTAGTGATTTCAGGGACAGTTGAAAGTTTGCTGGCTAGTAATCGTTTTGATACTGCTCTGTTATTGGAGGGACAGAAGTCTGCAGGGGTTTGAGGGACATTTAAGCTTAGGTAGCTTTGCTGGCTAGTAATCTACCTTCTACTGCAGTGCTCTGTATGTAGCTGCAGTGGGCAGCTGTCCTGCTTCTGATCTCATCTGCTGACTGCTGCAATAACAGTAGTCCTTGTAAGGACTGCTTTTATTTATTTTTTTGTTGTTTTACTACTACTACTACTACTACTACTATAAGAGCCCAGTGCTATTAGTCTAGCAGTGTTGGGGAGTGGGACTGGTGTGCTAATCTGCTGCTCCTAGTAGTTCAGCAGCACCAACTTTAATTTTTTTTTTTTAATATTCATTTTTTTTTATTTTACTTTTTTTTATTTTACTACCGCTGTAGTAGTGTATAAGTTGACCTTTTAGGCATTATTTGCCCTGTAGGCATTATTTGCACACTGTTTTCTTCAACCCGCCATCGAGCTGTGTGACCTTGTTCACATTCTGTCTAAATATCCATAATATTACCGTCTCCAGAAAAAACACCGGAGTCACTTTTTTCAAGCAGCCATAATATATTTTACGTAATCCGTATCCACCGCTGTAGTAGTGTATACGTTGGCCTTGTAGGCATTATTTGCACACTGTTTTCTTCAACCCGCCATCGAGCTGTGTGACCTTGTTCCCATTCTGTCTAAATATCCATAATATTACCGTCTCCAGAAAAAACACCGGAGTCACTTTTTTCAAGCAGCATTCATATATTTTACGTAATCCGTATCCACCGCTGTAGTAGTGTATACGTTGGCCTTGTAGGCATTATTTGCACACTGTTTTCTTCAACCCGCCATCGAGCTGTGTGACCTTGTTCCCATTCTGTCTAAATATCCATAATATTACCGTCTCCAGAAAAAACACCGGAGTCACTTTTTTCAAGCAGCATTCATATATTTTACGTAATCCGTATCCACCGCTGTAGTAGTGTATACGTTGGCCTTGTAGGCATTATTTGCACACTGTTTTCTTCAACCCGCCATCGAGCTGTGTGACCTTGTTCCCATTCTGTCTAAATATCCATAATATTACCGTCTCCAGAAAAAAACACCGGAGTCACTTTTTTCAAGCAGCATTCATATATTTTACGTAATCCGTATCCACCGCTGTAGTAGTGTATACGTTGGCCTTGTAGGCATTATTTGCACAGTGTTTTCTTCAACCCGCCATCGAGCTGTGTGAGCTTGTTCACATTTTGTCTAAATATTGATAATATTATCGTCTCTAGAAAAACCACTTGAGTTACTTTTTTTCAAGCAGCATTCATATATTTTACGTAATCCGTATCCACCGCTGTAGTAGTGTATACGTTGACCTTGTAGGCATTATTTGCACACTGTTTTCTTCAACCCGCCATCGAGCTGTGTGAGCTTGTTCACATTTTGTCTAAATATTGATAATATTATCGTCTCTAGAAAAACCACTTGAGTTACTTTTTTTCAAGCAGCATTCATATATTTTACGTAATCCGTATCCACCGCTGTAGTAGTGTATACGTTGACCTTGTAGGCATTATTTGCACACTGTTTTCTTCAACCCGCCATCGAGCTGTGTGAGCTTGTTCACATTTTGTCTAAATATTGATAATATTATCGTCTCTAGAAAAACCACTTGAGTTACTTTTTTTCAAGCAGCATTCATATATTTTACGTAATCCGTATCCACCGCTGTAGTAGTGTATACGTTGACCTTGTAGGCATTATTTGCATACTGTTTTCTTCAACCCGCCATCGAGCTGTGTGAGCTTGTTCACATTTTGTCTAAATATTGATAATATTATCGTCTCTAGAAAAACCACTTGAGTTACTTTTTTTCAAGCAGCATTCATATATTTTACGTAATCCGTATCCACCGCTGTAGTAGTGTATACGTTGACTTTGTAGGCATTATTTGCACAGTGTTTTCTTCAACCCGCCATCTAGCTGTGTGTATTATCGTTTCCAGAAAAACCAACTGAGTTTTTGTTGTTGTTGTTGTTTTTTTAAAAATAATGCCAGGCAAAGGCAGGCCGCCACGCAGAGGCCGTGCTAGGGGCCGTGCTGCTATGCAATCCTGTGGCCCTAGCAAATTTCCCAGTTTTAAAAAGCCAATGACCCTGAACTCCCAAAATGCTGAAGAGGTAGTTGACTGGCTTACACAGCACACCCCATCCTCTACCGTTTCTAACTTTACCACAACATCCTCCTCATCCTCCACTGCTATGGCCACCCCACGTAACACTTCCTCCACCACCGGTGCCCCTTCTTCACTGGGGTCAGAGGAGTTATTTTCCAATGAGTTTCTTGAACTGAGTAATGCGCAACCATTATTGCCAGAAGAAGATGAAGGAGATGAGGACCTTACACCAGATTTAATTCTGGCAGAGAACACGATAGAGATGGACATAATGAGTGATGAGGAGGAGGTCCCCGCTGCTGCTTCCTTCTGTGATGTGTCAGAAGAAATTGATGCATCTGAGGAGAATGATGATGAGGAGATTGATGTTTTGTGGGTGCCTAGTAGAAGAGAGCAAGAGGAGGGTAGTTCAGATGGAGAGACGGAGAGTCAGAGAGGCAGTAGGAGAATAAGACTTAGAAGAAGCAGGGAGGACAGCCCGCAGGGATCAGCAGGGCAACAACATGTATCGGCACCTGTGTTCAGCCGGCCAACGCACCCGCCATTGCCGCCAATACCGCCAACTCCGCCAACTTCTACTGTTACCGCCAGATCGCACACTTCCAAAAAGTCAGCAGTGTGGGATTTTTTTAATGTGTGTGCCTCTGACAAAAGCATTGTAATTTGCAATGAGTGCAGTCAGAAACTGAGCCTTGGTAAGCCCAACAGCCACATAGGTACAACTTCTATGCGAAGGCACATGAGCGGCAAGCACAAAGCACTTTGGGAGCAACACCTCAAAGGCAACAGGCAAACTAAAAGCCACACTCCTTCTGGTCCAGCATCTTACTGCTCTACCTCTGCTCTCCTTGACCCGTCTGAACCACCCTCCACTCCGCCTTCCACCTTGACCACCTGTTCCCATTCCCAGTCATCTGCCACCAGCCAAGTTTCTGTGAAGGCCATGTTTGAGCGTAAGAAGCCAATGTCTGACTGTCACCCCCTTGCCCGGCGTCTGACAGCTGGCTTGTCTGCACTCTTAGCCCGCCAGCTTTTACCATACCAGCTGGTGGACTCTGAGGCCTTCCGCAAATTTGTAGCAATTGGGACACCGCAGTGGAAGGTACCCAGCCGCAATTTTTTTTCTAAAAAGGGAATACCACACCTGTACCAACATGTGCAGAGCCAAGTTACCGCATCTCTGTCACTTAGTGTTGGGCCAAAGGTCCATATGACTACTGACGCATGGTCCTCCAAGCATGGTCAGGGCAGGTATGTCACCTACACTGCCCACTGGGTGAACTTGGTAATGGCTGGGAAGCAGGGAATGGGTAGCTCAACAACAACAGTGGAGTTGGTGTCACCGCCACGGATTGCACGCGGTTCTGCCACCACCTCTACTCCTCCATCGCTCTCTACCTCGTCTTCTTCTTCTTCTTACTCTGCTGCTGGGTCCTCCTTCTCCTCCTCCACACCTGTGCACCCCCAGCTCCCCCTAGGCTATTCGACGTGCCAGGTACGCCGTTGTCACGCTGTCTTGGGGATGACGTGCCTGGAAAGCAAAAACCATACCGGATCTGTACTCCTGTCATCTCTGCAGTCACAGGCCGATCGGTGGCTGACCCCACACCAACTGCAGATCGGAAAAGTGGTGTGTGACAATGGAAGCAATCTGTTGGCAGCGTTGAGACTAGGCAATTTAACACATGTGCCCTGCATGGCACATGTGTTAAATTTAATAGTCCAACGTTTTGTCTCCAAGTACCCAGGATTCCAGGACGTTCTCACCCAGTCCAGAAAGGTGTCGGCCCATTTCAGACGTTCCTACACAGCCATGGCACGCCTTGCTGACATTCAGCAGCGCTACAACATGCCAGTCAGGCGTTTGATTTCTGACAGCCAGACTCGCTGGAATTCAACGCTCCTTATGTTGGAACGTCTGCTGCAACAACAAAGGGCCGTCAACGAGTACCTTTTTGAACTGGGTGGTAGGACTGGATCTGCACAGCTGGGGATTTTTTTCCCCCGTTACTGGGTGCTTATGCGCGATGCCTGCAGGCTCATGCGACCTTTTGAAGAGGTGACAAATATGGTCAGTCGCACCGAAGGCACCATCAGCGACCTAATACCCTTCGCTTTCTTCCTGGAGCGTGCCGTGCGACGAGTGACAGATGAGGCTGTAGACCAGCGTGACGAGGAGCTGGAAGCGCACGATTTCTGGTCGGAATCACCAGAACGAACCCAGGCACCTGCTGCAACGCAGGGAGAGGTGCCAGAAGTGGAGTCAGAGGAGGAAGGTGGCTTTGTGGAGGAGGAGGAGGAGGACCAACAGGAGCAGGCTTCCCAGGGGGCTAGTGGTGACCTTTTGGGGACCCCTGGTCTTGTACGTGGCTGGGGGGAGGAGACCGTGGATGATGCAGTCCTTGATAATGAGGAAGCGGAGATGGATAGCTCTGCATCCAACCTTGTGAGAATGGGGTCTTTCATGCTGTCATGCCTGTTGAAGGACCCCCGTATCAAGAGGCTTAAGGAGAAGGACCTGTACTGGGTCGCAACGCTACTAGACCCTCGGTACAAGCATAAAGTGTCAGAAATGTTACCAACATACCACAAGTCCGAAAAGATGCGGCATTTACAAACCAGCCTGCAAAACATGTTGTACAATGCTTTTAAGGGTGATGTCACTTCAGGAACTCATCAACATTCCAGGGGCAGAGGTGCCAGTAATCCTGCCACGAGCACACCTGCAAGGACAAAGCCCTTTGGCCAGTCTGTAACGTCAGACATGCAAATGTTTTTCTGTCCAAGGCAGCGCCACAACCCTTCTGGATCCACCCTCAAAGAACGCCTCGACCGGCAGGTAGCGGACTACCTGGCATTAACTGCAGATATCGACACTCTGAGGAGCGATGAACCCCTGGACTACTGGGTGCGCAGGCTTGATCTGTGGCCAGAGCTGTCACAATTTGCCATGAACCTCTTGTCTTGCCCAGCCTCAAGTGTGCTCTCAGAAAGGACCTTCAGTGCAGCAGGAGGGATTGTAACTGAGAAGAGAACTCGCCTAGGTCACAAAAGTGTCGATTACCTGACCTTTATTAAAATGAATGAGGGGTGGATCTCGGAGGGTTACTGCACGCCGGAAGACTTGTTCTGACTTCTATGCAGCTGTCCTTCTCTTCAAGCCTCATGACTCCACACACAGCTGTCCTTTAGCGTCCTCCTCCTCCCTCCGCCACCGTTACAAACTAGGGTGCAAACCCTACTGGTTTAATTTTTTCTGGCCTCTGTGCTTCAGTGGCTGCAACCAAAAAAACTGGGCAAACAATGTCTACAAGGTCAACGTATGGCAAAAAATGACTATTTTCAGCATTTATATGGCATATTTTTTCTGGCAACTGTGCTTCAGTGGCTGCGTCCAAAAAAATGCATATTTTCTGCATTTATATGGCATAATTTTTCTGGCAACTGTGCTTCAGTGGCTGCGACCAAAAAAATGCATATTTTCTGCATTTATATGGCATAATTTTTCTGGCCTCTGTGCTTCAGTGGCTGCAACCAAAAAAATTTATATTTTCAGCATTTATATGGCATAATTTTTCTGGCCTCTGTGCTTCAGTGGCTGCAACCAAAAAAATTTATATTTTCAGCATTTATATGGCATAATTTTTCTGGCAACTGTGCTTCAGTGGCTGCGACCAAAAAAATTACTATTTTCAGCATTTATATGGCATATTTTTTCTGGCCTCTGTGCTTCAGTGGCTGCGGCCAAAAAAACTGGGCAAACAATGCCTACAAGGTCAACGACGTTGACCTTGTAGGCATTGTTTGCCCAGTTTTTTTGGCCGCAGCCACTGAAGCACAGAGGCCAGAAAAAATATGCCATATAAATGCTGAAAATAGTAATTTTTTGCCATACGTTGACTCAACGTATATGGCAAAAAATGACTATTTTCAGCATTTATATGGCATATTTTTTCTGGCAACTGTGCTTCAGTGGCTGCGACCAAAAAAATGCATATTTTCTGCATTTATATGGCATAATTTTTCTGGCCTCTGTGCTTCAGTGGCTGCAACCAAAAAAATTTATATTTTCAGCATTTATATGGCATAATTTTTCTGGCAACTGTGCTTCAGTGGCTGCGTCCAAAAAAACTGGGCAAACAATGTCTACAAGGTCAACGTATGGCGAAAAATTACTATTTTCAGCATTTATATGGCATATTTTTTCTGGCAACTGTGCTTCAGTGGCTGCGTCCAAAAAAACTGGGCAAACAATGCCTACAAGGTCAACGTATGGCAGTTGTTTAAAGAGAACAGTAGATTACTAGCCAGCAAAGCTACCTAAGCTAAAATGTCCCTCAAATCCCTGCAGACTTCTGTCCCTCCAATACAGAGCAGTATCAAGCAGATTACTAGCCAGCAAGCTTACTATCATCTGTCCCTGAAATCACTAACAGCTCTCCCCCTACACTATCTCTTCCAAGCACACACAGGCAGATTTTTCAGATACATTTTTGCCCTTGATCCCCCTCTGGCATGCCACTGTCCAGGTCGTTGCACCCTTTAAACAACTTTAAAATCATTTTTCTGGCCAGAAATGTCTTTTCTAGATGTTAAAGTTCGCCTTCCCATTGAAGTCTATGGGGTTCGCGAACCGTTCGCGAACCGCTCGCATTTTTGCGCAAGTTCGCGAATATGTTCGCGAACTTTTTTTCCGACGTTCGCTACATCCCTAATTAAGACAGGTTTATGGAACTAGCCATTATTATTCATTACATCATGTACCACTTGTGAGCCCTCTTTTTTGGGGTTTTCTCTGGTTCCTTTCATGTTTTGAGTTCTTGGTTTGGATTTATGCAAAACTCCAAAAACCCCAAAACCCCAAGGAGCTCCAGTCATAAAAACAGTTCTATCATTATTAAAAATAATAATATTTTTAGTGCACTGTTTTATCTTTTTTGGGTGCTTTTTTCCTGATCATTTAATGATTTAATGATTATTATCATTATTTTCCCTAACCTGCCCAGCACTTTGTCTAAGATAACCAATAACCCGGCTTTCAAACATACTTGGACTCTATATAGAAAAAGTCAGATAAAATGTAACTATGGAATTTGAAGTTTTTTAAGAGACAGTTCTTCGATTTTCGAATGGTCGAATTTGTGAAGTATTTTCAATTCAAATCGAATTTTGGCCTATTTCAATTACTTTGAAATTCGAAGTTTTTGAATTCAAAAATTCACTTTGACCCTTAGTAAATGGGCCCCTTAATCTAGATCATTGTTTATTGAAATGTTTTTAACTTGTTAGTTTGATTACAGTATTAATAAAGCTGTGGCCTTTCACATCCGTCTGTGAATGTTGTGTGTACTTTCTTGGAGCGAACATGGAAATTGTAAGTGGCAACGGTTCAGTAGGGGGTCCTGACAACTGCTTGCCTTGACGCTGCCCTGGCCATTATAAGTTAGGAAGAGATATCCTATGTAAATAATGCTATAACATTATGCTTTATAAAGAGACAGGAATCAAACATATATTTCTTTCCTAATGGTATACCCATTTTAATCCCTTTATTAAAAGTGTAATCAATGGAGAGTGCAGACCATATTCTAATTTATAGGAAACCGGGTTGGGATGGAGCCAACTCCAGTTTTTATTATTTGAATCAAAATCAAATCATTTTCACAAGCTTATGTGTGGGGTGGTGACTACCTTAACACATTTCGTACAGTGGTACAGTCAACTTAAATTAAGCACATGCCTTTTTATTGTTTTCATGTTTGAGATCATTACAAATGGTTATCATTTACTCTTTTATATTGGTCTCTCTTGTTACTGTGGGTTATCTACAACAGATTGCCAACATGTAATGTAATGAGTACAAATTGCTAGCTTTGATTTTAATAGCACCCTTTGTGTACCACATTGGTCACACTGCTGGAGTGTGTTTGCTACTAGTACACTGTTGTTGTTAGTTTTCAGCTTAGAGTGGTTATTTAAGCCTAAAAACAGCTGTTTCTACAGAATGATGGATATCAGAAGACTAATTACCTCTTCTTTATATACAACAAAAACCCAGGCAAGTAGTGGGAAGAGATGTACCAATTCCAAGTTATGTGAAAAAGCTGTTATTGAGACATGATCGTACATATTTGTATTATTTTAGCAACTGATCCACAGGTGAATTTAATTTGAAAAGCAGAATATAAGCAGATATAGACATTGGTATGAGTCTGAATGTTTTATGGCAGTTGAATAGACCCACAGCAATTTGCTCAAATCGTTCTCTTCCTTTAATGTATCATAGAACAATCAGACTATGGGTCAGACTGGAATAGAAACTTCTTCCTTTGATGTTTTATCTCATACCCTCTCCAGTAAAACATATACCTTTCCCAGACACACCACTTATTCCCTCTGCATTTTTTACATTCTGAGTTGACCTACTTTTCACATGTGACTTGGCTCACATGCACGTTGATGCCCTTTTCCTGTTAGTTGCATGATTTTACATTTCAGACCAATTATTTAAAATGCATTATTATTATTATTATGCCTTTTTAGAAACTGTTAATATATTCCACAATGCTGTTTCAGGTATGGGATCCATTATCCAGAAACCTATTATCCAGAAAGCTCTGAATTAGGGGAAGGCCATCTACCATAGACTGCATTTTAATCAAATGATTCCAATTTTTATAAAGTGTTTCTTTTTTCTCTGTAATAATAAAACAGCACCTTGTGCTTGATCCCAACTAAGATATAATGAATCCTTATTGGAGGCAAAAAAATCCTCTTGGGTTTAATTAATGTTTAAATTATTTTTAGCAGACTTAAGCTACAGGGATCCATATTACAGAAATACCTCTTATCCAGAACATCCCAAGCATTTTGGATAACAGGACCCATACCTGTATTACTAATACAAGAGAGTGACACATGTATTTAATGGATGATAGAGGCCTACTGTATGTAGGGACCCTGGAACAGGTGGAGCGGAGTAAGGCATGACTTAGGGGACAAATAGGAAATTAAGGGGAGGTCTGAATGGTGCATTGTGGGGATTGTAGGCAGGTCAGTACCGCAACTATAGGGGGGTGGGCCCTGGTGCGTGACACGCAGCCGGGCCCCGCCCTCCTCCGTACGCCCCGCATTTCAGTGGCGCACGGGCTGTCGGGGGGCCCTGAGGGGGTGAGAGCCTTGGCCCGCTCGCCCCCCCTGCTCCCCCGGTAGTTCCGCCACTGTCTGACCCTATAAAGGGAGGTAAAAAGTGCGGGAGAGAAGTCCAGGGGCGTAACTACAGAGGAAGCAGACCCTGCGGCCGCAGGGGGGCCCAGGAGGTACAGGGGGCCCCATGAGGCTCTCATTGATGAGCAATTTAAACATATATTGGTAAAACAGGACAAACACTGGATATGTTGGGGGCCCTAAAATTAATTTGCTGTGGGGCCCAGCAACATCTAGTTACGCCACTGGAGAAGTCTTACCTTTTGCAGAAGTCAAGGGAGGCAGTGTTTACCGCCCGCCCATAAGGGAGGATAGGGGTTACAATGTTGCAGCTTGGCGGTGTGGGTTTTGCCCCAATGGGTAGCCAAATAAGGGGGGCTGGAGTGTTAAGGTGAGATTGGCCTGGGGCTAGGCTTAGGGGCAAGGAGGAAACAGTGAGGAGTAAGTAAGTGAGGAAACAGGACGGAGGCTTGCTTAGGCTGGAGAACAGGTTGATTATGAAGAGTAATGTGAATTCATGATAAGATACTGTTGAATGTTATGCAACCTTAAGCGGTTAAATGTTATGCAGCCTTAAACGGCTATTATTTTATATGTCACAGCTTATCCATTTGTTATGCATTTGTTACACTAAGATTAATATTATGGGTATGTTGGTGGATGGTTTCCCTAAGCTTGGTGAGTTGTTAATAAATAAGCTGCGGCCTTTTCCACCCATAAAATGTTGTTTTGTGTTTTATTGGGGTTCAAAGAGTTAATTGACGTTATTGAGTCATACGTAAGTCATGTTCTGCAAAGATAGCTTACAGCCTAATGAGAATTTGGAACTCAACCCCCCCAACACACACACACAAATATGCAACATTGAATAATGTTACTGTAAATATATTAGGCAGTGATATTAGGCTTCGTTATATAGAGGCTAAGGCTGAAATAATAACCAGAATATTAAAACTTTGTGACAAATAATTGCAATGTAACGTATAACTGGCCAATCCCATCTTAAGCTGCTTTGTTTACTAACATCTGGCAGAGGATTTATATGTAATAAAAGGCACTCAGGGTCATTTATTAACACTGGGCAAATTTGCCCATGGGCAGTAACCCATGGCAACCAATCAGATTGCTGCATTCATTGTTCTACTTGCAGCTGGTTTCAAAAAGCTAATCACTGATTGGTTGCTATAGGTAACTGCCCATGGGCAAATTTGCCCAGTGTTGATAAATGAACCCCACTGAGTTTGCCAAGGAGAAGTAACCCATACAAGCCAATAAGATGTCTAAACAGGTGACTATTAAATTCTACCTGCTGATTGGTTGATACAGGTTACTGCTCCTGGGCCAACTTTTATTACATTTTATTACATAACCCCCCACATACTGTACATACTAACTTGTGTAGAGCACAACACACAGAGCATCTAAACCTGTGGATGGTGCAGAGAAGCTGCATTTTCCATTCTTGTGCTGGTTGTGCCTTGATGTGTCTACACAAAGCACAAAGGGCAGCGCACTTAAGGAAGCCATGGGGGCAGCCATTCAAGCACAGGATGCATAGTAGATAACAGATAAATCCTGAAAAATCCAATTGTATACTAGAGAGCTTATCTGTTATCTGCTGTGTATCCTGTGCCTATTCTCCTTTTTCTCAGCTTGAATGAGCCCTATAATGTCAAATCATATGTGTAAATCTGAATATATGTTTATGTGCATTGCATGATTATTTACACCGATACAGAAGTGCTGCAGTTTCATTTTATAACTTCTGAAGGCACTTTGCATCTAAGTAGACCCTTAACTTTCTCCTGACAGAGAGAGTGCTCATGCCTAAAAAATACTAGGTTCTCCTTATCATTATGGCATGAACTACATGATTGATCCAATTCCACCCAACCCAACCAAAACCAACGTATTGGGTTTATTTAATGTTTAATTCTTTCTTTTAGTAGACTTCCATTTTTGAGATCCAAATTACAGAAAGATCCCTTGTCCAGAAAACCCCAGGTCCTGAGCATACTGGAAAACAAGTCCCATACCTGTACCATTTATAAATGCTACACATACAGCTTTCATATTGTTGTTGAATGTTATAGTGTGATTATTACACACCTGGAGGAATAAATCACTAACAGTCACAAAAGACAGACTACATATGTACATTCTCTTTTTATCGATATAGCCCGATATAGTTTGTCAACTTAAAGGGGTTGTTCACCTTTGAGACAACTTTTAGTATGATGTAGAGAGGGATATTGTGAGACAATTTGCAATTGGTATTAATTTTTTATTATTTAATGTTTTTCAGTTATTTAGATTTTTATTCAGCAGCTCTTCACTTTGCATTTTAAGCAATCTGGTAGCTAGGGTCCAAATCCCCCTAGCAACCACACATTGATTTGACTAAGAGACTGGAATGTGAATAGGAGAGGCCTGAAATGAAAGATGAGTAATAAAAATTTGCAATAACAATACATTTGTTGCCTTACAGAGCTTTTGCTTTATCTTTTGCCTGGTTTCCCTCATTTGCCTGTAAGGTGTTAGCGGATGGAAGACTAACGAATCACTGGAAATGGCATCAAAAAGGTATGACTTGGCTCATCTTCTGTCTCCTCTAACCAAAATGTTATTTGTCCTGGTCAGAACACATCTCCCACCCGCTCAGAGAAGTTGTTGCTTCAGTTCATGCTGTTTGATTGTGAATGCACTCAGTGGCTGAACAGTGATTAAGATTATCCCATTACCCTGGAACTGTTTATCTACATATGCTTCAGGCAGCCTTTCCTATACCTCCAAAACTTTATAGTAAAATACAAAATCAATACCATTTATAGCCACAATAATCTCTTCCCACTACACTCCTAAGCAGCAAACCCATTATGCTTGTCTGCGCTTTTTAAAAAGAGCTAAATTGATTAAAAAACACAAGAAAAAAATCAGGGATTGGTTTGGAAGAAAGCTATTCAACGTGCATAGATTAGAATGATATCTTATTAATGTTTGTGCTCTTCACCAGAATGATGATTTGCAAATGGCAGTTTTACATAACATATGAGAATGTAGGGATTTATTATAAATCTTATTTGGGAATAATAATCCCAAAGGTCTTGGAATTTTTGACATGGTTTTCCTAGCATCCAGGTAGATCATCTGTCAAGGGTCAAGGTTGAGATATATAATGTAGATATAAATAAATTAAACAAATAAATGTGTGTGTATGTAAAAAAAACAAAATAATGAAAAATTGCAAATTGTCTTACAATATTACCATCTGCAGTTTAATATGAAAGTTGAATTTTAAGGTGAACTGCCACTTTAACGTTATAGGGTTATACCAAGTACCGGTATAGATACTATTATCGTCTTGGGTTTTTCAGTAATTGGGATCTCCATTGCTAAAAATCATTTAAACATTTATAAATAAGCTCAATAGGATTGTTTTGTCACCAATTTGAATCAATGCAGCTTAGTGACCATCAAGTACAAGGTTTTATTATTACAGAAAAATAAGTATATCTTTAAAAAAATAAAATGATTTGCTTAAATTGGACTTGAAAAAGACAGCCTTTCCATCATTCGGAGCTTTCTGGATAATGGGTTTCTAGATAAGGGATCCTATACCATTTAGAACTTGATAAAGGATTTGCCATTCTATGCGATAAGAGAATTCTCACCCTGTCTTAAAATTACTGGGGAATAGCTATTTGTAAATGAGCAGTGTATCCCTCTAAGAGAAATACCAATATATACAACTCTATTGTTTTGTCTGACAGTAACAAGCATGCTGTTTCAGTGGAATGCTGGTTGAATTGATTCTGGGAATACTGATATTGCATATTTTATTTCAGCTCCTTTTTTAACATATTAGGATAAAACATGAAAAAAAAAAGCTAATAGATGTTTCTGGGATTATTAAACAGATCCTACATTTGCCGCATAAGATAATATATTGGCAGTATTAAAATAAATGATTATTTACATATTTCAATTTTCAGCTCTGACAATTTAATTTGCATGTAAAATTTCGTTTATTAAAATGTTCTAAACTTTACCGTAAAACTAAATAAAGGGTAATGGTTTCATTAGAATATTTGTCTTTTGAGTGCTGGTATTTTCTTGATGTCATAGGTATGCAAATTGTTTTCTAATTCTTTTTAATTCAAACTGCTGTACGGTATTAATCCTTTTAAATAAATGCAGGCAACATTTGAGGCATACAGGATATCAGCATTTCCCTTTTCTTTTGTTACCTATAGTTAAGCTGTGGAATAAACAAGAGGCTACGTTCATAAAAATGTCTGCGAACTGGTTATAAAGCAGACGGTGAATTAATATGTTGCCTATTTATGATGCTCATCTTGACATGTAAACCTGTAAGAATATAAAGCACGGTTGGTTTATAGCAGGGTAGGTGGGAATAATCAGGGATGCAGGGGATCAACATATTCGCAAGGTGCAGCAATTGCACTGATCATTGCCAAAAGGTGTTATTGCCAAATGGATGGACCTTTAGGCTAGTGGCACACAAGGGATATCTCCACCTACCCCCTTAGGTCAAAATCCTAATAAAAGCATTTGGAACCGTATAACTAGATTCTGCATTTTATGTCTTCATGTAAAACCTATACCGGTCATGTCAGTATCCTAGAAAGTGTATAAAAGAACAATAACATTTATGTATATTGTTTTTCTAATACTAGGCTTTTACATATTACTGCTGTGTGGCTGAAAGACAAACACCGTCTTATTTTGCTGGAGAGTCTTAAATTAAAAGCCTCACATTTATACAGGAGCCTCGATAAATGTGGTATGAGTTTCTGCATGTTATTCATCCGCACGTGTTAATTGGGATTGGCATCAAATATTAGCTTTTCACCACAGTCTCAATTCTACCATACCAACCCCAAATCCCCTTTGATATTAAATAAACACACTGACACTGGAATGGGATTGGAAAGGTCAGAGCATGTTTATTACCATACAAAGTACATCACAATCCCAGAGAGCAAACATATCATAATAATACTAAACATACAATACTTAATATGCTGACCCTGTGCTGGCAAACAATAACAGATGTATATATTCTGCTGTGACGGAGACATCACCAAGCTGTGTAGGCTATAATAAGGTAGAACCATAAATATAGCTCATGCAGGCTCTATTTTATTAAAATAAGTAAAATGTACTCAAAATATTCCTTTTTTTGCTAGTTATCAAGCAATGAATGTAGAAAAACTCATTTGCAATGAAAGTCAACTGATACATTTTAATTTTAACTAAAGTTGACCAATTTATTGAAGGCAAAACATTCTATTCTATTCAATAGGGCAAATTGCTAAACAATTCATGAACTACAAGTATGGGATCCATTATATGGAAACAAATTATCCAGAAAGATCCAAATTACATGAAGACCATCTCCCATAGAATCCATTTTAATCAAATTATGAATTTTTTTTTTAATGATTACCTTTTTCTCTGTAATAATAAAACAGGACATCGTACTTGATCCCAACTAAGTTGTAAATTAAAATAAAATTAAGTAGATTTAAAGAAAAAGTTCATTGTGAAACTAAAAACTGGGTAAAAATTATTTCTAATATAGTTAGTTAGCCAAAAATGTAATGTATAAAGGCTGGAGTGATCAAATGTCCAACATAACAGAACCCAACTTCTTGCTTTTCAACTCTCTAACTCGGAGTTAGTCAATGATTTTAAGGGGGCCCACATGGGAGAGTCCACATTCGGTGAGTTTGCAATTTATCCTTAACATGACCCATATAAAGTCATTGATTGGTTACTGGCTGGTATACTAGTAACAACCTATCTATTTACCCAGTTTTTATTTTTATGCTGAACAATTCCTTTAAGGAATGGAGATCCAACTTGTGGGAAACTTATCCGGAATACCCCAAGTTCCGAGCACTCTGGATAACAGGTCGCATACCTGTATACCTAACTTTTAGTTAGCAACACTCTTAAACAGTTTTGTATTGCTCTGTAGAACAATGGTTGTACATTTGTTAATGACAACTACAGTGAAAGTTGCGAAGGTGTTGAATTCTTGCTTTAAAGCAATAGCTTTAAGAAAGTGTTGGATGGCTTTATAGAAAGGGATACAAAAAACAAAGTTATTGAAAATTAATCCAGGGTCAGGTTGGAGTTGACTTCAGATGGGGATTATTGCCCTTAGTAGTTAGGCAGGTTTCATCTGGACAAAAGGTTTGACCTTGATGAATATGTGTAGTTTTAGCCTCAATTACCATGTTACAATGTGATTGGACCATTGGCATTGGAAGCAACAAAATCATCTATGACGAAACAAATGCAATTTTTATATGAAACAGTTCTTTCCAGATAATGGCCTCCTCTCTGTTTTCCCTAATGCCTTGGTAATAGCATACCTTTAAAGGAAATTGCATACTATTTATAAGATAGTGGCATAAAAGCAGAGGTACTGTAGCAAGCTCAAGAGTAATAGAAGCCCTTGTGAGGTCTCGGCTAATGTACAATATAAAAAGGTTTGTGAGAAACAGGTCATCTTGCTCAAGGCTTGGAGGTACTAAGACTGTATGGCTTTATTTCCCCACTATTAGCCATATCTTATTGTGTACAAAGAAATAATTGCATTTTTACATTTCTACTTCCAATTCAGAACTGCCACAGCTATGCCTTCCTTTACACACACCAAGAAATTAGCGCCACCAAATAGTCATTGATAACATGATATTTCATTCCACTTAATGAATATGGTACCATTTTAATCTTCACATACGGGTATGGGATCCCCTATCTGGAAACCCGTTATCCAGAAAGCTCCAAATTACGGAATGGCTCCCATTTTTCAAAAAATTCTAATTTTTAAAAATAATTTCCTTTTATCTGTAACAATAAAACAATACCTTGTACTTGATCCAAACTAAGATATAATTAATCCTTATTGGAAGCAAAACCAGTCTATTGGGTTTATTCAATGTTTACCAGATTTTCTAGTAGACTTTAAGTATAAAGATCCAAATTACGGAAAGATCCATTATCCGGAAAACCCCAGGTCCTGAGCATTTTGGATCACAGATCCCATACCTGTATCCTTTAACAATTGCTAGCTATCCCCTGTGCATTCTTTCCTACTGATCATTTAAGTGTTCCTTTTAGCATTCATTCTGAATGGCTGACTGAGGACTTTGGGCTTTTCAAAAAGTGCTGGCAAAACTTTACGTTTCAGAAGCTTAATTCAATATTTTGTTAAAACAGACAAATAGTAGTTTATTCACCTCTAACTAGAAGCTGTTTCTGTCTGTATATAGTAAGATGGCCTAATGATGATTTTTGGGGTCCCTCACCATGAGTCAGGCCAGCAATATCACTGCTATATTTTGTATGTTCCCACTGAAAAACTTTAACACTTGAATGTGTATGAAATGTGGAGTTATCGTATTTTAAAGGAGAAGGAAAGGTTAAAACTAAGTTAGCTTTATCAGAAAGGTCCATCTAAATATACCAGTAAACCCCCCAAGTAGTGCTGCTCTGAGTCCCCTGTCAAAAGAAACACTGTATTTCTTCCTTCTAATGTGTACACATGGGCTTCTGTATCAGACTTCCTGCCTTCAGCTTAAACTTCATTGCCCTGGGCAAGAGCATGCTCAGTTTGCTCCTCTTCCCCCGCCCCCTCCCTTCTCTACTGTAATCTGAGCCCAGAGCAGGGAGAGACTCAGGCAGGAAGTGATGTCACACCATGTTAATACTGCAGCTCCTATCCTAAACAAACAGAGAGTTTCTAGAGCTTTTTACTCAGGTATGGTAAAACATTCTACAGAATAAATATAGCATTCTAGCTTGCACTATTGCGGCTAATCTATTGGCAATAAAATGCCTCAGTAGCTTTCCTTCTCCTTTAAGAATGTGTCGATATTTCTGACGTACAGCTCTTCCTTAAATTCTCTGTCCTTTCTGCTTAAGATACATTTTTGTATTGTTGCACTCATTTAGAGTGAATTATTAATCCAACGTTGTGCAATTTTAATGTGGTGTTACTAATAAACAGTACACCGGCCTGCAATAAAAACACATACATCAAAAATGCTGATAACACTTAGGAACCAACTTTATACTGAAAGGATCCTTTGCAAAATGCATGTCCTTTCATGTCCCTTGTTTTGTTTTATTAATAGGATTCAGCAGACAGACACAGAGTTACATTCTGCAATCGGGTATTTTATTAATATCAACCGTCAAAGGCAAAATGTTGGAGTATCCAATACTTAAGAGCATGCCAACCATCTATAAACAGAAAATTGCAGGCACAGCCAACTTTCCTAGGATCCTGCACACCAATTATACTAATGCTGATGACATATCTAGTTTAATGCAGACAACATTAAAACAGGCCCTATTTTCCTAGGAAAAAAAATCTAATTACACCGACCTCAAGTGCTCAATCAAAGCTGTTATTCTGTGGCTAAACAGCCTGGTGTTAATACAATTTGTGGAGATCTAGGCCGTGACTGTGAACGTCATGTTTTAACAATATCTAATGGGAGCTCCCGTAGGTAAATGAATATGCTAACAAGTAAGGTCGCTGCTAAATATAATATCTTTAAGCTGTTTAATTCCAAACAGTCCTTTAATAAATCAATTGACCGAGTGAGCTGATGCCCCTATCAATTATTCAAGAGGGCAAATAAATATTTCAGATGATTTGATAGGAAGTCTTGCACCGGTCTTGTGGAAAGCTTTGCATTTCATTACCCTATTGCTAAAACTTTTATAATGGGCCGTGCACATGTGGCTCGTGCACATTCCAGATGCAGCGGAAAAGCAGAATGAAAGCCGAAGAAGGAATAGGTTCAGTCAGGTAGTCTTTACAATGAAGAGCGATGACATGTTGCAGGAGGAAAATCTATTCTTTAAAACTGCCTGTTGTTTTCAGGCACCCCACACGGAGTCAAAGAGTGGCCTCTTTAGCAATGTGGGAATCATTACATTAGTTACTCTGCTTACTATACACTATTTTAACTATACCGACAGCTTTCTGTTTGAAGACTTATGGGAAATGTATCGCTTTTTTACTCTTTACTTTTGCAGATATTAGACAATTCTTGGAAAGGGTTTAACCAGTTTTGATTTACAGTTTCCAGCATAAATTTATTTGTACTTATACCCCTACTGAGGTAGAGCAACTGTGTAAGTGTGCAGCTGGCGTGTGGGACTCATAAAACATAAAATATGTACCAGTTCATCTGCAGCTTTTCATCAGCTGGAGAAGGGTTTATTTTGGAGTGGATCATTTTTTTCTTGCTGTGGACTGCAGATCCCAGTATCCTTAGACAACTAACAAGCTCCATTTGAGGGCATACATGGAAAATCATGGAAAAGAGAACTCTATGGGGCTGATCACGAATCGTATTTTTTTCTCTGGTCTGTTTTCAATAGTCTTAAACAATAAAAAATTTAAGATTTATTAAGTGTACAAACCACGGAAAACTCTAATACAAAACTTTGCCAAGTAAAAACAACCAAGGTCCCATAGTAGTCACTGGCAGCTGAGCTGATCCTATTGGACCTTCAGACTTTTAGTGGGTTTTGGGGGGGTTTTTTGGTAGCAATTGTCCAAGGTTTTAGAGTCTTTCATATTTTTTGGTACAGTCAGAGGGTTTTTCCATTAGGACTCTTTGGGGTTATTTTTCAAAGGTCAAGTTTGTGAGGTTTTTGTACCTTGAATAAACTCACAACCTGACTGCTTGACTATAGTGATGGGCGAATTTATTCGCCAGGTGCAAATTTGCGGCAAATTCCCGTGATTTACCACCGGCGAATAAATTCGCAAAACCACTGCGAAAATTCGCCAGCGTCCAAAAAAATGGACGCTGGTGCGAATGTTTCGCGAATTTGCGGGAAATTCGCCCATCACTACTTAAAAAAACTCGATTGAGTGCAATTGGAGGAAAACTTGAATACCTCGAATTGATCCAGTTATGGGCTAAAAAACCTTGAATTCCTTGAATTGATTTTGTTTTCAAGCACAAACCGCCATAAAAAAAATCCTCAAATGGTTGAAGGGACCTCTGCCATTGACTTACATGACCTTGACAGGTTTTAGTTGGAGTATTTTTGGATTCAGGCTTTTAGCAGCTTCAGGGTATACTTAATCTCGAAAGGTTTTTTTTCATCCTGCAAAATTTTAGTTTTTAGTGAAACTACCCTTGAAAAACTACATTTTTTTAAGAAAAACACAACTCGACCGTTAATAACCACCTTTATATTCAGATCTTTTAATAACTTTCTTGGCGTATATACTTTAAGAGAAATTTAGCTTAATTATGGTTTCAAAAAGCTTTAGTACAGTGTACCGCTAAAATTGGACCTTTAATAAATGAGCCTGCCTGACACCCTAGTGTTAGGACCTGATAAATAAAAACTATGTTTTAACCCTATACTAAAATCTTACCTTAATCACTATTTCATATCTACTTCATATATGACCAGGTTGCATGAAAAGATTGCAATTTATTTCTGAATGTTTGGATATAAAAGAGTAAAAAGTAAAACAAACATGTTGCAACATCTGTGTTTCTCTCTATTGATATTTATATTAACTTTCAAAAATATAGACAAAACACACACAAATAGATGACTATATGTAAGGTCCAAATAGAAAACATTTAATTGATTTGTTTAATTCATTGGCATTCACTGATATTGCCGGTGGCATGACCAATAGTAGCAAACTAGGGTTTAAACACTAGTGTGAATCAATGGAAAAGATGGTACTAATAAAGGTGCTTGCACCTGTGCAATCTCCTTGCACCAATATACCCCTTCAGCCACCCCTGAGTGATTTGGATGATCATCTTTAGTGCAATTTATAATGTAAGTCCAAAAAAGGGGCCAGTTGGTCACATCAGGACAATTTGGGCATCCAAGGGCTTAACTTACAATGTTTTCAGCTATATCTGACCTATTAACCTGGGGACATAATGATTTGGATTTTCTACCCTATATATTGTTAGGCTAAGATGTAGGCAGATTAATATCGCTAAATTATTGATGTTAAATATATAAAACATATTCTATTTTTTATTTTGGCTTTCTAGAGATACAATATAAAAATTAAAGATAGGACACATAAACATCTATAAAATGATTAACATCGACATTTCTGGTTTCTTTAGAGGGGGTAACTGCAGCGTATCAACAATATAGCCTACCACCTTAGCCCAGTATCTAGCTATTATAGGGCACGTCCAGATCATATGCCAGAGAGAGCCATCATTACCTCCACACCTTTTACACAATGGAAGGGGTATTTTCCCCATTTGATGAAGTCTATTAGGGGTCAAGTAAATCCTCATTAAGAATTTGTACTGAATAAGTCTGTCCCTGGTGCTTATTAGGAATTGGTAAAGCCTATCCGTTACTTCCTCCCAGTGCTCTTCAGTCAAACTGGGGATATCAGCCTGCCACTGACTGAAAAGGGAGCGGAACGGGGGGATTTGGAGGATTGCAGACAGGCATAGAGCCGGGAAACCATTTTAACTGGGTCCTCCTTCCTCAGTTGGACCAGAAGGGGAGGATCCCCCAATACCAACTCCCCAGACCCGAATTGTGCCCTAAACATATGTCTTAGCTGCAAATAACGGTACATAGGAAGGTCTGGAACGCCCAAATGATCTCTCAACGGAACCATATCCATGAACCTCCCATCACTCACAATGTCCCCCAGGTATTTGACATTGTGCTGGGCCCAGAACCACATGGCCTCTGATGGAAGGAAGTGCTGGAGGTGTGAATTCCTCCAGAGAGGCAACCGTGGGGACAGGATAGGGGATGGCAATTTGAACGTTCTCAGAGCAACTAACCAAGCCGCATGAGGGGCTACCATGCAAGGGGGTAGTGTAGGCGAGTCCCTCGGCTTCCTGAGGATATAATTACGAAGGGCTTCTAGGGATCCCACTAGACGGGCTTGTAGAGGTACATTAGGATTACTCAAAACTTGCGTTAACCACCAGTTAATATAACTAAGTTGGCTAGCTATATAGTAGTCGTGAAAACTAGGGAGATTCAATCCTCCATTCATAGACGTGGCCATCAGCTTGAGTGACGAGATTCTAGGGGCTTTGTTACACCAAAGAAAAGGGGTAATCAGAGCCTGTATGGCCTTACAGGTTTGTTTGGGTATAACCGTTGGGGAGTTATGAAATAGATATAAGTACTTGGGTAGATAGACCATCTTCACAATATTGATCCTGCCCCAGAGTGTTAAAGGGAGATTGCCCCAAGCCTGTAATACCGTGGCCAGTTGATGATTAATGGGAGAAATGTTCAAGGGCACAAATTGTTTCGGATCCAGATGGATGGTGATCCCCAAATATTTAAAGGAATCAACCCACTTAAGGCGGGAGTCAGCCGCTAGCTGGGGGTCTAAATCCGGGTCCAGTGGAAAAATCACAGACTTAGTCCAATTGATGCGGAGGCCAGCATATATTGTAAATCGGGCAAAGATGTTTAACACTTCCGTTAGAGAGGGACCAGGGTCCGCCAAATAAATTAATACATCGTCCGCATATAGTGAGATCCTTTCCTCTATTCGGCCATACTTAAGACCAGTGAGATTAGTGGAAATATCGCCAAAGCAAATAGGAGGGGCGACAGGGGGCAGCCCTGGCGCGTCCCCCTGCCCAGAGGAAAGGACGGAGTGATAAAGCCATTCACTAAGACCTGAGCTGTGGGATGACTGTATAGCAACTTGATCCACTTAATAAATTGTTTACCAAAACCAAAGGACTCCAACACTGCCCACAGGCAGATCCCAGGTTGTCATGAGGGACCTGCAAATTATAATAAAGCCGTCTTAAATTAACATCTGTGGACCTCTTGGGCATAAAACCGGTCTGGTCAGGTTCAATCAACTGAGTAATAACCTGTTGCAATCTGACCGCCAGCACCTTTGCCAGGATTTTGGCGTCTACATTTATTAAGGAGATGGGACGGTATGAACCGCATTGCTCCGGATCTTTCCCTTCCTTATGGATCAAAACAATGAGCACATTAGCAAAGGAGGGCGGGAGTTTACTGGCTTGGTTGGCCTGATTCAGAATTTCACAGAGGGTGGCCGGTGTTTTCTCCCCCAAGGTACGGTACCACTCCAGGGGTAGCCCATCTGGACCCGGGGCCTTAATTTTATTTTTTTGAATCATTTGAGATTTATTAATGCCTGATGCAGCAAAAAGCCCAAAACCATCTCAGACCTGCCTATTTTGAAGTTTCCTATCCTATTTAGAAGTTTCTGTGGTCTGCACTGGAATTAGCCCGAAAATCCGACCATTGCAAAAACAAAAAAAATGTACGATTTGGGTTTTTGATTGATTTTTTACCCCAAACCGATTAAATATAGATTTTTAATAATAAATACATTAAAATCGGGTATGGGAGTTCGGTCTGTTTTTTTTTTAAATGAGATAAAGTCGGATTTTAGTAAATAACCCTCCCCGTATGATATAAAGAGTGATTTTTATTCAGCAGCTCTCCAGTTTTCAGTTTCAGCAATCGGGTTGCTAGGGTCTAAATAACCCTAGAAACCATGCACTGTTTTGAATAAAAGACTGGAATATGAATAGCAATAACAATACATTTGTAGCCTTACAGATCATTTGTTTTTTTAGATGGGGTCAGTGATCTCCATTTGAAAGCTGGATAGAGTCAGAAGAAGAAGGCAAATAATTAAAATAATAATAACAAATAAAAAACAATTGTAAATTACTGTTACTCTGAATTGGATATGTAGCAATTTGTTTTGCACTTGAAATCGCAAGCAATCAGTTATTTACTTTCAAACACTCCAAGTAAATACTAAGTAGTTTGTATTTATTAATGGAACTGGATCAAACTATGCACCTGTTACATAACCTTCTGCCCAAAAAGGCCTAAATCTATATTCTATTTGTTTTACCTACTACTGGTTATGTTACCGAGCATGGATAACTCAGTGGTCTTCAGACTTTGGTTCCTCCCTTGAAGGTCCAACTATTTAGTAAACCATATACTGAACCAGTGACAAAACTTCTTGGTCCACCCCCAAATCTTTGCAGGGACCCAGACAGCAAAGCAACTCCTATCCGACCCCCCTCCAGCCTGTGATTTCCAAGATTTCTTATACCCCAATGCTACAAAAAGCCAGAAACAGAAAATCTGTCATCTCAGACTTGTTGAAGTCCTATATAAGTCATACATGGGAGAGGCACCTATCCTAAACTGAAGTTATTATGATCTTCTTGGATTTATCCCAAAAATCTGACTTTTTTGGGGTATTCGGGCAAAAAGCAAGCTTTTCGAGAAAAAAACATACAATTCGGGTTTTTGCATGAGTTTTTTACCGATCTGATTAAATCAACTTAATTTATTAATAAATAAGGCAAAATCGGTCATGGGAGTTTGGTCAAGCTTTTTTATTGGGACAACAGTATACATTCTAATAAAAGGGCAGCCAAGTTTGGGAGTTTTACTTTGAAAGCAGCTAGTAAGTTGCAGGTAAAACTTAGTCCCTTTGTAAAATGTATAATAAAGCAGCTTAAATATATTGCAATATATGGACAAACAATCCCTGTTTTGTTTAAAGGGTAAGGCATTTTTCAGTAGCAGTATGCACAAAATGTCTCGTCTTAAATATATTGATAATGGGTTGAGTGCAGAGGAATCTTGTATTTGACTATATGTATTTTGTGGTCACAGCCTCATTGCACCCCCGCCTAATGGTTTTAAAAATTAGTGCTGAGCACAACTTTTCCATGTTATATACAGTATATATATATATCACATGATAAGTATGACAATATCTATCTGACCCATCTTTCTCCGTTAAAAGCCATTGATTCCTTGACACAACTCACCTTTTCACCTGTCATTATCTTGGTTCATTTAAGGTTCAAACCCTCTGTGAAATAACCATTTGTTTTAAAGCAAACAGGCTCATTATTGCTTTGATGACTCAAAAGAATCTGTGGCAAATGAATAATGCTGTTGTGTGGTCAGAATTCTTTAGTGAACAATGCAGCTCTACAGTATAATACACAGCACTAGGAAACCATATCATATATGATAGCAAAGAATAGTAATAATATAGACCCACCCAATAAAAGATGTGAATTTGATGATGCTAAAGGGGTGGAGAATATACCCCTGTTTTGTTAATCAAGGGACTATAAAACAGGTTACACTGATAATTGAACTGAAACAGTATAATACAGGAAATAATTCTTCTTCTGTATAATCTGTTTACTACTTTCTAAGAAGTATTTTATTTGAAAAATAAAACAACTCTAGCAGACTGTTATAGAGAATTATAGAGCTCCAAACACAAGATCAAAAATACAGAGGGCGCACTTTTCGCTTTGATATCAAATGGATCTCATGGAGCACTACAGCATAACAGAATTTACATCCATTAAGAAGGTGTGATAATTATCTGTTAATTCAGTGTCAAGTTGGAACAATGTAAATCCTCTGAGATAAATGTAGTGCTGAACCTCAGGTTTATGGGGTCCCCCCACTCAACTCGCCATGTGCACTGCACATGTGACCCACATACCAAATGCCAGACTTTCAGATGGTCCAAAACTAGTGAAGGCAGGCAGAAGAGGTATGTGCTCAGCTATCCCCGACCTACCTACCCATGTTTCTAACCCTGTAACAGTGATGTTGCTCATAGCAACCAGAGCAGATTTTTGCTTTTGTTTTCTAACTTTTGAAATCAAATTGCTGATTGGTTGCTTTGGGCAACATCACCTGTAATGATTCACTTTTTACACAGCATGATAAATAAGCCCCTTTGTCTTGATTTCAGAAATGTAGAATAGATCTCTTGGAGGACAGCTATAGGTAATACAGTACATTTGTTTTGTGTTACACATGAATAGAATTTCCAGAAGTGCTTGCCCGATTCAGGGGTCAATAACCATTTTGTGGATAGACTACTTGAAAATGTCCAACCCCAAGCATTAGGCCCTCCAAGTGGAACATATTTGCCCCTAAGTTTGTACACTTGGTTCCTTATCCTGAGGGTGGTACAACCAGGATTCTAATTCTTCTGCTTTCCTCGTCGGGGATTCAGGCTGCTCACTTACTACTCCTAACTCTCACTCCTAGCGGGAGCTATTACAGAGATATTGTCCCACCAACGTCAACCACTGTACCTCTGACCTTCATCCATTAGGTGGAATCCAAAGAGAGAGAGAGACACAGATATTGTTTCCGTTTTTAAAGAATAGAACAATAGAATAAAACAATTATTGAACGGCCAGGAGAAACTTTAACACAGAATAAGGAAACGGCTTCCCCTACAAACTGTAACTTAGGACCCAGACTTGAAAACAAACTCAAGGAGACTGCCTGCTAACAAAAAAGGCGATTAAACTATAAGTCCCCTAGATCTATATAAAGGATGCTCCATGTCCAGCTCAATATGCAAATCAGGGCAAAGAAGGGTGAAAGAGTTTTTACTTCCTTCTTTGTGTTACAAATAGTCCTAATGATTTTAAAGATTCGGTTCATCCAGTCACATGGAAGTGAATCTTGGATTTGGTGCACCCCTATTAAATACTTTCCTGACTGTTTAGGATTTTTTCTGAAAGTTCCAATAAATTGTAAGAGATCAAAGTGCTGGAAATGTGTTTGGATACCCAAGTTCCATGTATAATAAAAGATCCCCCACTCTGTCTGTATTAGATGGATGTGTATATGACTGGAGCCAGTGGTGCTGCCTTCTTTCCATGGAAAGTGTACATTTTGGCATTCCAAAGAAGATGCTAATGAAAGGAATGGCTTTCTTCTGTGTGATTACACGAAAGTAATGTAATTTACTCTATAAAATGTGTCTGGAAATCCATAACTGTTTCTAAAACATTCTTTGTTCTTCTGACATGTCTACAATATAGAAGTGTAACGCTCAAAAGTAAGATTCTTTGCCTCTTTTTGTGGAGTTAAACCTGGTTTTTGAAAAGAATCTTATATTAGCCCTCTGATTCCGAGGAGGTTAAGTGCAGTACTCTGCTCGGAAGCCATTCAAGTGTCAAACATTGGTGTATATGAAAGCATCTAGCGCAATTTTATGATATTATTAATCTTGGTTACAGAAAGCCCAGAAGGTGAAAAAATGAAGACAATTTAGTAAATAATGTGCACCAAGATGACTTATTGTTTTGCTGAAATGAGGGATATGTGCAGTATATTATGTGACCTTTTTTCAGAGGCTGCCAAGAAATCATAGGTAATAAAGTTTAGCTGGCTCCACTTTCAAGATGAAGAGCATATTTATATAAACAGCTTCTTTGATGTTAAACCACCATTTATACCTATTATACACATATATGTATTGTGTACAATTATTGTTATGAGGTATAGTTGAATAAATGACCAGTGTGAGAGGTATGTCTTTTTAAGTGTGTTGGACACCTAATAAAAGAAGTCTTTTAATCTATGTGTTTAAAGTAAAACTATCCATAGGCCAAACATACTGCATCAAGCTTGACATTTCACATTTTCTACTCTATTTCTTTTAATGTGTGGCAGTGCAATGCCCAATATATTGCATAACAATTATTATCCTTTCTTTTTCCCCAAACTGAATTTTTGTCTTAAGCTTAAAAAAAAAAAAAAAAAAAAAAAATATATATATATATATATATATATATATATATATATATATATATATATATATATATATATATAATATATTGAAGACAATTTAGTATATATATATATATATACATATATATCAAGATAACAACACACTGAACTGTGAAACATTATAAAGACTCACCCACATGTGACCCAACACCAAAGCACCTCCCACAAATTCAATTGAGTGGATTAACCCTTTGTGAGCCATATGAGGCAATTGGTTAATTGTGTAGGGTGATCTGGAAGACAAAGTGCATAGTGCCATAAGTTAAATATTGTTATTATATACATAATAAAATGTATTCAAAATTTAAAAGAAATGTTAAAACACTATATAAAATCAATGTGACTAAAAATCCTGTTTGCTTATTAAACAATCTATGGTTACATACTTCCTATTAATAAATATACAATAATGGCAATTACGGTTGAATAATTCACCTTATTAGGTGCCAATCCGGCCCAATATTATCGTCACATATAGTGGATTACAAAAATGAATTATATGTATATATATATATATATATATATATATAACCCTCTCACAAACCGCACTCAAAATGCCTTTATTTCAACGTTTCGGCTCTCACTCGTGAGCCGTCTTTCCTGAAGACGGCTCACGAGTGAGAGCCGAAACGTTGAAATAAAGGCATTTTGATTTTTGACACCTTACAAGTCCTTGGAGTGCGGTTTGTGAGAGGGTTTGATAGTAATATTTTACCAGCACCCAGGCGGATGTTTTTTGGATAAGAGTGCACCTGACTAGGACTGCTCTATATATATATATATATATATATATATTTATTTTGTCAGTCATTTCTTTACAAAATGCATTTAAATTACAGAACAACAAAGGCTTGCTTCAGCCATATCAGCTATATAAACTTGCTGAACAGTCTCACATATACAGCAAATGAGCCTAGACTCTTAGGCAATGGTTGTCAGTTCAAGCCCCCAGTGGCGGTTCAGCCTCTGTTTTGTGCCTCCCTATGCTCATAACAAGGTCAGAGATATATTGAAAAATATATGGAAAATGTTGACGTATCTTTATAGATGTATAGTACATCAAATAACTTATTACTCCAATTCTCACCTAAACAAAGGGCTTTCAAGTGTGTGTAAGAAAGCTCATAGCCATTCTCCCCAAGGTCACCCTACCTGACCTTCGTGCTAAGCCCCCATTGCCACTGCTCCAAATGCCCCACAGTTTGGGAACCACTGGTCTCAGGGATCTGTCAATTTATTGTTTCTGGTTGCATTCATTGTATACTTAGTGACATAGAAACTTAGGTTGAAAACACTTGTCCATCGAGTTCAAACTTTAATGTCTATTTAAAACCTGCCTAACTGCTAGCTGATCCAAAGGAAAACAAAAAACGTATGCAATTTTCCTGACAGGGGCGAAAAAACTTCTTCCTGACTCCAAGATGGCAACTGGGCCAGTCCCTGGATCAATTTGTACTATGAGCTAATTCCTGTAACCCTGTATTCCCTCACTTACTAAAAAAAAATCCAACCCCTTCTTGAAGCTATCTAATGTATCAGCCAGTACAACCACTTCAGGGATAGAATTTTGCTACTTCACAGCTCTCACTATA
This sequence comes from Xenopus laevis, assembly GCF_017654675.1. Taxonomy (NCBI): domain Eukaryota; kingdom Metazoa; phylum Chordata; class Amphibia; order Anura; family Pipidae; genus Xenopus; species Xenopus laevis. Next base: position 119,617,892 of record NC_054375.1, on the reverse strand, counting down.
GAAAAACTCTCTCTGAGTATTTAAGTATGGAATATGTGAATGACGCGTCAGAGCATTTATTATATAATATTGTATATGCATATTATTCATAGTTATCATATCTCCCCTTAGAGCCTCTTCTCCAATGTAAACATCCTCAACTTGAGACTTTTCATACCCTTTACCCGCTTGGTTGTCCTTGTTTGACTCTTTCTAATGAAATAATATCCTGTTTGAGCACTGGATACCGAAACTGAACTATTCTATACTATTCTAGTTTGGGCCTTACATTTTTAGTTGTCTTCCTTAATCCCATGTGACGGAAGTACATGTTTTTTGTACTTTGCACCCAGCCCTGCACTTTTTAAATGACCCCTCAAAAGTTGTTCTTTATTTAAAAAAAGAACAATTTTGTAATAGAAAATATAAATATCAGTTGTCATGATTTTTATGGTGTCGTTTTTGTTGCTAAATTACACTGTTTGCATTACAGATAATTCACTCTACCATATGAAATTATATTCCTGAAACAAGTGTATATTTTTAGCTGTTGTATTGGTGTATAGACTTTAGGCAGGTCGTTTTGCCTGAACCTGTGCTTTCAGAAAGAGACATCATTTCATGATGGAATTGCTTTTAGGAATAGGAAATGCCAGGTCCACAGTTTTTTGTATTTTTTAAAAAGTATCTTGTATTTGGTATCTTAGTTTTTTCCTATTCCCATCATTTAGTAACAGGACTTTTTAACTTGCTTCGATCCTATTGTCACTGAAACCCACCTCCCCACACCCTTATTCAGAATTGCACACAAAATGACCTTTCAAGGAAATATTAAATCTTTAGCTGTACAATATATTTAGGCAATAAAGAAATTCTTAAAATGCTGCTAAGAAAAATATCTTTTAAAAACCACCGAGAAGCTTTATTATGTTCCACATGAATCACCCTGCTCAGAATAGCAGCAAGTGTTTTTTTCCGAGGCCATATTCTTTAGAAATTGTGCCATGTACTCATGGTTAAACATAATGGCAGAATCATGGAGCTAGTGTAGGATGGGGGTTTTCTAGATTAGGTGCCTCGGAGCAAGGCCTCCATTAGCAAGCCTATGAAAAAAACATTCTACACGCCCTTTAAATTCTGTATAAGCCGAGGCCAGTCATTTTAACAGGGTCATCTTCCTTATTACTTTATGACACCGGCAGATGAAAGTTGTAGTGAGGCTTATATTAATTTTCTTTATGTTTGACTAGAAATGAATCCTAAGAATGAATCCTATAACTACCAGAGCAAAGGTTGAGCTCTCTCCGTTGTACAGCTCTTGTCAGTCATTTAGGAATGACATGCTGTCCCGCAGTTAAATAAACATACCCTATATCAGATTAAAATTTAATCATGCTGTGGCCATCTAGGAAAGCACTCACTTGTCAGCTGGAGGAAGCCAGAATCATGATTAGTGCTGCACTGCTTTTATTCAGAAAGTATGTTTGCATTATGATAAAAATGAGAGGGTTTTGTTGTACAGCTGCTTGGTTGCTTTGCTGCACAAAGGGACTTTAGGGATTAGGTACCTCAAAGATAGCCCAATGAAATCAATGTAGTTCACCACTCTGGATGACTTTTTCTGTTCTTAAAAAGGTGAAAGGATCATGACTGTGTAGACTCCTGAGAGATACGCATAGAGGTTGACAGAATAGAATGCAGATCTTTCTTGGGAGCATCTATCCAGTACATCACATATTACAGATTAGGTGTTGCTTTTTAAAGGGGCCTTCTTTAGTCAAATGCTCTTTGTCAATCAGTTTAGTACTGAAAGGCCTTCTCTATACTCAAACTCATTGCCCCAGTATGCATGTACTGTATGTGTGTGTGTATAAGGGAGTCTCTACATTGTAGCAAGGAACATAGTACCAAGCTGCAAGAGGGAGCACCTGTCCAATACTATGGCCGATTATCTTTCTAAATTTATAGCATAGCATCTTTATTACCTAATTCCACAGTACTACTCAAGAGCCATTATCCTGTTTAGACTGCATGAATACAGCTCTCCGCCACTTGGAATTGTTTAACATGCTTATTCTATTTTCTCCATAACGAAGCATACTACCCCGAGGCTAGTTCAGATATCCACCAGCTAATCATCATCTCTCTACTAGTAACATAGTAAGTTAGGTTGAAAAAAGACACATGTCCATCAAGTTCAACCTTTTGTGTCTATATACTGTATAACCTGCCTAGCTACTAGTTGATCCAGAGAAAGGCAAATAACTAGGGATGGGCACATTTTTTTGGCTTGTTTCACCATGAAAATGACCATAGACTTGTATGGCAACGCGTCTCAAAAAAAAATTGCCACGCATCAAAACATTTTTGCCGCTCACAGACATTAATGGGCATCTGCAACATTTAGCCGGTGCCATAACAGGTCAAATTCGCCCAAGCCTGCAAATAACCCCTTCTGAATCTTTTCCAATTTGCCTGACTCCAACTTGGCAATCGGACCAGCCCCTGAATCAGCTTGTTCTATGAGTTATCTTCCATAACCCTATATTCCCTTATTTTCTAAAAAGCCATCCAACCCCTTCTTAATGCTATCTAATGTCAGCACGATTGATTCAGGGAGAGAACTCCACATCTTCACAGCTCTCACTGTAAAAAAACCCTTCTGAATATTTCGACAAAACTCCTTTCTCTGAATGGTTGCCCTTGTGTTAGATGAATAGACTTACTGGTACATACAGTAGTTACATAGTTAAATGAGGTTGAAAAAAGACAAAGTCCATCAAGTTCAACCCCTCCAAATGAAAACCCAGCATCCACACACACACCCCTCCCCACTTTTAATTAAATTCTATATACCCATATATATACTACCTATAGAGTTTAGTATCACAATAGCCTTTGATATTATGTCTGTCCAAAAAATCATCCAAGCCACTCTCAAAGGCATTAACTGTATCAGCCATCACAACATAACGCATTAGAGAGATTATTATATGATCCTCTTACGTACTTATACATAATTATCATATCTCCCCTTAAGCTCCTCTTCTCCAGCGTGACCAACCCCAGCTTGGCCAGTCTTTCCTCATAACTGACATTTTCCATACCTTTTACTATCTTCTCTGGACCCTCTCCAATTGAATAATGCCCCAGTATCATTGCATGCAAATAAAGCATATGAATAGTTAAAATATAAAATAGTTAAAATCAATATGCAATACCTTATTGCCAGTGCAGTATTAGAACAATGCCAAGCCTTTAGCAAACCACTTAATATTCACATTTGAAGGTTCATTCCATTCCCACACTGCTTCCAGGGCAGTTTTAACAGGTAAGAAGCACTGAACCCATCAGTGTAGACTAACTTTACATCCTTAATTATGCAGCAAAATTCACAGCACACGTTTTTATGAGATACATCTTTCTTTAGGTAACATGATTGTCCATGTGGAGACTGTCAATGCAGTACCATCCCAATGGTACACAGCCCTATGGCACTGCATATTACAGCTTCTGATGTTGCCTCCAGTTGCCCTGTGCCCTTCTGTGGCCTGAGTTTATATCCCCCTTTCCGGTGAAATTGTTGGAAATATGCAAAGAAATATTCCCAGTGAGCATCTGCAGTAAATATTTAAAAGTGCCATTAAATATTCTTTGAATTCCTTATTTATATAATAGGCAAATTAGATAATGCATTTCAAAAACATAGTTAAGAGTAGTTTTAAAACATATACAAATTAGGGATGATTAGGGATTCGCCGCGGAAATGATGCCCATAGACATGTATGGCGCCGCGCATCAAAAAAAAAGACACAAGTCAAAAAATTTTTTGATGCCCCTAGTCACCGGCTGCGAATTTGTGGCGAAACGAAATGGGTCAAATTTGCCCATCCCTAATAAAAATGTTTATTATTATATTTTATTGTATTACATGGATTAATGCACATCAGTCGCATCCTTCCTTACATGCATGATATGCAAGGAAGATATGGTAGGGAACAAAAATATTCCAGAACCCTGTACTACACAAGGTAGATGTAATATACAGAGCTCCCTTACACCATCATGTGGATAGGGGTGCAATGGCTTTGCATGTGGTCTCCAAGAGAGCCAATTTTTCCAGGGTGTGTGCCCCTACTTGTAGCCAATGAGCCCTATAGTGTCTCTCCATCTAGAAGGAAGCCCTTGTGATTTTGTTCAACAAGCAGAATATCTTGATATTATCTCCCTTTCACTGTCAGTTCTGGAATGACAGGACATCCCCACCTAGTTAATCAATAACATCCACTATCCATCTCTTCGCTCTCGCCATCCTTCTCTAATACTTTGTTATGTCAACGACATTTTCTCAGATTCCCCCCCCCATTTTACATTTCTGCACCCGCACCCCCTCCTTCCTTTGCACTCAATTAACCATATGAAAGTGTGACCCTTCTTTTTAGAAAGAAGCTTTTAGATTAATCATATTATCTTAGGTTTCCAAATCTCGGTGCCTCTACGACCTTTTTTTCCTCTTAGAATCCATTATCTTAAACTAGCACAATAATCCTGGCTTTAGGGAGGGAGAGAGGGAAGCAGAAATCAGACCTAATAGATGGCAAATAAGATTAATCTATGATCTAAGTGCCGATTACACTTGGCCCTGCCCTTGAACGTCCATCTGTAACCTTGAGAATCACATCTGCAGAGACTTTTGAGCTCAATTCAAGGGTCCTAGGAGCATGTAGAGATCTCTGGCAATGTGCCAACCTGTCAGGATGCACTTTAAGACAAATTACAGTGTTTCTCTAATATAAAGTGTAAGCCCTTTGCTATTTCTCTCTGCTCAATTCATTGCTTAAGGGTCTCATTTATTAAACAAATTAAAGTTATTTTATTTCACACCCTGTGATTACCATTCACAGCCCAAGTAAGTGGCTTTTTTAGAAACTCCTGAAATTCATCTCCAAAGAAATTTTTAATAAAAACGTCTGCCTTCACTCTAGTGTAATAGAAACATGCTTCACAAGCAAGTTAAACAGTCAATATAATTCTAAGGAAATCAAAGTTACAATACATTTAGTACATGTTCATATTTAGAGCACTTATAACAATATAACAATTCATTGTGCTTGCCTTTCTTCTGAAGCCCTGGCCTCACCCTTGGCCAAAAATCCCCTTTTTCATGGGTAAATGCAAATTGTTCACATTGGAAGTTTCAATAAGAACTCCTCAAAGCCGTAGTCTATTGCAGAGCTCCTATTGGTTTATACCTGTTTAAACTAATAACAAATAATCCTACAGTACTGATTGCCTTGTTTTTACATTAAGGGGCCGATTCACTAACTTCGAGTGAAGGATTCAAAGTAAAAAAACTTCGAATTTCGACGTTTTTTTTGGGCTACTTCGACCATCGAATGGGCTACTTCGACCTTCGACCACGACTACGACTTCGAATCGAAGGATTCGAAGTAAAAATCGTTCAACTATTCAACCATTCGATAGTCGAAGTACTGTCTCTTTAAAAAAAACTTCGACTCCCTAGTTCGCCATCTAAAAGCTACCGAAGTCAATGTTAGCCTATGGGGAAAGTCCCCATAGGCTTGGCTAACTTTTTTTGATCGAAGGATATTCCTTCGATCGTTGGATTTAAATCCTTTGAATCGTTCGATTCGAAGGATTTAATCGTTCGATCGAAGGAATAATCGTTTGATCGTACTATCTGCGCTAAATCCTTCGACTTCGATATTCGAAGTCGAAGGATTTTAGTTCCTAGTCGAATATCGAGGGTTAATTAACCCTCGATATTCGACCCTAAGTGAGTCGGCCCCTAAATCATGGCATTCTTTATATATCGTTACATTACTTTCTCACTTTAGATAATATCATTACAGTCAGTAACTATATTGAAATTGTAGGTGACAAGATGCATCTAAAGGCACAGACAATATGTTTATTTCTATATTATACACACAGTCAGATGTGTCCAGTTTAGGTTGCACACAAACTGCCAGCACAGTTTGCCAGATTTGAATATAACTGGGCCTTCAACTAGGCTTTGAAAACGGAGAAGAAGTACCCCCATCTTCAGTCAAAAAATGTAATTGTGTCTACTGGAAGAATGGAGGTATCAAAAAGATTTGCCTTGATTGGACAGGGAAGCATAAATATTCCACTGCTCTAACTCTAATTTGTATTAATCTAGTGCAGGCACTTATGCAGCAAGGTCAGATTTCTTTTTCATAAAATAATGAGATTAATTTCAGTTTAAAGTAAATGTGCCCCCAAATGTGGTCAGCCTATCAATTAAATGTACATTTTCTATGCAAGTTTGTGAGGTTGCGCTGGTCATTTATTGGAATACTTTGTTAGCTTAAAGGGATGATTCTCCCATACTGGGTACCTTATTTATGGTATTTATGCTGCATCTACTGTAGGTTACATAAAAAGTATCCTTTTAACGTGTTGATAGATGCAGATATTTGTATGGTTCAATGTGACATTTAACAAGTGGTTGGGACTTATCAAAGACATTGATAGAGGTGGCAAGCTTTAATAGTCTATAGCCTCATAGTATAACTAAAAATGAAATTTTATTAATCTAGTATAGACATTTATACAGCAATGAAAATAAAGGCATGCATGCTAATATTCTTAGTTATAGTGGATCTGCCATCTGCAATCTGACTGCCCTTAGAATGAGGGAAAAGACAGTTCCTCACTTTATGATAAGAACTCTACTCTTTCAATCTCATTAGATTTCTCCTTGTCACTTGTCTCATCTTTTGTAGGAAACACTTATATTAATTTTCATATTAACCTTGAATATATTTTATTTGACATGCTGATAAAGTCAACCAGTTAATTTGATTGCATCTATTTGAATTGTTTCCCCGGTGTCTTTCTTATGTATGTATATATCTCTTTATTTATAGAGTGCCCCTTGTAAACACAAATGCTGTACTTTTTTACAGTACATTATTACAACATATGAGGAATAACACCGCAATAAATAAAACATATATACAATTACAAAGATTAAGTGCCATCTGGTAAGCGACAGAGGAGGGGTGACGTCTAATGCTCAAGCTGTACCCTGTATTGAATTTTGGGCCACCCAATGAATTTTAGGAGAAATAATTATTTGTTGATTGCTGGTTACTGCTCGCCAGATTTCAACAACCATTTATTTATACTAAATCTACAAAAATAATTATTCAAAATGTATTCTTACAGTTTTTAGAAAATAATTAGACCAATTCGGCAGCTTATCTGCCCATTTGTGGGGCTTCCGACGGGTCTCCCCTATCAAAATCAGGCCAAAAATCAGGCAGGTTTGATTTTTCCTTCAATCAAGGGCCACATCGGCTAGTTAATGCAATCCTACGATCCGTCTGTGCCCATTCTCTTCTTTGTAATTCAATATCACCCTGCCATAGGTGGGCATATCGGGGAAAGATCCGCTTATTTGGTAACCTGTTTTAGCTAGATTCAGCCACCCATGTGCTACAATTTAGGTCTTTTTAAACCCTGTTCGTAAAGCACTACTTATATTTTGGCTGCTAAATCATTATAGAGGGACCAGAATCATGCATAGAAATACATGTTAATTCTGCATGTTAAGTGGTTATTAAGTGACCTGAGACAGATGTTCAAGAGGAACTAAGCTTATGGGAAAACTTGAGCAAAATCATTGTGTTAGAAGCATAATTAACAGTAGAGGTTACTATTAAAAAAAGTCTATCTTTCTTCCCCACTTACTGTTTTGTCTCCTTATCATAACTCCTTAGCTCAGACAGCCATGTAACAAAGGAGGTACCATTCATTGTAATGAAAGTATGTTCTTACTGGTTACATGGTAAAACATTTCATTCTCTTGACTCCAAATGGGATCTAGCTACATTTGTAGAAAAAGTGCTTCGCTGTTTGTATATGTGTATTAGACAACCCCTAGGAAAATTCACACTGCATTATAAAATGTGCTACAAAGGTCATTTCAGCAGCTGAAGGTGATGACTTAAATTGATTTAGATTCCTAACTCCATAATTGCATTCACCTAATGGAATCTATGAGGACTCTTTTCCATATATAATAGGATTAAGGAAAAAACAAACAAAAAGGATATTTTATATTGGGGAAAAGGAACCACTGAAATTGCATGAACCCATTTTAGTGGCAAAACAATCCTTTTGGGTTTATTTAATATTTCTTTATTTAATCTATTTAAGCACTTAAGGAATGATGATCCAAATTATAGAAAGATCCCTTATCTGGAAGACCACAGGTCTCAAGCATTCTGGATAATACATCCTATACCTGTACAGGAAAATAGTTGCTGTTAATTTTATTGTTGTAAACAGTAAACATTGATTCAAATCAATTAAAATATACTTTATGGTTTATCATGCGAAAATGTTTTCAATTCATTCAATTTGAGGGAAGAAACTTTTTTCTAATTCAATTTGAGGCAAGAAACCTTTTGTCTAATTCAGTAAATTCCACTTTCTTTCCTGTAGACTATTACTTCATTGTTGCATTTTTTTGATGGCAAAGAAGCATGGGAGGCACTTATGGCAGATAAGTAGAGGAACTGATATCCAAACTCTATAGTTGCTCTATGACACAGAGCCAACTCCCACAGGTATAATATACAGTAATTTAAGCATATTTTTAAAATGAACAATTAAATGGGCAAGTAAACATCATCACAATTAGCATAATCAAGAACATAACCTCCAATTATGTAAATGTTCTATAGCTAATATGTATACTTATATACCTAGGCTGTGACAGTGCAATGATTAAAAAGTCAGACATTTAGAGGAGTATTTACTAATACTTGAATTTATCAAATATTTTTAGTAGAACAAAACTGACCAAACTTCCATCCATGAATTTAACTCATTTATCAAATAATCAGTTCAAAATAGTCAGTGCAGGAAAAGTCTCAACAAAATTGTGAAACAATTTGAATCATACAAATTTTTCAAATTTGACGACCAAATTGCTTGTTTTTTTTCTAGTTGTGACTTTTTTGGATTACCCAGCACAGATCACGATGTCAAGAAACATCTTCAAATTGTAAAAGGAACATTTGCCATTGACTTCTTGTCAGGGACCTATTGGCTCCCAGCGGGGAGTAGTCAGGACCAAGGAGGAAGCTTAGGGTTCAATGTCCAAGTTTGCGGTAAAGACAAGGGTTCAAGAGTCAGCGTAAACAAATCCAAGCAATATCTCAATAGGCAAGCAGAAGTGTAGTGAAATCAAAGTTCAGGCAGGGTCAGAAAGTTTCAGAAATCAATCAGCAGGAAATTTAGAAGCACCCAGGAACCACCCAGGAAATCCTATTATCGGGCATTGAACCCTTGACCTTCGCGCCGGACAGGTGAGGTCATCCTGCCAGCGACGAGACACCAGCGCCACTACCCACATGGCGGCCATGGGCGCCACCATCTTGGGAGCAGCGCCGACTGAGATGGGAACACCATCAGGCGCTCCTGACACTTCTACATACCTCATCAATCAAGCTTCCTGTTCCCCCAGCCTCTCCAATTCAGTCTTGCTGTGTATTGGTTGGAGGGGTCGGCGCCTCTCCCAATTAATACAATAAAGATTTACTGAACACTTTAGGCAGGTGTAGCGGCGAGATCCCCTGCAATTTTATTAAAGTAACTTTAATAAAATTGCAATGGATTTCCCCACTACACCTGCCTAAAGTGTTCAGTAAATCTTTATTGTACTTCTACATACAACGACAGGTTTGAGATGGAGTATTTCACATTCAAATTTTTAGCCACTTTGGGGTTCATAAATAAGCGCATTAGGTTGGTGGTAAATTACATTTTAGATGATGGGCCTTCAAAAAAATTTTTTACGAAGGCCTCATATTATCATTATTGCAGCCAGACCTCACCAATATCAAACATGTTAATAAGGTAAACGAATTAAATTCATCAGAGTTACATATATTTGAATGCACAATGCTTTACAAATAATTATAATATAATGCAGTGTAAAAAAAATCTTATAAAATCTTTTCCTGTAGCTATTAAGTGTAGATGAAGATTAGGCTGCCACTTTAGATAACACAAGGGAGCAAGCATCCATACTTTACCAGAACTGCCAGCAATCCTCCTAAATTAGGTAGTTGTCAAAGTTTGAGGGTTTGAAGAACACTGCTGAAGAGGATGATTTCTTGAAGGTGTTTCTTTTTGTACTGCTATAATACATATATCCTGAAAACCTTGTTAGCATCAACCACTTTCTTCAGGCTGCTTTTCAAGGCTATATAGAAGATTTTGTGGTTGCCACCCAACCAGCAGCTAGGCAGACCTGATAGGGAACAGCAGTTTATATTTCCCTATGTGAAAGCAGAGCTGTCTCTGACTACCTACATTCTACTGTGTTTCTGGGGGAAAACATTCTCATTCATTAACAGACTGGGACATCGAAAGAGGTTTCAATAAAGATGTCATTTTTGACCAGATTAATATCAACTACCATATATAGTATTATTGCCTCGACAATAAGTGTGATTTTTAAACACACTCATGGACTAATTTACTTCAGCTGCAATTCTAGTTGAGGAAAATGGGCATACAATATTGGTTGTGGTAATTCTAGGGTCCCCACTGTGGGCTATGCCAATAGACACTGCAGACTTGTGCCTAAATAATCCCATGCAGATTTAATTTTAATGCCATGCTTTGAATTGATCACCACCCCGATTTAGACAATTTCGAGCACAATTGTATCTGATTTAATGCATCAAATACAATTGTTCCAAGCAAATTACAGTGAAATTACTGGAGGAAATTCTGTAGCATAGGTAAAAGAACATGGCAAATAACATTTGAATATGTGCTTGGCAGTCTGCACTTGCATTCGCTAATGAGCCCTTATATTCCCCTATATATATCCCCAAAAATGAAAAATAATAAAAAGTATAGAATAGATTAGAATAAAATAGATGACATTGCTATAGACTTAAGAGGCACTGACATTATTGCAGATTTGTCAATATAAAGCTATGCAGTGTATGCAAAGGATCAATTTAAATTAAGAAATGTATTTTATATGATCCTATTGTGCTTAATGTAATGTAGAATGTTCCTTATTTTATTCTCACTCTATGTGAATACATCAATAAAGAGTTAACTAATGCTATAAATAGACAATCTGTTGCCATTAAGCCTAGGAGAGTAATGAAATTTCATTTAATTTGTCAGGAGGAAAGTGCTAATGTTAAAAGGCATTTAATAAAAACGGGGGGATTTTTGAAAGGAAGCCTTTAAGTAATTACTTCAAGTGTCTTCGGCCTGATCACTGGAATATTTACATTACTGTCTTGCAATGACAAATTGTAATTAAATTAGCACCACATTTACATTCCATCTCTCTCTTCAAAAGTGTGATTTTATTAACAATTACAGTAATTTTGGATGCATCTAATTGTATGTTTTGTGCATTTAAAATTGTCTTCTTGAATTCAACCCAACTTCTCACTTAAAGTTGCAGATGCAGCAGATAGCTGGATTTATTGAAAAGCTGCCACCTTTTAGGTTCTAAAGACATGGCTAGAGAGCTCTGGCCAATAACTATGAACTCTGTGGCTGTCCCAGAAGACTCTTCTGGTATAAGAATGCTTCTCTACAAGATTGTAATGGAGAGCACATAATGAAAATAATTGATTTAGCGCCTACTTTAAATTTCACTCAATCTAACCATGCCCAGTAACACTTGTGAATGTTTACAGCTATTGTAGAAGGAGATTAGGTTGATCTTAGGAAAGAAAATATTTGGTCCTCTGGTTTTGTTGGCATTCTTTAGACCTCACTAATTTTGGTGAAAAAAATGATCACTTTAACAGAGTAGATATCACTAAACATATTGACTGGACTTATCAGAACCCAAATATCTTATTAATTATTTTCTTGCTTCATCAGAAGCTCACCTTTAGATTCATAATAATTTCAAAATGTTTTCGGGCTACCTAACCCTCCTGTTTCCATTTGTTCCCCATATTGCTTTTTATAATAAAAATGTATTAGTCCCTTGTTTATTTTATTATCGTAAAACTTGGTATAACTTGTTGGCTCGATAAATGATGATCAAGAAACTGATTGGGGTAGCAGAGCTATGGTTTGCAAGAAGAATCAAAAAGCAAAATGTTGGTCCCTGAAAAGCATTATCAAGTGGCAAAGGGTGCAAATGTGAACCCCTTAGGGTCCATGTATTTTTCATGCACCTGTTTATCTTTAGAATTGCTGCATTGTGTCTAAAGGCATAAAGAAACCTTGCACTTAATGCTGTACATAACCTGGAAGTAAGTAGAAGATGCCTAGCTCCATACTTCCCTCAGTGCTTAGTACACTGCAAATTTGGAATGACAGCGAACTATGAGAGTGCTAGGGGCAGCCTGTGTGGTGCCCACCTCATGCCCTTCTTGTATACAGTGCTGTCAAAGAAAGAAAACACCATATAAATATATATTATATATATAAATATATATTGTATATATAAATATATATTATATATATTATAATAATAAATATTATATAATAATATGTATTTAAAATCTGAGTCAAGTCAAGTCAAGTAAAATCAAGTCTTTTTATGGGAAAATAAATCACAGCAAATTAAAGCTGAAAAATTTTCATTCAAGGTTATTTTGTAAAATTGTAATTGATTGGGTATTTGATTTACAAGTTTTTTTTCACAAATAAGTGCCCATTCGAAATTTGAGAAACTCAAAAATTTGAATATTTACATTTTTATAAATCTGACTCTATGGGGCACATTTACTAAGCTCGAGTGAAGGATTCGAAGTAAAAAAAACTTCAAATTTCTAAGTTTTTTTTTGTGTACTTCGACCATCAAATAGGCTACTTCGACCTTCGACTTCGACTTCGAATCGAACGATTCAAACTAAAAATCGTTCGTCTATTCGACCATTCGTTAGTCGAAGTACAGTTTCTTTAAAAAAAACTTTGACTAAACCTACCGAGCACCAATGTTAGCCTATGGGGACCTTCCCCATAAGTTTTGCTAGCAATTTCTGACTGAAGGAAAATCGTTCGATCAATGGATTAAAATCCTTTGAATCATTCGATTCAAAGGATTTAATCTTTCCTTCGATCGATTTGCGGTAAATCCTTCGACTTCGATATTCGAAGGATTTTACTTTGATGGTCGAATATCGAGGGTTAATTAACCCTCGATATTTGACCCTTAGTAAATGTGCCCCCAAGTGTTTCATTCTACGAATGGAAAGATATTTGGTAAAGACATATGGTAAAGATGTCATGGATGTAAAGGCAAGAAATTGCACAAAATAAGTAGGACTGTGTCTGTGTTTTATTCACAGAGCAAAAAAAGAAAAATACAGTTGATACTGAATCTTCAGAGGAGCAAAAAACTGGCAGTTCTACTACCAGGGAATCCTGTCATTTGGAACAGATTCAAAGTCAGTTGTGGGGCAAAAATTAATCCAACAAAATAAATTGTTCTGTCACCTTCCAGGCTAGAGTACTTTTCTCAGTACTTCAGCCCCAACTAGAAAACCAACTAATTATAAATGAGGCTACTCAGCTCAAACACCTGACTAGGCACCTGACATTTGTATTGACCTCTGCTCTGTCTCATAGAGCGTTCTGGGAGTGATGTCTCTTCCTTCCATGATTTTTCCAGTAAACATGCCACAGTACCAAATCCCTATTTTAAGGTTCAGCTGAATAGGAAACTAAATTGTGCATTTTAAATAAATAATTTATGCAGATAATGTTTTTTAAATATTTACTAACGTGCAAGATATTTTTGCTGTTAGAATATTTATTATTATTCTATACTTTTTTTTGTTTGTGCCTGGGTGTCTTTCCATCATCGATCAATAATATTACCAGAGGACAATACAGAATGCTACATTTGGCACAAAAAAATCTGAGGAAAACTGAAAGAAAGCAGTTGAAAATACAGGGGAAAATGGTTTGTACTCTGACTTTTTCCAGAAAGAAATGAACAACAAATATAACACAAGGGATGAAACACCTTTCTACTTTAATGTGTGCACAAACATGTGTTTGAATTTGTGGCCTCAGACATGCACAATGCTGGCTATATTTTTAAAGATTATTGAGCGCACACACTTTTTATACTTCATTGCAATCTAAAATACAAGTGTAGCACAGGAGTCTGCAAGAAGTCAAAGACACAGAGGCAAGTTTGTTTGTGGACGGACTGCAGAATGTTATTATTCACATTATAAAATATGATGCTGGCATAAAGAATAAGAAAGAATAGAATGAGACTAATATGAGAATGCATATCTCCATGTGGACAGAAATTGGCCAGTGGACATAACAAGATCATCATTATAATGAATGTTTCTTTGCTTTGAAATATCCTATACTACACATCCATTAGGACATACTTCTGAATGTACAAGTTCTGTGAAGATTAAAGCTAAGAGGATTCTTTCAGAGAATAGTCATTCATTTCTATGGACACTTGCTGGTCTCTTCTCAAGACAATTTTAGATGTATGTGCACACATTAATGGGCATAAAAACACTAGTTGAGTTGTTTGGCTAGAATCAATAAGGGTCCTAGATCGATGGTCATTTTAGGTCAATTTAGGGCTGAATGATTGTTTGCTATTTGGATATTTCTCAAAATAAACCAAACTTTTTGTTATTATATATCTGTTATTTGCTAGGCAATATTTCCCCTAATATCTTAATAAACACATTAATAGTATAAATGATATACACGTTTAAACTTTTCTCTGTCTAACGTGTAGACTCTATGTAGTTGGCATGGTGTTGACAGTCTTCCAACAATATAGAATATATGTCTCTACATTTCCATCACTGCTATGGAATAATAGCCCTGACAAAAAAAGTTCTGTTATCAAAGAAAAGAAAACTGCTTGTAGGGAAAGAGTTCAAATTCTGTCTGCACAAAGAAGTGGATAGGTGCATGAGGATGCTAAATACTTAAAAAAATTTGTTTTTCTCAAAAAAAAAATTTTTCAAATTACTCTAAAACTCTAAGAATTCAAGATTTATTAAGGGGCCGATTCACTAACTTCGAGTGAAGGATTCAAAGTAAAAAAACTTTGAAAATTCGAAGTGTTTTTTGGGCTACTTCGACCATCAAATGGGCTACTTCAACCTTCGACTACGACTTTGAATCGAAGGATTCGAACTAAAAATCGTTCGACTATTCGACTATTCAATAGTCGAAGTACTGTTTCTTTAAGAAAAAACTTCGACCCCCTAGTTCACCATCTAAAACCTACCGAACTCAATGTTAGCCTATGGGGAAGGTCCCCATAGGCTTGCCTAAGTTTTTTTGGTCGAAGGATAGTCCTTCGATCATTGGATTAAAATCCTTCTAATCGTTTGATTCGAAGGATTTAATCATTCGATCGAAGGATTATTCCTTCGATCGAAGGATTATTCCTTCGATCGAATGATCAAACTATTTGCGCTAAAATCCTTCGACTTCGATATTTGAAGTCGAAGGATTTTAATTAACCCTCGATATTTGATATTTGACCCTTGGTGAATCGGCCCCTAAGTGTTACAACCATGAAAAACTCTTATACAAAAACGTCCCCAATAAGTCAAGGTCAAGGCCAGGCCAGTCAAGGTCCTATAGAAGTCAATGGGAGCTGCGCTGATCCTGTTGACCTTTGTCTTAGCAGTTTGGACTTGTAGAGGTTTTCTGAATTTTTTGCAAGTCATTGTATGTAAAACTCAATTTTTTGGTATTGGTATTTTTTAGTGCCCTGTTCAGCGTTTTTTTGTTTTTTTTTTCATTCGTAATTTTTTTTTTTGGATCTTTTAATAACTTTCATGGCATTCGGGGTTTTAGAGAAAATGAGTTTAATCATGGCATTAAAAAGCTCTAATACCACTAAAATGTGACCTTTAATACACAAGTCTTTATGTGCCATTGCATACAGGGCTCCAATGGCCTTATCAGTGCAGTTGTTGCATGGTGTAACTAAGCATCTTGAAAATATTATGCCACGTGTGTCAAACCTCAGATATGGTTATCTTTAATCCTTTCTGTATCTGTGAATTAATATAAAGATATTTCAAAAAGTACATATAACCATATGGTCATGAAAGCAAAATAAGATTATTTTGATTTGCAGCCAAAATAAAACAGAGTGTTTGAACTTTTGTTCATATCACAAAAAATGGTGTTAAATTAAAAAGAAGGAATGAGAAATAGAAAGAAATTTAATCATCGGGATTATTTGCCGACAAAGTTTTCTGGATAATTAAATCTCTGACCGTGACAAGATGCAAAGGCGGATCTCCAAAACAAACCCTGCAAAGATCCATGTGAGAGCTCTATCTGGCCAAGGTGCATCTTGTTTTACACTCGACAGTGCACAAGCAACATGAAAGGTTATCTTTGAAAAGGTTTTTAGCCATTATTTTCTTGCAGAGAAATGCTATTTCTTGAGAAAAAAAAAAAGAAAAAGGTCTTGGGAACAAAATAACAGTAAATCCTGATTGAGATACATAAACCTGCCATTGATATCACATAATATCAGTGTTCTTTCTCACTCGATACAGGCGTTTTAAAGATAAATGGTAAAACAGAACTGGAAATCCATCTGGCCAGCTGCCTGCTCTAATGAATAACCCCACTTTGGCTCCTGCGATGTAAGCAGAAAGTTCTCTCCCGGCCGCTTTCGTCTGTCATGAATCTACAAGACAGCCGACATAATATCAAGGCGACAACAGTGTGCTAACAGTGCACGCACTTCCATTTTCTTTGCTTTCTATTGATTTTCACTTAATAACTGGCGAAATACTAAACGCCAGCACTGAGTACCTTATAAATCCTGCCTGAGCTTTTTATTGAAGAGAATTTAATAAAAACAACCGTTGAGGCTGAGGGATTTTTCTTCTGGACTAAACACATGAGGGTGTGCATGGGGGGGGGACGAGAGAAAAAAAAGAGCCATTATAATTTCTAAAGGATCTATCCTTTGATACCGATAATCAAGGTCACAGCGGTAATAATCAATGGTAGGAAAAAAAATATTATTTCATATTTTTAAGTTCAGCTTTAAGATCAAGCTTTCGTCTGAAAACAATGATTTCAACATAACTTTTGTGGAGGATATACACAAACCCTATTAAAATATAGATGTTTACTGCTCTTGTCATATAATATAAACAGGTTATTTACTAAGAATTGACTAAAATAATAATTTATGATGATGTTGCATTGTCCAATTCTACTGGGCTCATTTTAGCCCATTTTTTTCATGTAATAGAGATTTCAGCAATCTGGTGGATCAATAACATATTTCATTGGGATTCTCATGTGCCAATGGACAATGTCACATTTTCTTACTCATTCAACAAACACACACAAAGAGCAAAACTAAAATAAATAAATGTACCCCTCTGCATGTTTTTGAAGAAATAAAAATATGGTATAAATCATACAGGAGACGGAAGTCGAGTGACTCTGGAAGGAAAGGTACACTACCAGGCAATTTGTTTTGGGCATGGCTGACCTACACTAGTTTTCAACTTATGTAGTTGTACAGGGTACAATGGCGCCTGAATGGACAATATCCTTCTATATAAACACTTGAAGTAGGCACATTATAATCATATATATATATTTATATAAGCCTCGAAGCATGCAGTCAAAGTTAATATATTGCAGCCAGCTTCCAAGTAGCCAGTAAATTGACCACTGTATTTGGAAACTGCTTTTCTGCTATTCTGCACAGGGAATTTACCCTAAAACCAATCTTGGGTGGACTCTATAAATGTACAGCTGTCCCAAATCAAGAGAATCACTAGCAATATTGGATTGGAATGTCTGTGCCTCTTTCTAATTTATATATACAGGTATACTGTATATGTTTACCTATAATCTTCCATTTATCAAGTCATTAACCCATGGCTGAAGATATATGTTACTATTGCATGATATAGTAAGTGCCCTTTTAGCATAAATACAACAGTTTAAGGACCCCTAGAATAAACTGTTGATGTCAATTGGATATAGATTCAGAGCTCTGTGCAGTTCTACTGGTAATAAAAGGTGACTTTTGTAGATCAAATGTCTTAATATATCAGAGACAATGTGCACAGCCCTACAATAAGCTTTTTGCCAGACAACATAACTGAATCAGTTACTGGTGAACACTGGGAGTGCATAGAGGTTGTCTGTCCTGGAGAAGGGATGAATACATTTAGCATTTTTTCAGCACAGCTAATACATGTGACCAGCTTGATTAATTAGGAATCTAGAACACATCCTTAACAATAAAATCTTAGTTAATGAACCAGCTTGTATAAATGCTGCAGAAGCACAACAACATCTCTTATATGAATTTCATAATTTGTAATAGTCCATAATTCATAATAAAATTCTCCCCAGCAGCCCTTCGACTTCAACATGTGTGTCGTCCTTTAATTGGTCAGCGTAAAGGTGTATTGCTATTCAGTTAATGCCTTCTATTATATTGTAAAAGGTTGTTGCAGCAAATTCTGATTGTGACAGATGGTTTACTATTAAGAACATTCTGTAATTATTGTTTGGTGGTACCACAGACCAATACATCATTAACGTGATATACGACCTTTAAGATCAGCACAAAAAAAAAAGTACTAAATTAATAAAAATGGCTTCATTCCAAGCACTGTCAGAAAGCCAATAGTCGGAACAATCAAGTATCATTGATACTTCAAAGGGAAAGAGAAGCAGAGAGAGCAAATGGTACATTAGAGACTAGAATCAAATATTGTCCTTGTAGAGATGCAATTCACATGACTTCTGCTCTTTAAGATAGCTCTCACAGGAATTAGTGTTATCATTGATTGTAGTGATTGCCAAAGGATAGACTGGAAGATGCTTTTTTCATTCCTGATATTTGAGGTCAAAAGAGAGCAATGCAGAGTCACCTAGGTTGTCGATGCCTTACAACCAATACGAAGAAGAGAAAATATACTTCCAGTATACCGTGAAATATCCACAATGGAATTTTGAAGTTCCCTATCAAATATGGAGCACATTGCCCGTTGTAATTGTATAAAATGCTTTTAAATTGTATTTAACAGAATATTTAGCTCAGCTATCAGTAGAGTTCAGGATAATGCCACCCAATCTTTACAGATATATTTAATACAATAAGAAAGTAAAACAGCATTTATCAAAATAGGGAGAGTGGGGGGAAAGCAAAGCAGTTGGACTGGCCCATCGGGATATCAGGAAAACTCCCGGTGGGCCAAAGTGTCAGTGGGCTCTCATGCTGCTAAACACTTGGCCTATTTCATGGCCATTCCCTATTATTTGAGAACAAAGATGCTAAATAGATGGAATAATAGATTATAGTATGTAAAGAAAACAAACTAGGAGAATAGAGGTTGATTGAGGAAATATAGGATATTAGTACTGAGACTGGGCCCCTGGTCTAAGGTTTGATGGTGGACCCCTGGCCTAAGGTTTTTGGGTGGGCCCCTGGTGTCCCAGTCCAACACTGAAGCAAAGTAACAGTGATGTAATTCTTAGAACAATTTATTTGTAAGGACCATCATTTATATATTTTAATCTATGAGATTGGAGTTTTGCATGCACTTAAAAGTGATTCAAGATGGAGCGAGAAGCTAGCAGTAAAGTACAGTACCAATTTGACCACTCAAAGTCCTCTTTAATCTAAGGTAAGTTTTTAGTGAGAAATAAAGGGGGCAGCATGCACTAGTGTTTTTTTGTTTTCAAAGGTGAGTCTCAGGCAGAAAATATGTTGGGAGCACCTTACTAACAGGGGTAGCAGCTGTTGTTAGGCGGCGTGCACAGTCAATAGTCTGCACCACCAAACATAAGCTTACAAAATAATTAAAAACAGAACATTAATAAAATATAATGAACACTGCCATATCTCCCCACCTTCCCAACCACTCTAGAGTCTAGGGACATCCCTTTAAACAGCATTGCCTTTGCTCCTACACAACCAGTGTAATATAGTTCTGGATCATCTCTCCAGTGCTTGGTGGAGTGCAGAAAGTTTCATCAATGCTTTTCTGGATACTCATATAATCCAAATCACCAGGTTCTCTATCAGCAATGAGAATGCAATCATAGTGTAATGTCAGAAACATGACAAATATTGAGGAAAATTCCTCAAATGCTGCTATCCATTATCCATATCCATATCATATGCATATCCATATCTAAGCAGCAGAACAAACACTTTGAAGCCATTTGTATTGGCTTTTGCTTTCATTGGGCCTTGTCTTTTTTTTATATTCCTTCTAAGATTTTTCTTTATAAAAGTAACACTAAACGGTTAGGACACAAATTAACACATACGTACAAACTTATCAAAGATTATATGGGGAACCCTACAGGAATTTTGGGCTATGGGTAATGTCCAAATTTTTTGTTTTAAAGATTCAACGAATATCAAAATGTTATTATATTTAATAAAGTTATCTCATGGCTTATCACATGAAAACTTATGGATGAGATTTAATTCGAGATGCAATTCAATTGAGAAAAACTTATCTCACTGTTTATCACTTGAAAACTCTATTGAGTGATTGGAACTGAATTTGGAGAAAATATTTTTTTCTCCTTGAATTGAATCTTGTCCATGAGTTTTCATGTGATAAACCATGAGATAACTACACTAAAGGGTTAGGACACAAATAAACACATAAGTATAAACTTATCAAAGATCATATGGGGAACCCTACAGGAATTTTGGGCTATGGGCAATGTCCACATTTTTTGTTTTATGGATTCAACGAATATCAATATTTTACAGATATCTTGCTTTCCAGGAAGATTATATTGGTGTCATTATAATTCTTTCTGGCCATAACTAGTTGTTGCATTTCATTATGGACCAATCACTGTTGTAACAAGAACCACTGATGTCTTGATCTTGATGATTCCACCAATACTGCGATCATTGTCAATCACAATGAAACATTATGGGGCATTTTAACCCTCACCCCCACAAACAATCACCACACACAATCCCAATACCTGATTATCACCTTTTTGACACATTTCTAATGATAGCAGACTCAAACAACACGTGTTACTTGATATGTTTTAATTAAAAAAAGTGTTTGCGCTAAATAACTGTAGTTGCACACACTTCTATTCTGTTATCTCAGTCTAGTCATCTTAAAAATGTCTTTCACATATCTGTGCTAATCCATCACAGATGTTTTCTGGGAAGTATCATATTTGGTTAATGCAGTTTTGAATAGCACTAGGCATTCTCATTTTATTTAATTATTTTCTGGAAGCAATAGGAATTGGAGTGTGATCGGTTTGGTGCGGTGCCCAATGATATTGTACTTTTCAGAATGTATCTGTTACAAGCTGGAAGAAAGATTCCATTTCTGACAATGTGACCTCTGCCGTTTTATAGAATCCTGCCTGTGTCATTCCTGCACAGGACCATTAACCATTCACTGCTGAAAGGCTGGCTAATCTGTTGGCAACAGGGCTATGCCAGAGTATAGCTATACATTTCTAGCACCCAAGGAGTTACATTACTATGCCGTCTGGTGACTGTGCCATGATATAAAAGAATACTTCAGATACACTCGTACATCTTTGCTGTCTGACACATCTCAATACATGATATGCACTGCTCTTTGAAATCCTGTGACCCAGCAAGGAGTCCTTTAAAATCATGTTATAACGGAGAACCTTTCTAGATGATAGGCAATCCCCAGTTTACACAAATAATTGAGCTGTCACATACTGATAACAGAGAAATATGTTCTGTATTATCTGAAGAATTGCAGAGAGAAATTCTGACACAGCTGACCTTTTTAGGGCAAAAATAAAGACCCAGCAGTCCTATTGAGCAATCAGGTAGGGGAGTAAAGTGCTGGAATTCAACTTTGAAACACAAAAGGTGAGAATAGTCAAAGAAATGAAAATTCCATCTCCAGAAGAAGAGCTATCTTTGTCTTCTCATAAAAAGACCTTGCAAACCTCAAGTCTCTTAACTGCTTCAAGACTAAGATGTCAAAGATTACTAAATCTGGATATTGAATTAAAATTCAGCCTAAGGGTAGATGACAGATAATAAGTTCATTAACTGGACAGCATTCTCTAGGAAAGATAAACAATATCCGGTCATTTGAAAGAGTGAACTCAGCTTTATTCAAACATAACTATGCGCATATTATTTGACTTATGTATGTACAGTACATAAAAGTAAAATATATTATTATTATTATTTATTATTAACATGTATTTATATAGCGCCAACATATTGCGTAGCACTGTAAAGTAAATGTGATTATACAACTAAATCACATGAAAATATATATAAAATATATATAAAGTATACACAGGGAAGACAAATCACATAGTAAATATACACAGAAATCATATCAGGATAAAGAGCTTAAATGCTATGTGGTAAGAGACACAGTGGGAAGGAGGTCCCTGTGCCATAGAGCTTACAGTCTAAGTGGATGGGAGGCTAACATACAGGCACAAATTGGAGAGGAAAAAGTGCACAAGGTAAGGCATAGTCAGTACGGACAGGACTAGGCTAATGTTCTAGTGCTCCAAATGTTATATACATTAACTATGAATATGTATAAATACATAAATAAATATATTATGTATATAATCAAGTACAGTTAAGCCTATAATAGATATTGTAATATTACCATACAGTCAACAGAACATGATGATTTACAAAGAAATGCAGTGTAGAGAGAAATTATCTGAAAATCAAAAAAACACAGTGTAACTAGTTGCTACTTGTATTTTAGTACCCCAAAAATCATCCCATCTATTGTATCTCACATTGCCTTCTGTGGTTCTCACTCATTTGAATGGGAAATGCCTAGTCCTGGAATCACAAGTACTGGTGATTTCACAGCTTCACATGTGCCATCAACTTTAAGCACAAACACCAAGTCAGAATATTTTTTTCAGCCCTATATAAACATACTGTATGGCAATACTTTCAAGAATCTATGAAAGGCTACAAACATTCACTAAAAACAGTGCTAATGTGAATTTAGTTCATATTTGTAACTGTGCCACTGCCCAAACAATTCATGCATACATTGTAGACTTGGGCATGCACATTAGTGATCTGTGGACTGGACCGAAGCCTGCTGGACCCAAGTTGTTCTTTAGCCTCTGTCCATCCTGCAACCTTCTACTGCCCCACTTCCGCCTCCATGTGCACCTTTTTTATATACTTGCTCCAGCATGCCCCACCCCCTTCTGTAACAGCACAGAGGGGTGTGGCAGGTGCGGGTATATAAACAGGGGAGCGTGCCGGGTTAGGGTCAGTTGTTGCCAGATTGGGTTAGGTTTGGGTGCAGGTCAATCTTTAGTTGACCCGCACATCACTAATGCACATTATACTATGGAGATAGACGTAGAAATGGGCTGCAGGGATTGATCTTGTCTGTGGTAACTGGAGTACCAGGCATAATTTTGATGCAAAAACAGCAGCAACTTTTTGTTCTGGTGAAGGCACTTTGGAAAAATAGTCACCTGAGGGAAATGTATTCTACTGGCGAGCAACAAATCCCCTGAAAATGCCTTAGTATTGGTGTCAGTGTACGTCACCGTAGGTAACACTTATGAATCCCATTACCAATGTAAGGCCTGCATTTGTTTCACCAGCGGGTAATGCATATTTCTCGAGGACAAAAAATCTCCTTGTCTGCCATCACCTTTAACTTTCATCAGCCCCTTTTTATTCATGCTAAGGTTACAGACCAAAAAACATCATTGTGTATTTAATGGCCGTAACTGCACCTGCTTACTCCTTACAATTACATTAGAGGGCAATACAGACAGATAGCGCTGGGTAATTTTTTTTCCAATAAAAAACAATCATTCCACCAGAGGCCACCCCTTTAGATTAGTGGAACAGAACTTTCATTTGAAGCAGCATAGGTGGTTCTTCCCAGTGAGGGCAGTGAATACACTGCTGGAGGAGGTAGTGATGTCAGATTCTATCAATGCCTATTAGAGTGGCTTGGAAGATTTAAAGGGGAACTCCACGCCAACATAATTTAAGCTTTTCAAAAAGTTAACATAATTTCAAGAAACTTTGCAATATACATCAATTGAAAAATATGCAGACTTTTCATGATTTTTAAAGGTTTGTAACTGTTCCCTAAGCCTAGCCCCCTGCTCTCCCACTGATCTGTCTGACTACTTTGCTGAGCTGTCTGACTACTGTAACTTTGTATCAGCAGCCATCTGTCCTTAGCCTGCATCCTCCAAACCCCACAATTCCCTGCACACGTGATTTAAATAAGGAACGGAACATCTCAGTGCAATGCATTGTGGGTTATGTAGTTCCTGCATGCTGTAAGCTGTGGAGAAGTTGTTACAATTTGTAATATCAGTGTTTAGTCCCTCCTCCCCTGCCAGGATTTCAAATGACACAGAAAGAGAAGAACTGTTAAACAGCTGGATTGCAGCATAGAAAATGCCATTTATTCATACTTGTTGAAGAAACAGGTAACTGTGATGGGTATATTAAGGGTTTACGTGTTATGTGGGCCTCTTTATCAAATTTTGATTTGGAAGTCTGAGTTCCCCTTTAATGACAAACATAATATCATTGGCTATTGTGATACTAAGATCTACACTGGGTATAGATATGAATGTGTGATGTTCATTGGGTTGCACTTGGAGGGG
Source organism: Xenopus laevis (assembly GCF_017654675.1). Taxonomy (NCBI): domain Eukaryota; kingdom Metazoa; phylum Chordata; class Amphibia; order Anura; family Pipidae; genus Xenopus; species Xenopus laevis. The sequence goes on along the minus strand of NC_054375.1, from coordinate 119,593,235 downwards.
TTGAACTTGATGGACTTTTGATTTTTTTTTTTTTCAACACAATGTAACTATGGAAAAATATGTATGGTGCCAGCTGCACAGTCTGGAAACCTTTACATCACCTTTTTATTTTTGTATAATTATTAGCATTGTTTCTTAAACAGCCCCTCCGCTTAAAAGAGTGGATATCATCATCCAAAAGCAAGTATGCATTTTGAGCAGATTCGATCGGAGGGGTTCTTTCATTCTCTGCACTTACATGCAGGCTGAGTAAAAACAGCCCTGTCCGGCGCTAGTCTTCTAGTATTATATAAGAAAAGAGGTTGCAATTTTCACAATATATATATTTATATTGCTATCTTAGTTTTGGAATTCTACAAGTAAACAATCCATTGTGTCCTAACATTTGAGAGTGGTAAGCTGTAAACGAGAGAACTGCTTCACAAGAGCAGTTACATCAATATAGGTTTACACAGTGGTTTAAGCCAGGGAATTGTAGAATGAACAGATTGCAGAGTGTTTGTTTGTTAGATAACATCTCCCAGTGGCAGGTGATTTGCAGACTGCTACAGCAAAATCAAAGGACACTACATCTCTAAGTAGAATTGAATGTTCTGTGCCTTTAAATGAAGGCTGCGCTGTTGTTGGGCAAATAAATTTAAACCACTTAACATGGCAGAGAAGGTCAGGCAAGCTTATTAAAGTGATCATAGCGTTATGGCTATTGCGATTGACCGCTGCTCTTTGGAATCACCAATAATCAGGTGCCGCGAGCTGTGTTTGCTGAGAAAGGTCATCATTCATTTTTTCGAAGCATTAATATCTTTTGTTTGTTTGGCTCAACATGAAACAGGGATCGATAGAGGTAATTCACAGAGCAATTAGCCCCTCATCTGTCAAACTACATCTGGGTGTGTTTAACAGAAAGGGCCTTTAGAAAGGCTTAGCTGGAGGGAAAATAAAACCCTGGCCCAATCACCAATTTGTTTGCATCCATGACACACTGTATGCATATTTGAGATGCATGAAAAGTGCACTGGCCTTTTGGACACATATATTGAGTGCAGCAGACGCCATGCTGTCACTGAGCAGGATTTCACACTGCATATTGACCTGGACAGATTGCTTTGACCCCGGACCCTTTCCTGTGGCTAAATTGCAGCACGTTAAAACAGCAGTGTCCATTTCCACACACAAAACAGCTGTTCCAAGGCCAATATTCATTAAAGATGTGCTTGGAACCAGCTTGTTTGAGTAGAATAAAAAGAGACATCCAAGACAAGCTTTAATAAGCAAATAGTAACGGGTAGACTTTCTTTGAAAGTTCAACACTTATGTACACAAAAGGAACAATTCTATAAAAATGTTTCTATAAGTGAAGATATTACTTTTGATGGACCCAATTCTTGAACAGGCGATTGAATTCAACTGCATGGTATGCCTGTATCTCTTATAAACCCCCTATTCCATTGTGACATTTTTAGTAGTTCTAGATACACAAATATAAAATATAAATGCCAATTCAATTTATGTGCATCTAATGCCTCTGATCAGAATTTCAGAAATTTTAGCTGAGCAACTTGGCTAAGACCACTAACCTTTTGAATTATAACTAACCAAATTAAACTGCATGTATATAATGTGACCCTGTGTATGTTCTGGAGGCAAACATTCTGCAGCCATACAGGTAATGCGAACAGAGGGTCATATATTCTTAGCATTTTATCCATACATTATTTCATTGTTTTTATATATCCCACAAAGTAATTAGATTGATTCACATAAGATTTTCTGTTATTCTAAGTCATCGTCGTTGTTTCTCCTGTCTTTCACATTAGAGATGCACACTGGTTAATTTGCAATGCTGCAATCTTGCCCATTTGAGAAGACAAATCTTGTGTCTAGTGATGGGCGAACTTGTCCAGTTTGGGTTCACCACGAATTCGCCGAATGCCGATTTTGACTCTGTCAACAATTCGCCGGCGTCAAAATGGGCACCAGCGTCAAAGTTGACACCGGCACCCATTAGAGTCAATGGGCATTTGTTAATCGCCAGCGCCAAAAAAACTTAGATTTTTTGCGGCAAATTTATTCACCACCGCGAAACACACAAGTGTGCCTGCAAATTCGCACCTGGTGAATAAATTCACCCAGCATTAGTTGTGTCCTATCGGTTCCACACTGTCTTTTACAGAATCGGACTGGGCCCTTCGGGACACAAGAAAAAAAACCCAGTGGGTCTAGAACACGCAGGGCAGGGGGGCTGGCAGAGGGGGGTTGGACTGGCACCCATAGTTAGGGCTGTGGCAAGAGGTCTGTCCCAAGGTCTTTTTCTTCAGTAAAATTTTTTTTAATTTAAATTCACATTAAAATTCAGATACATACTGACCTAACATGGTCCACCTTACGCGTTTCGCGCCCTCCGGCGCTTAGTCATAGGTGTCTCATAGAGACATAGAGTCATAGAGACACCTATGACTAAGCACCGGAGGGTGCGAAACGCGTAAGGTTTGGGGTCAGTATGTATCTGAATTTTAATGTGAATTTAAATAAAACATTTTTTTACTGAAGAAAAAGACCTTGGGACAGATATCTTTTGATATAGGAAGTTCATGGGCGTCAAATTATTTTTGCCCCATTGAAGTCTATGGGCTTTAGTTTTGTGGTGAAACTCTGCAAAAAAATCACTATTTACTGCATATAATTGACTCTCTGACATTCTTGTGAGGCTTAAACAGTCTTTTAGTCTCTGGGGTTACAGAAAGACACTAAGTTTGCCCAGGAGCAGTAACACATAGGAACCAATCAGCTGGCAGAATTTACTGGTCACCTGTTTAAAAGCAAACATCTTATTGGTTGATACAGATTACTGCTCCTGGGCAAACTTAGTGTCTTTTAATACATATGGGGTTAGCCTGCTTACTAGCACAACTTTGCCACCTAATTATTCACTTTCACTCTAAAGTAGTATTGCTCAGCCTGCCCCTGTTAACCCATAGGCTCCAATCTTTCCTCTCTCCTCCTCATTCATCTCCACAAATCTTGCACTAGATAATGTTCTAAGGCCACATAACAAGCTGCATTGCTCCGTGACCTATACATTCCTCTGCAGGTAATCATATAATACAGTACAAGGCAAATTGATGCAAATATTGTTCCATGTGATCATTATAAAAACCCCTGTGACTTTATTTTCTGCTATAATGTCTTTCATGGCTATTCTGCAGAGATCTCTTCTACATTCTAGGTGCCTTTTAATGGGTATCTGGCTACAGGTATAATGACTCATCAAGCAAGAGTACAAATAGGAGCCAGACACTAGTGGCCTTATTTATTAAATCAAGGGAAAGCTGCAAAGGGCAAACAAGTGATGCAAGTCTTTGCTCTTCTACAGTGGAATGTAATACAAAATGTTCATGAGAATACATTGTCAAATGTTCCTTAGTGAAAAACATTTAATATTGTTTTAAGTAAACCATCTTCCAGTTGAAAAATAACTGCATATTTTATAGTTTGCACCAGCTTGCAGTGTATGTAATAGGGGTTTCCTCAGTCTCTATGCCCTACTCACTGTGTTCAGAAGCACTGTATACATAGGGGGTGGTGGATGGGCTGCAAATGGGCATCCTTAACTTTTGGGTCATTCAGACACACAAACTCGGAAGCATGGGGGGGGGGAAGGCATTAAGTACAGATCTCTACACTCAACCAGTGCTGATGGTCGATGTACTCTGTGTATTGGCCCAAGGCATAACCCTTAGCATTTTAGCACTTGCCCATGGCAATATTAAATGACTCCTTAGAGATTCATTACTCCTTATTATTATTTGTTTATTTATACATTATCCCTGTTTTGGAAGGCATTTGGATAGCACAAGGACTGCACCATGGCTAGGACAGTTGGATTTGCTGGTGGGTCCCAAGAGGGATAACAAATTGGTTTGGACTTTGGCTAAATCTGATTGAATCGTCTTATATAAACTCTTTCAGAGAATATGATTAAATTTGCACGTATTTCAGCCCATAGGTTTCATTATACCAATGAAGTAATCAATCTGGTGGCTACACAATATGTATACATCATGGAGTGACCAAATGTGGAGTTAATTTAATAGAACTTAAAATGTCAAAATAGGAAAAGAGAGAGAGAGAAAATACAAGTTGATTTATGTACAAAGGATATATTGTTAAAAAAAACTATAATGGTATCCATCTTTAAAAGTCTTGCCAACCATGTATGCCATTTTTTATTCTCTAAAACAGAGCATGGAGCAATTTTATAATGAGTTATGTGATCAGCAGGGAAAAGCTGGGACAATTTGCATTTTTTAAGTATGTAAGTGGTGTTTAGCGATACAATGTATGAGGTTTTAGAAGCCGGAGACTACAGTGGACAATTCTTTAATGGCCTTTCCATATTAAACGCACACATTATGAGACTCAGTGTCTCTATCTGTAGGAATAGTGCTGTATCAGGGTTTTTTCCAATTCTATCAATACAATCTAAACTACATTCCAAGAAGCATCACAGTGGATTGAGTGCTAATGAAATGATATACTTAAAACAGCGCTCCATGCTGATTTCAGCTGCAGAATCCACCAGGGGCTACTCGTTAGACCTACTTGGGATAAAAGCTTCATCAGTAATTCAGAAATGTTTAAGGTAAAAGTATATTGCTTCCCAAAAATCACGCTTCTATTGCCTCATTCACAGGAAATGGAAATATTATATTTGCTTTACCTCTACTGGCAAAACAATATGGACAAAGGTTTTTGTTCTGAAATAGAGAATGGATTCCTAAAACCTGGTAGTACATAGGATTCGAGTATGGAATCTGTTATGTGGAATGCTTAAGACCTAAGGTTTTCCAGATAAGGGGTCTTTTTGTAATTTGGATCTTCATATTTTGTCTATGAAAAAGACATTTAAACATTAAGTAAACCTAATAGGGTTGTTCTGCACCAATATGGATTCATGAAGCTTAGTTACTATCAAGCTTCACTTTTTATTAAAACAGATAAAAAGGACCCTAAAAGGTTTATCCATTCCAAGCTTCAAATACCAGAAGACAAATCTTCAAGACAGACAAATGGACAAAATAAATAGGGACACAAGGGAAAGGCCAGGTAAATACTTAAAAAAGAAAAACAGAAGGAGCCAGAAAAACAGAATACTAATGAGCTTATGCAAAAGAGACCTAAAAAGTCACAGGGAAGTCCAGGTATAGAATAATATAGGGAAGTTCTGCTGGGAGGTGATGTTAAGATTAATGTAGATGAATAGGAAATGCTGAATCAGGAACAGCCAACGCCTAGCCATAAAGTAAGGTAACCACAATGCTAGAGGATCTGAATACATATTGCATAGATGACTATTGCTGGGGAATGCCAAAAATGCACATTACATTTACAATAATACACCTATAATGTTCTGAAATAAATCATCATCTAATGTGTTATGCAGTGTTTTAAAAAACCTCAAATGGTGAATTAAGTGTATGCATGATTAACTTCTCACATTTAAGGACTCTAGAGAGTCCACAACATGTTGAGTATTCTAAATCAGTGAGGTATTATAATGTTTAAAATATTTCATTTTCGAGTCTTTGCAGAATAACTAAATGTTCCCATACTGAACTCATTCCACCAGTGTAAAGCCTCTGTGGACTGTAAGCTTCTGTTGAATGTTATGGTCAACTAGCATAACAGGTAGATTAATGTACCACTGGGATAGATTTTTATCAAATTAGCGAACTGCTTTTTTACACAGTTAAATGCTCCATCGATTCTTAATGCTTTGTATATAATTAGATTGGGTTTGCCAGAAAGGTCCTTACAATAGCCAAACAGCAGTCAAGCCATCTAAGACTTTTGAAGGGCAGGGAACCTTCTCTGAACTACTCATATTCCATCACTATAATGTTTCTAGCTTTTTTTTTCTGCCGGCCTACTTCTGGAATATGGTATCTATACAGTGGCTGTGACTGGAGTAAACCAACGAGCATATGCATAGGAGTATGGTGCATGTTCCCACTAAATCAGTAGAGAGCCTTGCTGTTTAGCACAGATGGAAAGGCATTTTAAAGAAGAACCACATTTATATTTAAAAAAAGATTTTTTTTTTTTTTTTAAAAAAAGGCAAATAGCAAGATGTGGATGATGGCTTGTGTGTGTGGGAGGGTAAAGGGGTGGTGCTTTTTTGAGTACAGGTATGGGACCTGTTATCCAGAATGCTTGGGACCTGGGGTTTTCCCAATAGCGGATCTTTCCATAATTTGGGTCTTCATGCCTTATGTCTACTAGAAATAAGAAATTTAAACATGAAATAAACCCAATATGCTGGGTTTGCTTCCAATAAGGGTTAATTATATCTTAATTGGGATCAATTACAAACTACTGTTATATTATTACAGAGAAAAAGATAATCATTTTTAAAAATTTGGATTATTTGGATAAAATGGGGTCTATGGGAGACAGCCATTCCATAATTCGGAGCTTTCTGGATATCGGGTTTCCGGATAAGGGATCCTATACCTGTACTACCAAAGTACTCAAACTCTTAGTTTGTATTTGGAGATCTCCTAGGCCTAGGCCATAGTCCATTAATGTGTTAAATTACTTATTGGCAACAACGGTCACTATGAATACCTACATATAGGAAAAAATTCAAGGTATGCTATGCTAGGACGTCAGCATCCTTTGACTATACTGTATATCCTTTAGAATGTTATTTAAATTAAAGGAGTTTTAAATAAACAACTGCAGAAGCTCAAATTCAACTTACCTGTAAATCTGTCCAGTTCTATCCCCATGGGAATTTTTCGCATTCATCTGATGCATCTTGCAAGTGCATACTCTATCTGGTCCTCCTTTTTGCAAGATCCATACCACAATGTACTTGTCTACATTTGATTTAAATGTCCTGACTTAACACTTGACGTACCTGTACATCATTTTCTACCTCGGCGTAGGCACCTTTGCTGATCCATACATTTCCTTTTATTTGATATTTAATCATACACTAAGACTATGAAACTCCCATTCTGTAAAGATTCTGCAACAAATTGTGTTTTTGTACCCATGCCAACCCTTCAGCCTAAGAACATACTGAGGAAAAGTCTAGATAAAATTAAATGAAGGCAAAATTAGAGACCCACTAATAAAATCCTATTTTCCTGACACTTTAAGTCAATGCAAAAATAATTGTGAGAATATAAAAGGTTTTTTATGGTCAATTATTCTTGTCTTTAGTAAGTATCTATAATCATAACCACCTCGGAATAGGTAATAATCTTCAATAGGCAGAAGGAAACTTCCCTGCAGTGCCATAAGACGGTAAAACGTTATCACTCGCATGCATAAAATATGCCAATATTGAAAGAATGCCGATGTTAAGGTCATACGGTGAGACATCTTTCTCCAAGGTGATATACTATGCAACTTTATTGGCTTCTGACATCCAGAATGATTTGCATTACACACGTTTGGCAACTGTACCTAGAAGACTTTAGTACCACTTCTGATGGGGGTTATGATACCTGTTAAAAGCTTTAGATGGATTTCAAGAATAGTAAGGATCTTTCAAGAATTATACAAGGACATTTTTTTATGAATATTAGGTTAGTATATTTTTAAGAAAAGGGAGAAAAATCAGTTGGCATAGGCATGTTGAAATAGAGTTGGAACTTTTAAACATGAAGTGGAGGTGATGCACAAAAAGGGATAAAGTGAGCCTTAGACCTGTACACAAATCAATTAGTGTACACTGATGTTGAAAACAAACAATGAATTGTTTGGTTGCATAGCATTCTAGGGCAAATATTTTCTCTCGCTTTGTACATAAGTCTGAATTTTAACTAGAGACAAAATCATTTGATGTCACTTCTGCTCAAGGCTTCTTAATCCTCTTTACCAAATGCAATACTTCTTAAGGTCAGGCTTCCTAAATTGCCAGGGGCCACATCTGATGTAAATCTGACCCTGTATGGAGATTAACCCCCCAATTGAGGTTAGTGTCTATATCCACCCCTAAAACTATTTCCGCTCTTGATTTCTAAAAATGCTGACCCTTGAATGCTCAGTACTACAATTCAGACAAGTTAATAAAAGGAAAGATTCTTGCAGGATTGCCACCTGCCACTATTTTGCTCGATTCAAAAATTTACGATAGGTTCTTTAGCAAAGTTTTAAATGGAATCCACAACCATTTAAATATTTATGATAGATCTTTAAAATGCCCTTACTTGCCCAGACCTTGCTGAAGCTATCATAACCATTTAAAGAGGTTTATTTCTTCATCATAAAGGAGCCTGGGCTTTGCAGGCAATAAATATATGTGCTATTCATTCTGAACTATTTGAAAACTGAGCATTAAGTTCAGACACTGTATTCAGGCAAAATATGTTTATAATCCGTGTGTATGTCTTATTGGAAGGCTCTTGACATAAGTAACATAATAGAAAACAGGAGTTTTCAAATTTAGGGCTCTTTTGCCCTTTGATTTAGGTTAATTTATCGATGTGGTAGAGCATTTTCAATAAATGGGCACATGGAGAAATTGTACCAGGACAGTAGGGCCAACTAACAACCATTTAATCTGCAATAACCTTTAAGTGCTTCCCAGAAATAGCAGACCCCTTGTTTTAATTATCTGGGGGATCACAGCTATGTTACCATTTTCATGTTACCAGTTTTATTACTTTTTTTTTTCTTGCCTTAACTATCTTTTAGAGAAAAAAATCTGAGGCCCTGATTGCAGGTCAGGAAGAATGTACTGTATACATTCTTACTACTAGACAATGACCACTAGTTCCACTAATTCTAAACTTGGTGATTGGGGCTTCCTAGGGTTCACCAATGGTATCTTGTCTTTTGGGTATAATCTGGTTCTAGATAAGGTTCTGTGATGGCTACCTAATAATAATTTAATAACTTGGTTCTTCAAACATCTTAATGTGGCAGTAGGAAGGACATTTGCTATAAGACCCCTCAACAGATCAAGCACAATTTCAGAAATGGTGGCCTTCAGAGACCCAACATGGTACCTGCACACAAAAATGCATCACCTTCCAGGATTCCAGTACTTGGCTTGGACCCCCACAGCAGACTTGGAACAGGGTTACACTATAGCCTAATTCCCTCGTCACTTCTGCCATCCCTTCACTACAGGCAAAACAAAGCCTGATGGAGAGCTACTCCTTTTTATCCTCCTAGTTGGAGCTTCAGCTGCTCTTCCTGACTAGCCTCACTGTCTCACTCTCTCTGTAGAGTGCTATAACAGGAGCTGCTCTACACACTAGCTCACCTCGTTCATGGGGTCCCTGTACCCAACACTTCTGGTGACTTGTTGACTCCAGGCTCAGTGAAACAACTGCCCAGGTCAACTGCTGCAGGTCAAAGAGGAAGTGCCCCACCTTGCAAAGCACTTTGTTACAGCACTGCAGGAAGTGGCCACAACCTAGAACCAATGGCATAGGTATGCAAAAGATGTTATATGGGATTTAACCGTGGAAAGAAGGCACTGCCAGGGAATAAAGCCATAAGGGCCATTACACTTATGGGTCTCTCTCTCTCTCTCTCTCTCTCTCTCTCTCTCTCTCTCTCTCTCTCTCTCTCTCTCTCTCTCTCAGCCTAAACCCAAAGCATATTTAAAGCCAGAATTCCATAAAAAGAATTCCATGAAAGAAGTTCAGCAGTCCTGCTGCCAGTCCTGAATCTGCAGTGTCTCAATGATAGGAAATTCAAGCAGGCTGTTACCTAGCACAAGCAGTAGAAGTGTCTGTACCAATCAACCCATGGTACACTCACAGGAGAGAACCTCCTTTCTCCCTCTTCTAACATTTTCTGTGCAGTACTCTGGCAAGGTCCTACTGCTGCTGTGACTTAACTACATTATGAATACATTATTACAATATCTACTGTTTTGATCCCGAGGAAGGCAAAAAAAAACCCATCCTGAAGCCAGTGCCAATCCAATTATGCCTCAAGAGGGACAAAAATTCCTTCCTGACCCCAATGGCAAAATGAAGTCAAAGCCAGAATTTCTGAACACTGCATCAGTTAGAACTGCAATTTCATAACAGCACCTCCTGAACACATTTCCTGAACTCAGCCTGGCTCACCTGCTGAGGTCACCAGTCACATCACAAGTCAGCCATATTGGGACTGGCGATGCTCATTGACCAACTGCCACTCCCTTTCTCACCATAGCACCCCCCCACACCTCCAACAGAACAAAAGCTAGAGTGTAAAGAGAAGGAACCAAGAAGAGAGATGGAGAATGCCCAGCACCAATGGCAATCCTGAACTCAGCCTGGCTCACCTGCTGAGGTCACCAGTGACATCACAAGTCAGCCATATTGGGACTGGCGATGCTCATTGACCAACTGCCACTCCCTTTCTCACCATAGCACCCCCACACCTCCAACAGAACAAAAGCTAGAGTGTAAAGAGAAGGAACCAAGAAGAGAGATGGAGAATGCCCAGCACCAATGGCAATTGTTTTCCCTTTACACAATAAGAAAGTGAACTGCTTCTTCCCCTGGCATCACATCCATCTCTTTCTCCACACCCAGTTAGGCTTAAATCTGCCTTAACTCTCACCCAATCACACCTGCATCTGATTCTGACAATCTCTAAATATAAACGAGTGTAATTTGGCTGCTGGTCATTTGGATCCCTTGTCATGCAGCTCCTGTGCTTATAGCTCCAGTGTTTTGTTTTTTCCTCAAAGTAGGGTTGGATAATGTCTTTACATCCCCTACTGATTATAGCCGGAAAATCATGAAATGGTAAACACATCTTATTAACAGAGTACAGTTTCATTCTTCATACTAATATCAATGCCAGCACTGAGATCATTTGGCTAGGTTACATTTTGAAATACAAGATAAGGGAACATGTAGCTTTCCCTAACATTGCAAACTGAAAAACTATAACAAGTGGCTACGGTAACCAGCAAAAGCTATAACAATGGGGCAGACACACGTTGTGATTATACACAAAGGAACCAGGGCGGACAATCTTGGAAAGGATATGCTTTCTTTACTTTAACTTGCCTTGTATCCATTTATCATAAAATCTGGTGCAGCTGTCACCAAGTCTGGACAGGCTGTCCTCTTATGTCTGTTTGTATGTTTTGTATGTATACAGAGGTGCTATTTTAGGCTCATAAATGAGAGCCGGTAATAATGCTTAGGGGAAAATGTTTCTTTTATTTCCCAACTGCTGTAATTTTTATTTGATCCAAGTTTGCTTTCCTTTCAGCTCTGCAGCCAAATCACAAGATAAAGATATCTCTCCCCCATAGATGTGTTGGTATTTTCTTGACAAATTGCATCTTTTGCATGGAACGGGATGATAGGTAAAACTAAGCTGACACAGAAGTGGGAATTAGGAGCAGTCGGAACACACTAATGAGATGGAATGACATGAAATGAATAAATGTTTTTCTAACATAACAAAGTGTGGACAGAAATAAAATCGGCTGAAAGCTTTTTCATGTAAATTTCACACTGTAAAGTTGATAATCCCACAGAGTAGTCATTCAAGGAATTAATTAAATCTTCCTCACTATTAAAGGGATTCCAGAGTTCTTGCTGTCTGAATATTTTCTTTATACAGTGGATATTGAATTGATTAGCACTGTTCTGCTTTGACTGCATATTAATAACCATGCATTTAGCTTTTCTTCTAGATCATTTTACTACCCGGTGCACAAACATTCAGATTTACCCCATGTACGGCTAGATTGATTTTGCAATGGTGCCCTGGGGTTTTGTCATTAGCACCTGCTTTTAACCTGAAGAGAATATTTGTTCAGGCTTGAAATGTATCTGCTTTATAGTTGTGGCGATACACATAAGTAGCTAGTAAAATCTAAGTTCCCTTTGCTTTGGTCTGTGTTTTATCTGAACAATTGATTTTAAAGATCATCTGCTAATCGCACATTGATACAGGCTATAGCTGTCTACGTTGATATTTTATACTTGAGTTTTAAACACTAAACATGTTGAAACAATGTCAATGCCAATGTAGGTAACAGTGGGCAGGATGAATTTGGATTCTCCATACCAACTGATGAACAGGCGAGGCAGCAAGGCACCATGAGACACTGAATTACAGTTCCAGTACCTTCTACTTGATCTCAACTAAGATATAATTAATCCTTATTGGGGGCAAAAGAATCCTATTGGCTGTAATTAATGTTTAAATTATTTTTTAGTAGACAAATTATGGTGATCCAAATTACAGAAGCATCCCTTATCTGGAAAAACCTCAGGTCCCAGGCATTCTGAATATAAGGTCCCATAACTGTACCAACTGGAACTGTTGCTTGTTTTTTTCTTTATGAAGAGCTGAGATTCAAGCCAACTCCTACTGTTTTTTTTTCTGGGAAAGGACCATTAGAACATGTTGACCACTCATTCGTAGCAGACAATACCTATGGTCTTTGATTTGAGTAAAGATTGCTTCTCCTCAGTGCTGTTTGTGATTATGAACTAGTGAGTGTGAAGAAGGAGAATGGGCTGCTTGGGTGAAAAACACTTTGTTAAAACCAAGGTTATAATAAACAGTACAAGTATGGGGCCTATTATGCAGAATGCTCAGGGTCTGTGCTTTTCCACATAATGAATCTTTCTGTAATTTGGATCTTTATTCATTAAGTCTACTAGAAAATCATATAAACATGAAATAAATCAAATAGGCTGGTTTTGTCTCTAATAAGGATTAATTCTATCTCAGTTGGGATCAAGTACAAGGTACTGTTTTATTATTACAAAGAAAAAGAAAATGTTTTTTAAAAATTTGGATTATTTGTATAAAATAGAATCTATGAGAGATGGCCTTCCCGTAATTTGGAGCTTTCTGGATAAGGGGTTATCGGATAACAGATCCTATACCCGTATTGCAGAGAATGTGCTAATTGATTTGCCCATCAGATGTAAATGCATCAGGCAGTTGCAGCAACTCTGTATATGTATGGGGGCAAACTCTCTTCAGAAATGGCAACCATTTCTCTACAGATTTTAAGCACAGCAATATGGAATCTGCAGCTTTGACTATTTCTATGACTTTGAATAATTGGTCATTCACCCCCTGGTGAGTAGTTAGGGGCGAATTTATTCGTCAGGAGCAAATTCGCAACAAATTTACACGATTCGCTGCGGGCAAATAAATTTGCAAAACCGCTGTGAAAATTCGATGTCGTCAAAAAAAATGCCGGCTTCTGTTTTTTTGGACGCTGGTGCAATTTTGCCAAAAACGGACGTCGCCGTAAAAAAACGAGACGAGAATTTTTTCGACAAAGCAAAACGCCCTGAATTCGCCCGTCATTACTGGTGAGGGTAGGAGTGGGGGACAGATACAAGAATTGTTGCCCTTGTTTTTTTAATAGTTCTTTCCTGAACTAAACATTTTGGCAATATGAACTGAGAGCAGTTCACTGAAATAGATGAATCCTTTCTCAGAGTGGAAGCATTCTGAACTTTCTCTTTGGATGAAACACTTTGTTAGTTCACTAGTTACAGTGACTGTGCTTGCTTAGCTAATTAAATGTCAGGTAGAGCCCACAGGACATCCTTACACACCCAAGCTTCCTAATACCTCATCCAGCGAAGCCCAAAACGCCTATATTTTACTGCCAAAGACTTCTGTAAGGGTAAGATATTCATAATTTGAAGCTGCTCTGTATTCCTTCATGCAAAAGAGAATTAAAAAAAAAATAAGAAGTAAAATGAATGACCTTTCTCCTCAAGAGCAGAACAAATGTTCTTCAGTTAAAGAAGCCCTCCTCCCTGCAAGGTCTGTGTCTATCTGCGCAGATAGACTTGTTAGTAACCAGCTAAAAAAAAAAAAAAACTTGTGGTTTCCCCCTACAAATCAAAGAGCTTAAAATTAATCTCTCCTGGTATATTATAAAATACTTTGCTGACATTTGCTGTTCCTGTCAGCCCTAATAAAGAGATTTCTACCTGTGTTTGCTTATTCAAGGCTTTAAACCCTCAGCCAATTTTGGAAATTATTTCTGATTTATGGGTCCCTTTCAGGCAGGTGTCTTCTGCCTTGTCAATTATATCTCAGAGTAAATGCTAAGTATGTGCTCGCTGATAAAATTAATAAGGGAAACCTTTTCTTTACAAGAGAAAAAAAAATATATACAGGAATGACATAGGAAGACGTCTGCATCATTTGTTATACAATTTGTGATTAACTAGTAAAAAAAAAAAACACTATTTATGTCAAGATAAATAAGTGACTGAAAATAACATGATATGCATATCTGTCTGGTTTCCCTAATTACAATGTATTGTTAATATCATTTTTTTATTACCCGTATCAGTCCCAATCAGAGATGTATTGCAATCTCATTGCTCCTTAAGGTATTATTTTAGAGAGTCATCCAGCTAGTAAATTTGGTGTATAATTCTGTCTTCAGTGCCTTTATTACAGTATAAGTGCTTGATTTTAGGGATTTGAGCAGATACAGTACACGGGCCAACAGTTATATTGATTCACTTGTACTGTATTGTAAAGTAACCTGCTACAGGGTTGCAGACATTTCAGCACACTTTGTAAAAGCCATGTCTATAAACAAAAACAAAAATTCCTTAATTTAAATTGAATGTAACTAGAATGTCCTTGATATAAGTCCTATGTCTATCTATCTATCTATCTATCTATCTATCTATCTATCTGTCTGTCTATCTATCTATCTATCTATCTATCTATCTATCTATCTGTCTGTCTATCTATCTATCTATCTATCTGTCTGTCTGTCTGTCTGTCTGTCTATTATCTATCTATCTATCTATCTATCTATCTATCTATCTATCTATCTATCTGTCTGTCTGTCTGTCTGTCTGTCTGTCTATTATCTATCTATCTATCTATCTATCTATCTGTCTGTCTGTCTGTCTGTCTGTCTGTCTGTCTATCTATTATCTATCTATCTATCTATCTATCTATCTATCTATCTATCTATTATCTATCTATCTATATATCTATCTATCTATCTATCAACTATCATCTATATATCTATTATCTGTCTGTCTCTATCTATCTATCTATCTATCTATCTATCTATCTATCTATCATCTATCTATCTATCTATCTATCTATCTATCTATCTATCTATCTATCTATCTATCATCTATCTATCTATCTATCTATCTATCTTTCTATCTACATTTTTCTTGAGATTAAAAGGCCAGAGCTTTTTATTGTTAACAGAGACCAAACATGTTAACCATGTGTAACATATAATAACAACTTATCTCCAAAATATATTCGCACAAATAAATTATTTTTTCACTGAACCGGAGTGCTGTTGGAATATATTTTGGAGATTGGATTTGACCTGGGCAGACAGAGTTACAGTCGGCACCCGACGCTGCAAAGAGCGGTGAGAATGATTGTGTAGCACTACTTTCTATGTATAATATTATAATAACTTACATACAATTATAGAGAGAGAGAGAGAGAGAGAGAGAGAGAGAGAGAGAGAGAGAGAGAGAGAGAAAAGAACCCCGCTTCTACCAAGTTATCACCTACATTTGGTCACCCCAAAGCCAAAAAGTTCTAATTACTGCAACAACCAATAACCACAAAAATTAGAGAATCAATAAATGAAATGTGCAACACCGCAAATTATCCCACCTTATTGGGTAACTAGAAACTTGAATCATTTCTAAAGTGCTTTTAAAGTGCAGTGCTACAAATCAATCAATAGGATTTAATTAACTAATAAGACTAATTCAAAGGCAATCAAATTCCTTCATTATTTAACTGAGAAAAATGAATTGATAATTGTAAATAGTATTTATAAGAAAAAACCATTGAGTACCTTTCTATAATTTAATTAATCTAAAGTGCAGTGCTAATAACTAGTGATAAAGTCTCTTTAAAAATTAATTGTGGTTGATAAATAGTAAAATCAATTTGTGACCAATAGGGAAAAATCAGATTAATTATATCACAAACTGCTCAAATTCATACATTTTTAGTAAGGAAAATGAAATAAGAGATGGTGGAGTTGTCCCAATTCTACTGCCTATAGATTTCTATCCCTGAGACATCACAAAGAGGAAGAAGACAGGGTAACCAGGACTGTGCTCTTGAGCTATGCCCTGAGCTGATGAAGGACTGACTTTGCCCCAAAACCATAAATCCTTGGCCCCTTAGAAATGCGATAAAGGAGGAGAAGAAAATAAGGATGAATTGAGCAGTTCGCTACATAACCACCCCACACAAACAATTGAACTAATATATATATATATATATATATATATATATATATATATATATATATATATATATATTATATATATATATATATACAGTATATAACCGCATTACGCTTAATTAAAAAAACCAAATATGACTCAGCAGAAATCCGCCAACGCACGTTTCGCAAAGTTAGCTTTTCCACATTCGCCTTGAAAAAGCTAACTTTTTGACACCCACATCAGTTTTGTGGAGAATTTCCATATTTTGCATCGGGCTAAAAGTTTTGCAAAACTCTGGCAAAAAAACTGCCATCCATTTAGTTTTGCTCTACAAAAAAATAACGTCAAAAAAGACACACGTCAAAAAAAGTTAAACACCTATAAGAAAAAATGATGCGCGTCGAAAAGTTTGACACGCGTCAAAAAAATTTATGCAGGTAAATAAAATGTTTTAGCTATTTCAATAATGTTTCAGTGAAGTGAAACATCATAAGCCCACAAACAGCAAGCATTTTACGGGCAGCTATGGCAGGTACCACCTTGAATGTGCACTATAGCATAATCAACCGTCATTTCAACCCAACAACAGGTTGGAGGGCAGGACATTGCTCCAAAATGGCTGCTGTGATAGCGCTGCTCTCCTGCTTCCTCTCACCTGAAGCTAGCTCCAACCCCCCATGTCAACTCCTGCTCTTCCAAGCCCTGTCTTCTGCCTACTCCCCATACGCTCCGCTACCATTACTAAGCCCTATATTTTCATGTCTGCAGCAGTAGAAAAGATATTTACTTTAAAATAAACTCAGATATAAAAAGGCAGTCATTGGTTATGAAGTTAAACCTGAAATCTTCAAATGAATACTTATCAAGGGTGCCATGAACAGCAATTCGGTGCTTCTGTGTAAGAATTCGGGGACCTGTGTAGCAGAACTATATTTCCTAGCTGAATGATGCCTGGCCAAACTTTTCTATATAGGAAACAAAAGTGAAAGGGACAGCTGTAAAATAAAAGTTCAAAGCATGTTGAAAGTAGTTGAAATATCCCAGAACAGTAATTAATCCCAGATTTTAATGTTTGTTTTATGAGTTTGCTGAAACCGGCAATAGGACCTCCAAGAAAAGGAAACATTAAAGTCAGACCATCTTCAAAAAGAGGCAATGAATTATCTGCCTGTGGAATATTGTTTACATTTTAGGCAGCAACCCCTTATGCTTGCCTTTTAGGCTGCTGACAGTTACATATACTGTAGTTACATCGTTTAATCGGGTTGAAAAAAGACAAAGTCCATCAAGTTCAACCCCTCCAAATAAAATCCCAGCATCCATACACACACCCCTCCATACTTTCACACAAATTATATATACCCATAAAAAAATCCACAATCCAGAAGATTAGATCCTTATTAACCCCTTTGTTAACTGAAAAAGAAAAGTGGATACATGTTTGGGGGGAAACAATGCCAATACCATAATAAGTAGGGAATGTTCTCATCTTTATTTTAGTTTTTTATGATTACAAGGGTATGGTTGAAAATAATTTGTGGATTAATAAACATTTAATCCATTGCCCCCACACGTTTATTTAACCTTTCTTTTTTACCAGTGACCCAATGTCCTAATGATGCATCTTTTATTCTAACCAGATGTATTAGAACATATATCTTTCTTTCTGTAGACTTTTATTCATTCGTTGAGTTCTGATGCAGCAGTGTAAAGGTCAGATACCTTGAACAATAGCGGGGACACACCCTCCTGTGGCTGGTAAATCATCACAAATGACATATTAAATGGAAATCATAGTTGTAAAACTTTTTTACCCTGTTAGGGAATAGATCAAAAGACAAACATTTTATTTTTGCATCAGAGTGGCAAAAAGTGATACCTATAATTTAAAACAAATATATTATTTGGCAATTAATTAATTAATTAAAATTTAAAGAAATACAGAAGGAATGTATTCCCACCAATACAGATTTACAAATACAAGGTACTGCTTTATTATTATTCTATTATTACAGTGAAAATGGAAACAATTGAAAAAAATTGAAAAAAAATTGAATTAATTGATTAATTATTTTGGAGCTTCCTGGATAATTGATTTCCAAATAAGGGGTCCCAAACCTGTAGTTAATAGTATTGTAAATTACAGGACAACAATCTTGACACTTCTTGGTTTGTTGATGCTGTGCAGTTCCCATAAATAAGCTGCATATTACTCCACACTTGATTCTCTTTCTCTATGGGAAATACTTATTTTGTTTATAATAAAGTGACAAGACAAAACACAGAAATCCAAGTTTGTTGGTCTGGGATTCTGCCTCCTCTTCTCCCCAATTCGTTTTTTGATTTTCAGTCAATAATTCAAGATCTAATAACAGCCAAGATATGTCATAAACTGTGCAAATTCCAGTAAAATTCCATAGACATGAATTGTATTGACGAGATCTTTTAATGCCAGACTGATTTAAGCGGTCTGTAATTCTCCACTTTTTTTTCAGAAACATTTCTCAGATAGCTAAAAAGCACATTTTCCTATGAGAAACTGTATCTTAAAGTAAAAATAAAATGAATTGTTAAAGAGCCTGTCAGATTACAGTTCTCACAATTGAAAAGAAACGGTGAGAGATTTCCACACAATTAGGTTTTGGGAAGTAGGAACATGGGGTTAATAATCATTGATAACCCTTTAGGGTCAGGCATTGGTACAAAACACTGTAAGTTCCAAATTTAGCAAAAAAGAAATTAAATACAGGAAGGTAGATGTGATCTAAGACCTCTTACGGCCATGGTAGTTGTTTTAAAACAATATATATTTTGCTGAGTTTTCCATATTTCTTTCATGTGGTTAAAACAATAGATACTCTAATTATTAAGAGATGCATTCACATTTTAAAGTGTACTTTTATTACCTTTATGTGCTTTCATGTAACAAAAAAAATAATATTGTAAACTAGCAAATGCCAGTAAATTATTAGATACAAATCTTATGTACTTATTTCTCTTTCCGTTTATTCTTCAATGTTACAGCCACAGTCTGTGAAATTATATCTAATCAGCACAGCAACAGAAATGAGTTGCTTAATTTTATGATTCCCATAGAGGAAACATTCTATGTGTATAAGTAAGGGTCAACTTTAATTTAATAACAATGTTTGGGGGAATAATTTATTATTTTTAGAAAACCTTTTGTTCTTTATAGAACACTGTATATATATATATATATAAATGTTTGCTTCAGCTGAGGAATCTTATAAAGATCGCAAATTCTAATTTTAAATGGATGAATGTATATTTCTATGGATATTTTTATTTAAATGCCAAGAGCTGACACATAGCAAGAAGTTTTTTTGTTACAGCCAGAAATAGATAGTAAGTGCTGCCATTCACAGTGCTTGAGGCCTTGGTTAATTAGTCCCAAGAAGGAATCAGATGATGTTCTAGTACTTAGAGGAAGGTATCCATTGTTGTAGAGGTTAAGCGAAGTTTTCTTACAGAGGAATTATGAGATGGCATTCCAGAGGTAAAGAACAGTAAGATAAATAGGTTTAAGATGGGACAGATGGCAGTGGATGTGGATAGTGTGAAAAGATAGTGACTCAATAATTAATTGAAGAGATCATATTTTTATAGGATTAACACAATACATTTGTCAGCTCGTAGTCATTGAGCACAGACATATGTACAGTAACTATGCTGATAAGTCAAGGCCCTCATCCCTTGGAACCATAACCATAACATAAACCATAACAACCATAACATAGTAACATAGTAACATAGTAAGTAAGGTTGAAAAAAGACACATGTCCATCGAGTTCAACCTTTTTATTAACTACCTATCTGCCAGTTGATCCAGAGGAAGGCAAAAAAAACCCCATCTGAAGCCTCTCCAATTTGCCTCTGAGGGGGAAAAATTCCTTCCTGACTCCAAAATGGCAGACCAGTCCCTGAATCAACTTGTACTATGAGCTTTTTACCATAACTCTGTTTTCCTTCACTTGCTAAAAAGCCATCCAACCCCTTCTTAAAGCTATCTAATGTATCAGCCAGTACAACTGATTCAGGGAGAGAATTCCACATCTTCACAGCTCTCACTGTAAAAAACCCACACTATTAATTACAAGTGTTTGCATATAATGCCCCCATATAAAAATGAAAAGGAACAATGATAATGTGATGATTATGTTAGAAATACAAAACCCAATGCGTTGGACTTCACATTATAGTATAAAATTTTGAGTGAGCAAATGTTTGCAGGGGGAAAAGAAGAACGTGGCTCTTTCCAAAGGGAGCAATGTATCAACCTTCATTTGTTTTTTTTCATTGTTACCATGAGTGGAAAAATAGAGTGGCACACCGCCTCTTAAAGTAAAAAATATTGTTTATAAAACCATTAAAAAAGTATTGTAGCTGGAGTGCATAGGACACCTAATGCGTCACCCCTTAATCATAGATGCTTTTCCCGAAAAGCATTAGGCATACTATTCACTGCAGCTACTTAATTTTTGAATGGTTTAAAAAACAGCATTTTTTACTCTAAGAGGCGGGGTGCCACTCTATTTTTCCTGCATGATTGTGGTCCTCATTATACCCTCCAAAGCATTTTGGAAGGGGAGCTTGGGTGAGTCTGTATCGTCTTATTGTGAACAGTTTTGTGAACAGTTGAGTAACTAAAGCTGGAGCATACTTAACTCCTGTCATTGCATTCCCCCCTTAATGCGTCTCCTCACCCCTTACCCCTTACAGAAAAACTTGTATAGTGGGGCAGAGACTAGGTATCCTTACATTATTGGGGTGACTTTTTTTAACCATGGGCTAATCAAATAAGACTGAAAAATAAATACAAATATATAAAGATTTGAAGAATTTTTGCCAGCTTCTGCAGATCATGTCTCACATTTCCTACTGTCGGCACTAATACATAATTGGGAGAGATTTGTTGAGTATAATGTCTATTTGGGAGTCACTGTATAATGTGAAGTTGCTGCTCTAAAATATAAGAGGGTCTAAATCTGACAACTTTAAATTGAAATGATTTCTAGTGAAGTCACCACAATGTTAAAACTGTCCCAGGGGAAAAGAACAGACAAGCCAACACAATAGAAATAATGGATATTTCCCATCTTGATGCTCACCTGAGAGTGACAAGAAAACAAATGAGTTGTCCTTCTGGAAAACCAAAATGAATTTGCTCTGGTCAAATTAAAATTAATTAAAATTATGCAATGTTGCCCTTGTGTTATGTTTAACAGTGAGGTTGTTATGATTTAAGGCTACAATTAGTTCCAGTGTTGGAAAGAGAAGCCCCGTAATGGAGACAGGACGTTTTAATAATCCTGGTTATAAACATAATATGCATCATCTTTAGGGACTCACAAACACATTGTAATTAACTTTTACAACCAAAATCAATCAGATTGCATTAGCATATTGCAAAAAAGAAAAAAAATATATAATTTGCATGATTGAAAATAGCTTTCCGAGGATGACAGGGCATCGATTCTTTAAAACAGAATTTTACCTTGTTTATGGTTTATCAGTAACTCTACAAGAATCTTCATTGATTGATGTATACAGTATATTACTTTTTTAAGCCTGTGCTCAAATCACTTTTATTTTCCATGATTTTCTACTGTACTCAGCAGTTAAGAAAACACTTTCTGGATATTTCTTGGCTGTCCACTGCCTAGGCTAATGGCATATGGAGCATTTTGACTGTTTTCAGCTTGATTATAGCGGAGGTCAAAACGCCCTTGATTGAGCATTACTGAACTGTTATAGCTACATGTACTTTAGGCATGGCATTTCCCATAGTTCTATATGGGAAGCTGGGACAGGAGGATTGGGGCATTTTAAAAGTCCTGTTAGTACCCATAGAAGTATTGAGTTAACTGATTTGG
Organism: Xenopus laevis; assembly: GCF_017654675.1. Lineage (NCBI taxonomy): Eukaryota > Metazoa > Chordata > Amphibia > Anura > Pipidae > Xenopus > Xenopus laevis. The sequence goes on along the minus strand of NC_054375.1, from coordinate 119,571,136 downwards.
ACTGTTTAACATTCTAGAGGCAGTTAGCAACACAGTTTGCCTTCTTATAATTATCATTAAATTAGTAGTTGCTTTTGGCTGGTTAAGATCCAGGAGAATATGGAAATAAAGTATCTGTTTGCTATGGGGAAGTTACAGTTTTATTACATCTCCTCATTTTGGAATGTAAGCCCTTTTGTCCTCTATAACTCTTTCAGTTGTATTTTTGTATATTTTCTACTGTATATGTTCAATGTACACACCCGTTTATTTTACAGCAATGGAGAATATGTTTGCACCTTATACTTTATGAACGGGTCACAAATAATGATGGTGTTGATTGTGTTTAAGTGATTGGGATTTAAGTTTACAACAATCTCTTTCTCGATTTGTGGACTAAACGTTTTTTTATTTAGTTCTCTCGAGAATGTCTTCATTATTAGTTTTGTGAACTTGTATTAGAACATTTTCAATATGAGCCGTTTATTATTGTTTAACATATGGCTGATATTGAGATTCTGGCACACTGTACGTGTACTTTAATGAAATTTTTACTTTAGTTTCCCAAACACTTGATGTTATTCTGCTGCCAAAGTAACAATAAAATTAACTTCATCCAAAAAAGCAAAGCAAAAAAAGCCAAAAAAACAAATTGGATAATGATTTTGTTTTTCATATTGCGTTGTCATTAGGGAATAGATGTATTTAGGGTTTTCTCCACAATCTCTAGCCATTAAGAACACTAGTATAAAAAAGAAAGTGTAACCAAAGACTGTCTGTTACAGGAATGATGATTGTTTTGGAACTTTTACGGTACTTTTTCTTATAGCAGGAAAACCTATTCACCTTGCTGTTTTAAGTTATTACTGCTTATTCTTTATTTATATTACACAAACACCACCCAAAATGGACATGAACAGTGTTTGATAAGGTGGTGCTGCATATAAGTGCTGGCAAATGGTCTTAATAACAAGTTGCTGTAAAATATCATGATGTCACAGACTTAGGGGGTTGTTTATCAAAGTCCGAATTTATCTCAAAATTTTCTGAAAAAAAAAACTCTGACCAAATCCGCACAGGTTTTTTCGGCTTATTTATTAATACACTTTCTCAAAAAAAATTTGTGGTAAAAAATCGTGAAAAATCTGATTTTCCCATTTTTTTTGGATTTTCTTATCCAATTTTCATGATTTTTTAGATTTTTCACAAGAAAATTCTTATGTATTTTGCCCAAAAACTCCAAAAAATGTGGGGTATTGCATGAAACTCAGCGCACATCAAAAAATCATTGGGACTTATATGCAACCTTGACACTTCTGAGATGCCAGATTTTATGATTCAGACTTTTCCATCCTTGGCATTGATAAATTCTGAAAATTTCGTGATTTTTTAAAAAGTCAGATTTTATATAAAAAAAACCACACACATTTTCCGTGATTTTTGCATTTGGAGTTTAGTAAATAACCCCTTAATATATGAATTTCTAAGAAATATGGCATTCTAGCAGTTTAAGCTTATGTGTGACTTTAACTATAAAAATAATTCTTGGTTTTTGCGTTGACAATAAAAACACGCGGGTCATTTATAAACACTGGGCAAATTTGCATCTGGGCAGTAACCAATAGCAACCAATCAGTGATTCGCTTTTTTCAGCCAGCTGCAGGTTGAACAGTGAAAGCAATCATCTGATTGGTTTCCATGGGTTACTAACCAAGTGCAAATTTGCCCAGTGTTTATAAATGACCCCCGTAAATATTTTGATGCTAGTTTATACCTGCAGTGTTCAATAGTGTAGAGGAAAATATCAGTAAGGTGTAATGTTTGTTTTTTTCAAACATTAATGTTAATGTTAATTCATTGCACAAATCGAGGTTTTTGTTACATACATTGTAGTAATATCCTCTTGTGAAAATCACTATTGCGAAAGTCACTTTTTACTTGATTTCAAGTATTGCTTATATAAAAGACGGATACACTTAGATGCTTGGCACTAATCACCTTTTCAAGAGACTCTCTACAAGTAATTTGAATATCAGTACAAGCCTATATTTAAGTATAAATGATTTAAAGGGGGTTTCTTTTACTATATATTGTATACAAATAATTATACCCCCCTACTTAGTTTGGTGAGAGCAAATTTGGTCACTAGTAATTGTCTAATTTGTTTTGATATACATTTTTATACCTGATTTGCCACTGCTTTTGTTTCTATGATGAATTAATACAAAATGATCCACAAAATAGGTCTATTGTACACCATACTGCAACAAACTGACACATCTATATCTGCAATGTTCCTGCCACCCACGGAAGTCATTCATGTGCTTTGTCAAAGGTAAATGTACTTGTGGGTATTTTTGGAAGATATCAATGTGACTTATATATCAGCATAGCCTCTTCCTTGAGACTTTATTAAAGCAAGTCTACTTTTCTTACTATTTTTATATATAGATTTTCATATTACACCGCACTCACAGGTCTTTGGTGATGAACAAAGAAATATAAGTTTATTGAACTGTCGTTTCGTTCTCAACAGAGACCGTTATCATATTTATCTATATATTTATAGATATACATATATACACACACATATTTATTTTTAACGTTCATTGTATCATTAATATATTTAATCTTACAATATATATATTTATGTACAGTATGTTTTGTACATAAAAGATGTAATAAAAGTCATTAATACGGAAAAAAAATGACAACTCTAACAATTGTTTCTCTAAACTAGTATTATTTATTTTCATATTTGTTTTTCATATTTTGTAAAACTTACAGTATTTAGCAGCTCATCTGCTACCAGTAGTGATGGGCGAATTTGCGTCTCGTTTTTGACACCGGCGTCCGTTTTTTTTGACACGGGTGAATTTTCGCCATTGAATTTGCATGGTCGTTTTGCGAATTTATTCGCCAGTGGCGAATCGTGCAAATTCGCAGCGAATTCACGCCTGCCGAATAAATTCGCCCATCACTAGTAACCAGGAAAAAAACAGTACACTTAAATCTGTGCCAATGCACAGTATATGTATTAAAACGTATTTACTAAAAGAAATAAAAAGTACAGAGGTAAAGAAGTTATTTTAAATCACTCTAACATCATAGTTTACCTTATGGGAAAGTTATCCATTGATCTAACTACAGGTATGGGACCTGTTATCCAGATTGCCCAGACCTGGGGTTTTCTAGGTAAGGAATCTTTCCATAATTTGGATCTTCATACCTTAAGTTTACTAGAAAATCATGTAAACAATAAATAAACCGAATATTGGTTTTGCTTCCAATATGGATTAATGATGTCTTAGGGGCAGATTTACATAGGGTCGAATATCGAGGGTTAATTAACCCTCGATATTCGACTGCAGAATGTAAATCCTTCGACTTTGAATATTGAAGTCGAAGGATTTACCGCAAATAGTACGATTGAAGGATTTTAATCCATCGGTCGACGATTTTTATTCGACCAAAAAAACATTAGAAAGCCCATGGGGAACTTCCCCATAGGCTAACATTGCACCTCGGTAGGTTTTAGGTGGCGAAGTAGGGGGTCGAAGTTTTTTTTAAAGAGACAGTACTTCGATTATCGAATGGTCGAATATTCAAACGATTTTTAGTTCAAATAGTTCAAATCAAAGTTGTAGTCGAAGGTCGAAGTAGCCAAAAAAAATCATTTGAAATTCAAAGTTTTTTTTCTATTCCTTCACTCGAGCTAAGTAAATGGGCCCCATAGTTAGGATAAAGTACTGTTTTCTTATTACAGAGAAAAGGGAAATGATTTTTAAAAAATGTGGATTAGTTGGATAAATGGAGTATACGGTAGACCACCATTTTACAATTCGGCACTTTCTGGTTAATGGGTTTCCAGATTGTGGATGCCATTCCTGTGTTATATAAAGCTATGCATGTATATTAATCACTTAGATTCTTTCTTCTTCCTGTCATATTTGTAAATTTAAAAAAATGATGAAATGAAATATTTATATCATCGTCGAGGAATAAATACAACATTATATTGGACATCGTCATGCTTGTGCCCATTCAGTTATTAAAACTTATTACATATACTCGGAGGATAAAAAATGATCCACAGCAATACTAGACTTTGTAGGTTCTCAAGAGACCCTTCTTATTGATTTAAATGAGCTGTGAGTTAATTAAAACAAGAAAGGAGACCTGTTGAATAATTAACAATCCATTTGCCTAAAATCAATAACCTAATTGCCACACCTAGTGTTCAGCTAGTGTTTCAGATATTGAAAACCACTTATATCTGTTTGTTAACATGGTGATCAGTGGATTATTTGGTCGCTCAGCGTGAGTTGTAAAGTAATAATTTACTGAGTAATCAATGAAATCCTTTTTTTCCCAATTTCCTGTTATACGATAGGAACCAGGCAACATGTCGCTAGTTTTTAGCCTATTTCCAGAGTGTTTCACATAAACACTTCCATTGGAAAAAAAAAGCTTTATAGAGATGGGTCTGTTATAACATTGACTTATACATATGACTTAATTTCATAATTCAACAAAGTAGTAAATGTTCTCTGTGCTATTATGCAGCATAATGGGGTTAACACATTTTATTACACCTCTTCTTTTGTCATGTTTTCTCTCCTGTATTCCCGTGCCAGCATAGCCATAAGTGTGAATAAGAGCTAGCTGCATTAAGGACCAGCTGTATTGAGGACAATAAGACAGGAAACAATACAATCCGCTTTTATTCAAGGAATATATCACTCACTTATTTTGTCCTTACCCCTGCACTTTAATGAATTACTGGCCTGTCAGATGTATGTTTGGTATGTGTGGGTGTTTGAGTGGCCTTTTATATAAATGCATTATACTGAACTTTGACTACAAGCCATAAGCCACTTTCTACCATAATTATTGTAGTGATCTGACAATGCCGTCAATGTCACATTCCCATACAAAATACAAGCATGTTATTGGCCTGTGGTTAACAGAATCGATCTCTCAATAAAACAAAGAATATTTCTTTTTTTTTTCTCTTTTATTTCAGAGACTGTTATTGATAAAGTATTTAAGAGTTTCTCACGTCTACAAAAGCTTTTCTCTCTTTTTTTACTCTCTACATAGAAAGTGTTCGTGCTACAGTATGTCTATTTGCCTCCTTAGTAGCATTGTGCCTTTAATGGTATGCATATTATTGCTATTTCTGAGTTGAAGTTTAACTCTTTGAATATGAGAACAGCACCAGAAGGCACTGCCATGGACATTAAGTGCACATAAAAACAATTCATGATAATCTTTTCAAATTAGCACTGCAAAACCCTCCAAATCCTCATTAGGTGCACAGCTAAGATTTATCAGATCTCATTTGCCTAATATGGGGCCTAACTTTAGGCATTTCGCCCTTCCGGTAGGGGGTAAGAAGGAATAGAAAGAGGTCTTTTGTCAAAGCTGTACAGGCTCACTAATTTGCTCCACCTAACACAATTACAAATGAGCAAAGCTTTCCACGCACTGCCTTTATAGGTTATAATAACCTTGGAACCCCATAACCTCCCGCTAGCTGAATTAATCAGACCATATTAATATTTCTTCTTACTTTCTTTTAACTGGTTCTTCTCTTAATTAAAGGGGGGCAAAGATGTAAATAGGTTAGGCATCTAGAAACGTTGCATCGAGTTATAAACAAGGCTCATTAAAAAGATGGATGTCCCGGCAGATTGTGAAAATTGCTTACTCCGCAAGTGCGCATTTTATAATTTCCTGATGACTAAAAGGGCTAATGCCAGCCTCGTTTTTTCCCATTTCCTCTACGTTTATGAAAGATGGTAATTTTTCGAACACAGGGGGGGAAAAAGGCAAAACAGAGCAACCTATTAATCAAAGAGAATAAAGGTCATTCATATGGCAACAATATTCTTTTCCACCAATCAAAATGAATAAAGAAAGTTCAACAATAGAAACAAACATTCAAAATAATTGAAAATGAAATAAATGATTACCAGCTTGCCAAACTAATAGCAAGTACAGGCCTATTACATTAACAATACAACACTCATGTTATATTAGTGTTTGATGGTAATCTCTTTGGGTTTTCCTGTTTTGTGTCATTAACTTAATAACCTTGTAATTATATGCAGAGTTATAACAAAACAGGCAGAAGATCTAGTAGATGTAGGGGTTCCATAGGATCTCGATTGATATGCAATGGCATTGGGTCAGATCATCACTATGTGTGACTTGCAATTTTGCACGAGGCTCAGTAACATGTTGTTACACCTCTGGTCACACACCTAATAGAGTCAGAATCGATAGATAATACATAATGTATTGGACTAGATTGACCAGAATGATAAAAACCTCCCAAGAGCTATCTAGAGAAAACTCCATTGAAATAAAGGTGAAATGTAAAGATACTGTAAATATCATAACTTATACAATTTCATCTTGTTTTTTATTGGACATTTAGTACAGGTGCGGGACCTGTTATCCAGAATGCTCGGACCTGGGGTTTTCCGGATAACAGATATTTCTGTAATTTCATACCTTAAGTCTACTTAAAATAATTTATATATTTAACAAACCCAATAGGCTGGTTTTGTTTCCAATAATGATTAATTATATTTTAGTTGGGATCAAGTACAAACTACTGATTTATTATTGCTGAGAATAATATTCAGAAATTTGGATTATTTGATTATAATGGAGTCTATGGGAGACAGCCTTTCTGTAATGTGTTCCTGATAACGGATCCCATGTACAGAATCCAGAATACTAGGGACCTAGTAAGGAATCTCTCCTTAATTTGGATTCCTGTGCCTTTAGTCTACCAAAAAAACAGCTAATAGTAGGGTGTTAGAGTTCAGCAATTCACAGTTAGCTCTAACACCCACTGCAAAAAAATTTAACTGCTTGCATCAGTCAATTTAATTTTGAAGAACTGACTCTATGACCTGCATGCAAAATATGTGTCTAACATTCAGTAAAATCACAAAAATGTTGAACTGCTGAATCCTTCTATAGTTTATAAATCTCTACAAATCTCCTCAGTTTTTTATTAGGTATAAGTAGAAAGAAATTCAGCACTTACCTGTATCCCTAGTGAAAACTTATATTTGCTTTGTGTATTTTATTGTTTCTTGTTCTGTGAAATCTGTTGACTAGTGCCTGTGCAATACACATACATTATATAATAAGTGGTTAGCAAGTTATTTTCAGCATTTTGAAAGCTGGAAGAATGCAGGGAGTATATTGGAAGGATGAATCATGCATTTAACCAGAAGCATACACGTGTTGTATTATTACTACCAATAACCAATTTAAAGATGATAATGATACAAACAATATTTATTTTTTTATTTCTAGAGAACACTGCTACACTGTACAGCAGGAATCAAACACACAGTGCATGTGCTTGTAGCAATAAATAAATAAAAAGGATTAAGACAAAAGGGTAGATGTCAGTGCTGTATATTTATATGAGGGAGGTCAGAATAAAATATAAAAAAATGGAAAAAAGCTCATAGTGGTGTTTCCATGCAGACCTGTTAACCCTCCACTAGACTGTAAATTGACCCAAGACCCGACTGTAGTAGACTAATTGCCTTTGCACAACTGCAAGTACCCAGAGTGTGATGTGGACACTGGGCACAAGAGTCAGGTCCAGTCTGGTAGAGCAATTGAATCTACTTCTCTAACAGGAGATTCCTTCCTGCTTTCCACCTAGCCTCAGATAATATCACTTCTGTGCTTAAGATAACTCTCTTGTTTTGGCACAAATGGTGAATTAAATTACAGACAGTGCCCATGTTTCGGGACCCAATACAATTTGTCGCCACCCCATGCCTGTAGAACCTTTGTAAATGTCAATGGTGCCCAGCTATTGCCTTTTCCTGAATGGGAATGGAAGGGCCCAAGGGACCTCTGCTTCCACAGACCCAGATATTACTGCTAAAAAGCATTTCAGGCCTAAAATTCTTTGGGTCCCTAGACTGTTCCAGGTTGGATAGTGAGTAAAAGTGAGTAAAAAGGCAGTGTAGATGTCTAGTGGTAACTTATAGTAGAGAGGGTTGCTAAACTGTCCCCATCATAAAACTGAACCATCAGAGTCTATAGAAGATTTTTATATATCATATTTATCCGGAAGATTGCAAGGTGAAGGGATATTCTAAGTTGCCTAGCCTATTATCTTATGTGACCCTGATGTTAAAGGGTTCTGAGGCCCCGGCCACAGATAAGATAATGGCTGGAAAGGGGGGTATTCCACGTAACTGAAAAGGAAGCAGACATCACAGGGTCTGCATCCTTTAAAGTTACGCCACTCCATAAAGAACCGTCACTTAGTGATGTCTAACAATAGCTAATAAGAAAATTGTCCCCTTATCTATATATGTTAATGCAGGCAAAATCCTATGACACTGAAATCCCATGTATTATCTAAAAATGACAGAAACAACTATATCTAACAAAGTATGTAAGTATGTTTTTATACATAACAAAAACATTTATTTATTTGACATAAATAAAAGGACCTATTTATTAAACCTCAAATGTTTCTGGTTGAGTTTTCAAAGAGGAAAAGCTCAAATTTGTAGATTTTTTCGAGATTTATTATACCCAGAAGCTGGTAAAAATCCAAATCCAAAAATACTCCTGCTTAAGCCTGTCAAAGTCATTTAGAAGTCAATGGCAGATGACCCTTTTACAATTTGAAGATGTTTCTTGATATCGTGATCTGTGCTAGTTTTCGTATGATAATCCAAAAAAGTCTAGGTTTTCCGGCAATGCATAAAAGACCCAATTCAAATTGTCACACGAATTTGTCGAGACTTTTCCCAAACCAGCTTTTTCCATCTTTTTTTATTTATAAATTAAGCAAATTCATAGATGGGAGTAAGGTCGACTTTGTTTTTATAAAAAAATGGGAAAAATTGAGTTTTAATTAGTGATGGGCGAATTTATTCGCCAGGCGCGAATTCGCGGCAAATTTGCGCGATTCGCCGCCAGCGAATAAATTCGCGAAACGCCCGCGAAAATTAAAAAACGAGACGCAAAACGAGACGCCGGCGCGATTTCGCGAATTTTTTGCCGTTTCGCAAATTCGCGAATTTTCCGGCGAAGCGGCGCAAATTCGCCCATCACTAGTTTTAATAAATAACCCCCTTAATGTTCATATATAAATCCATGAAAAAGCTTATTAAAAACTCTGTCCTACATTCTACAAAATCAGTCTTCAGGATGGTAGATGGTAAACCCTCCTAGGAAAGAAACTCATTTGAAAGATTAATCTCTGTACAGCTGCACAAAACGTTGGTTAGGTTTAAATAAATAACACAAATATTAAAAACAAAGACTTAAATTGCTGCACTTTTGAGAAGAAATTATAGGGTGCATTGCAAAGTCTGAAGTCAGTGTAAGAAGTGCAAAATGTGTCCTTTCTCCTAAATAACAGAGTACAAACAGGAAATATCTCTATAAAGGTTAACCATATATTTGGCCTTTAAACCACAGCCAGTGCATAAACACAGTTACAAGCAGCATCACTTGTAATTTTTCAGCACAGATTATAATTTTAAGGAGTGAGTTCCACCCTAATGGATGGACTAAAGTATGGTTTTCAGTAGATGACACAAAATTTAAAGCACCTAGTCGTATGCTATAACTGATAGCAGAACAGCAATTTTAGTCATGGGGACTAAAAGACACTGCTCATTATGGCTTTGCTGGGTCTCATTTCCACCTGCCTTTAATGTGTGCTGTGCTTCACCATTCCCTTCACTTTCTTTTGTAAAAGAACAATATGACGAAGCAGAAAGTGGGATGTGAGTGTCAAGATTATGGAGGGTATTCCGTGCACATATTAGCATATCACATATAAGAATGCCCATACCTGGGAATGCCTTTTGTCAACCATGTCAGATTATTACTGTATCCACAATATGCATATTTTCTGTGCAATACTAATCTACAGGAATTGTAGAAAAGAAAGAATTATCAAAAGAAATTTTCATATTAAAGCCTGCCTGAATTATGTTGATATTTGTATAAGAATGGGAAACATTGTATCTCTTCTCTAAATGCATTTTTTCTGACATACTGTATTTAGTGATGAGCAACCTGCCCCATTTCTTTTTACTGAAGAATTAGCTAAACTGAAATTTTCTCCAAATGCTTTGGAGTTCATGGGAATTTATCTGCCGCATTTTACCTTGTGACAAATGCATTGGCAAAATATGCATCCAGAACCGCTGGTTTTATAGCAGATACAGCCATACTCAATTTCAATCTTGTTTGCTTTTTACACCAAATGTTTTGTTGTCAATGGCAGTTTTATGTTCAGATCAACCCCAGTAGTGATTGTTTGTCCATAAATTGCAATACATTTAAGCTGGCCTACTATGTCAAATTTATCCCTGGTGCAGAGTGCAGAAGACCTTTTGTCTTTATGAATTTGGTGGTCACAACCTAATTGCACCCCTGCCTAATTGTTTAAAATGTAATAGTGAGCAAAACGTTCCTTTATTTAGCTATTGCATCAACCAAATTGGCCTAAGCCACAAAATGTTTATGATAGAAGAGTCCCAGCCAGGATAAAAGGTAAGCCTCCCAGATTGACACCCCCTCTGACTCTTCCTTTCCTTTTCCTTTAGCACAGTGATCCCCAACCAATAGCACGCGAGCAACATGTTGCTCACCAACCCCTTGGATGTTGCTCCCAGTGGTCTTGAAGCAGGTGCTTATTTCTGAATTCCTGGCTTAGAGGCAAGTTTTGGTTTTATAAAAACCAGGTGTACTGCCAAATAGAGCCTCATGTAGGCTACCAGTCCACATAGGGGCTTATAAACAGCCAATCATAATCCTTATTTGACATCCCCATGGACTTTCTCATGCTTGTGTTGCTCTCCAACTATTTTTACATTTAAATGTGGCTCACGAGTAAAAAAAGGTTGGGTGGGGACCCCTGCTTTAGCACCTAAAATGATGCCATTATTTTGTGCCACTCTAGATGTCAGTGAGACAAATTAGGACACAATAAATTTTTAGTGTGAAAACATGTTTAAAAGGCAGTTTAAAAAGCCCTGGTACTGAGCAATGGTTTTTATGTTCTTTTTTTTCAAGCAAACACCTCTTTTTAACCCATATCTGCATAATATCATTACATGGTTTATATGCATGATTTTACATAGCATACCCTGGCATTAAAGTGCCAATGGTTGATGTATTGCAACACCATTTTAAACACCTTTATAAATATACCCTTTAGTGTAATTTCAGTGATTATCTTCACATTAATATGGCCTAGGGTTTTGACTATGATATGAACGTGTATGTGAAGTCTTGGTGAAAAAAAATCTCATCTCTAGCCTTTGGTACTGCTGGTATTACAGTATATATGGAAAAAAAGCCACTGAGACTTGCACTGTGGCAAATGATTTGTTTTCTCTCTGTTACAGTAGTTGTTGTGTAGATGAAGAAAAGTCCTTTTGACAGAATGATGCATAGCTCTGCCAGACTCGCCCTCTATGCTTCATGAATAAATTAGAAATGAAAGTTCAAACCAATACCTTTGTCTGCTCTAAAAGGGCTTTAGCCTAATTTTCCTAAACATCTTGTAGGGAGCATGGTACAAAAGGAAAATGTAAAGGGGAAAGGTTAATAACAGTGTTTAAATGAAGGAATGTATTCATTCCAGTGCGGTGATTAACTCCAAAACTGTAAGTCATGATCCAATGAGAAATATTTTAATCAATTCCACACAACAGTGAATAATGATATGAAACAATTGTGATGTCATTTGTGATATCATATTGTAGAGAAGTCATAAATTAGGCACTAAGGGAATTAGCTAATTAAGATCCAAGTATGGAAGAAATTATTCTTAGCAACAGCCAGATATATATATATACAGTATATATACGTATATATATATATACATATATAACAACATAAGCTTTCGTTTAAGCACAAATAGACCTTAATAAGAAAAATCCTCATCCTTGTATACTGAGAGAAAAATGCAGAAATTAATGGTAACTACATTGTTAGTATAAGACCTCGTTAACTGTGTTTTAAATTATAATATATTTACAGTAAGTATCCTGAGAAAGGACAAATTAGCTCTATTAATTTTATAATATGCATAACTGTATCTTTGATTTAACTATTCAAATAATAAAGACTTTCTGTTCTAAGGCTAATCACATGAAGCACTCTTCAGAGTATTTAGGGCCACTAAAAAGTGCCTGTATTGCCTCCTATGGCTCCAATTCACTTAAGCTGGATCATGCAGATGTGCTCTTGAAAGCATTTCCAGGCCAAAAAGCACTGAACTCTGGTAGGACTATCTGTATACTGTTCAATGTTATTTTGGTCTTGTTCTTGTATGATTTTTTTTATTTATTTTATTACTATTATTATTTGTATTATTGTCCTTGTACTTCTAATTTTATACTTTGTTAACTTGTGGAGCTCATCTGCATAGTTGATGGTATTATGTCTACTGTATTTACTAAAGGGCAAAGTGACTAATGCTGGCTACGATTCACCAGCGTTACCGCTTTCAGGCACTTTGCCGATAAACTAACGGTCGCAGGCGTAACTTCGCTAGCGAAAGAGACAGACACTAGAGGTCGTTCGAACTCTATCGCCATGCAAATTTTCACTCTGGCGAATGGACATTACTACGCAAATTCACTAAGATCTGGATTTTACTGAACATTACCTCTTTCGCCAGACTTGCCTTCTCCAGCTCAGACCAGGCAAAGTGCACTGGAGTGTATAGATCTTCTCATTCTTCTGTTACTTACATCATATTTTCTAGTGGAAAAAGTTTCTATGTCCCAAAAAATGCTGGCGTCTTTTTCCTTTTTTCAGAATGATAGCCTGCAAAAGTCCTTAAAAGTTTTTGGGTAACCGGGTTCCCATATACATTTTCTAACATATGGAACATAAACTATACACTGAGCGCATGTGTAGGGCATTATAACATCTCTATTTTCTTTATTAATGTTCCCTGGACTTGTGTAATGTAATGTATTTGCTGCAACATATATGTTCATTGAACTTTATAATTTCCTGTGTATGCAAATTAGCTTGAGCGAAGACCTCTAACGAAGTTGCTCTAGGCATAATTGAACGCTAGCGCATCTTCACTTTGATTGCCGAAGTAATGATAGCAAAAATTTGCCAGTAAATTTTTACTGGGTTCACTTTACCTACATACCACGGCTGTGGTGGCAGGAATCTGGGTACCTTATGCTTAGTTATGGCAGGGCAAGGACAGTAACAAAGATTGTTTAATAAAGCTGTGATCGATCTACAACCACTCAAGGGAAATCAAATTATTTATAATATGGCTCAAATTTACTCTAATGTGAATTCACATCTTTCACGTAGGCGCCTGCCTCCTCCAGTCTACTGCTGAAGTATATATACCCCATATGTCCTGAGCACCACAAATATACCAAAACGATACTGAATTTGTCTGTAACTCAGATAGTTCTGTGTTTCTTGGCTAAATGTAATCACTTTCTAAAGAGGGCTCACCATCTACATAGAAGAATGTCTGTTGCTTCTTCAGGCCTTTCCACTTGGGTAGTTGTCTCATGAATTTTCTCATAAAAAAAGATTCAGGATTTGATAACATTTGGTCAGATCTAATGGTGCTGTGTTATTTACCAAGATATTTCTCAGATGACCCTCTGAAAAAAATCTATACATTTGCAATAAGAAAAGACTCATAAAAGCTCCTCTATTACAATAGCCAAAAAGCATCCAAACCAGGTTAACATTCCTTTACTTCAAAGGGACAATAACAGCAACAAGTTTCATATGGCAAGAAGATATCACAAGGCTCATGAACTCTTTATTTGGTCCCCAGACCAAAACTGTAAGGCATAATGCCCTTTTCAGACACCTATATTGATATTTTGCATCCACAAAAACGACCTCTTCTGGTCGTAACTGTGCCAGTTAACAGTTGGACTATGAATAGAAGTTTATCATCACTTATACTGTGTGAGCTCATGTACAGTATAAATATGTTATAAATTGGTAGAGGCCTAAACAAAGCACAGAACATTTACATGTAATGGATGGATAGATAGATAGATAGATAGATAGACAGACAGACAGACAGACAGACAGACAGACAGACAGACAGACAGACAGACAGACAGACAGACAGACAGACAGATAGATAGATAGATAGATAGATAGATAGATGATATATAGATGATATATAGATGATAGATAGAGATAGATAGATAGATAGATAGATAGATAGAGATAGATAGATGATATATAGATGATAGATAGAGATAGATAGATAGATAGATAGATAGATAGATAGATAGATAGATAGATAGATAGATAGATAGATAGATAGATAGATAGATAGATAGATAGATAGATGATATATAGATGATAGATAGAGATAGATAGATAGATAGATAGATAGATAGATAGATAGATAGATAGATAGATAGATAGATAGATAGATAGATAGATGATATATAGATGATAGATAGAGATAGATAGATAGATAGATAGATAGATAGATAGATAGATAGATAGATAGATAGATAGATAGATAGATAGATGATATATAGATGATAGATAGAGATAGATAGATAGATAGATAGATAGATAGATAGATAGATAGATAGATAGATAGATAGATAGATAGATAGATAGATTATAGAGATAGATAGATAGAGAGATAGATAGATAGATGAGAGAGAGAGAGAGAGAGAGAGAGAGAGAGGGAGAGAGAGATGATAGATAGATAGATAGATAGATAGATAGATAGATAGATAGATAGATAGATAGATAGATAGATTGATAGATTTACAAACACAGATTTATAACATAAAAGATTTTAAATACCCTTTTTTTAATGATTTTACTTGTGCCTGTGGCCCATCTTCCCAAATGTGCAGGGAAAAGGGTGTTCGTGATACAAAGAGTATGTTTTTGTTTTCAAAAGTCTGAAAATACAGCTCAATCATTTCCACTTTCTGAAGCCGTCCCCGCAGCCTTGCACACTCTCACCCCCCTCTCTTTGAAATGTTATTATTCTGTCATGAGTACTCCTAAGACCAGGATATTACTTCATTTCCACCTTTTGTTTAGGGCAGAAAGCAAATGATGCTCTTTCAGCAATATACTCCCCTCCAGCTCCCTGCTGCAGCCTTACATAAATATACAACACCAGCCTCGGCCTATAACTCACTTTAGGGCTGGAAAAATAGTGACTTCCTTTATTGGTCATATTCGCTTGCAATTCCCAACAGCTGCATGTTCTCACCTCAGAGGATCCTTATCTTCAAGTTTCCATTTGTTTCAGCACAATTCTAGATGACTGCCAATAAAATGATTCCCATTTTAATAACCCCTGAGAATGAAGGGAGGAGCAGACTTTCCAGAAAGGGAAGAACTACTAGACAGCCTGTTTTTGTCAACTCCAGATATTTTTAAGTTTGCTAAATAGAGCAGTGTATTCGCTGTAGCAACCCATGTTCCATAAAGACAATAGAATTTTACTATTAATTAAACAAAATTGAAAAGGTTAAGAAGTGATGTCATGAACCAGAAAAGAAAGCAGGGTGGGGGAGATACAAATGTAGCATAGGCTGGGGTTGTCAAATGCTTCCTTGAGGGGCTGCTAACTTCTGAGTAAGGTTAAAAGTGATGATATGGGGCTCTTCTGTTAAAGGGTACCTTTTTAGGAAACATTATATATATATATATATATATAGTGAATAAAGTACCCCATCTTGTAAAATATAAGGATATTATAAGTTACTGAGGAGTTTCATGACCATATATATTTATACAGGTCATGGAACTCTGAGGTAACTTCTAATATCCTCATATTTTGCAAATGGGGGTACTTTATTTATTATAATACACACATTTTAGGGAGTCATGTGACAGAAATGACATCAGAACTCACCGTTTATAAGGATATAATTACAAGATATTCATGGCTTTTGTGTATTATATATATATATATATATATATATATATATATATATATATATATATATATATATATATATAATATATATATATATATATATATATATATATATATATATATATATTGGTAGTGACTTTCCAATGTTCAATGTCAAGGAATCAGGGACCACCATGGACCACCATGGGACCCTGGTTCATTTTGAGGATTTCATATGAGGACCAAGGTTAAAACATAAATCTAACAAATCAGCTGTAGTACAGTCCCTTTTAAATTAAAAAAAATGACACAAAAACTCACTTAGGGGGTCATGTAAAATAACAACACAGTTGTAGCACTTCCATGTCTTTGCTTGTCATATTGGAATGTCTAGTGTAGGTAATGGTGAAAGTCAGATCACTTTGGAAAATGTTTAAGAGAAAGCAGGCTAGGGGGCAGATTTACTAACCGGCGAAAATTCAACAGCGTCCACTTTGCAAACAGCGCAACACTTCGCCAGGCGAAAATTCAGTCAGACTATGCTAATTCCCCAAAATGAGAACTCGTTTGATTTCCTTTTTCTTTGAAATAATAAAACAGTACCTGGTACTTGATCCAAACTAAGATATAATCAATCCTCATTGGTGGCAAAATTCATTCTTTTGATGTTTTTAAATGATTTTTAGTAGACTTAAGGAAGGGAGATTTACAAATTACAGAAAGGCCCCTTATCCAGAAAACCTCAGGTCTTGAGCATTCTGCATAACAGGTTCCATACATGTGCAGGAAAACTATTCTTCCATTCATTTATTTGGACAGTAATTTATGTAGCTTTTGGTAGCTTCATAATTTAATCTCTTCCCTACTGTTTAAGTGGTACCTTTGCCACCATATACAGTATATGAGACAGAAATATAATATTGACTGTATGGAATAAAGATGAACATTTTCTGGACTGGAGCTTCAGACCAAAAGAGCAGACCTAAAAAGAGTGAGGTTGGCTGGGGAAAAGGTTGGAAAAGAGCATGGCAGATGTCTATCTCCTGCACAGCTGGTAGAATTGAATGCTTTCAGTCTGTGGATCTAGGTACAGTGGTTAATAAAAGGTCATGGAAATCAGTTGTCTGTTTTCATTTGTTTATCTGACCCCTTAAGTTTGCTGTTTGGCATGACAGATAGCCCATAGTTCAAGTATGAAGGGTACATATGCCAAGGGTTCCATGGGTGTGTATCTAAGTGTATCTGTTAGTGTTTAATTAAAGGCCTTCCTCACTTCAATATTCTGTACTCCAATAGCCTTCATCAGTCCAGAATTCTGGACTCTACATTCCTTTTGCATAGTAACAAGGAGTGAATCCTACAGTGGTGGAAAGGAAAGGGGGGGGGTGTTTTTACTAACGCTTCATTGACTACTTAAAACATGTTTAATGCAGCGTTATTCAGGCTATGTTGCCCCAGTAAGGGCATTTGAGCCATTGCTGTTAGACATTTCTTGCCGTCCTTAGGACTTTGATCATTTGTAGACCAAGTAAAATATGACATACTTAGTGATGGGCGAATTTGCGCCGTTTCGCTTCGCCGAAAAATGCGCGAAATTCGCGAAACGGCGAAAAATTCGCAAAAATTCAGTTTTTTCTACGCCGGCGCCCGTTTTTGACGCCGGCGTCCGTTTTTTCAGAAATTTTTTTTTTGACGCCAGCGAATTTTTGTGTTTCGCGAATTTATTCGCTGGCGGCGAAACGCGCAAATTCGCGCCGGGCGAATAAATTCGCCCATCACTAGACATACTGTATCACTAAATTCTGTATTATGGAAAACGGGAATAATGGTGTTAGGAAAGAAAAATGTTTTGAACACTAAAGAGATACCTTTTTTTTATTATTTCAGCGTGTGCAGTCCCAGAAAGAGCAAATTAGAGATATACATTTCAAACAGTAAAGATGTCAGCTTTAAACTAAAGCTGAGTAGTACTTTGGAAGAAGAAATGACTGTGATAAATACTAACATTTATTTATTGAAAGTGATCGTTACAAGAAATATGGGACCAATTTCATATTGATCACGTACAGGGCTTTTCTGTGGTAAAGCTAAAGATAGCATCCAAGGTGTAAAAGCCTCCAGCTGTAAATGTTCCAATAAATGATCATGTAAAACTATTTAAAGATCAGTGACGGCATAGCTTAGTTTGGCGTGGGATATGTCATAAGTCAGTCCTTATAGAGTTACAATATTAATTACATTTGCATCAATGGGCAATACATTGAATATATAGAAGGGGTCTAACTTTCTTTTTTCCTATAAATGTTTAGTAAAACATGTAAGGGATCATTTAGGTCCCCAACCTCAAAATCTAATTTCAGGGGATATTTGCAGAATGCAGCATTTTTTCCATGATTTCACTGTTACAACGTGTGAGGGTGATGCACAGCTACAAGTGCACTTTGATTTGAATCAGAAGCATATGAACTGAAAATTCTGGTTGCCATCAAAATTACATCTGCACTCAATTCTTTAGGTGAGAACCCTGGAGCTACTGGTAGCTCTAGATCAGAGATCCCCAACCTTTAGAACCCGTGAGCAACATTCAGAAGTAAAAGCAGTTGGGGAGCAACACTAGTATGAAAAATGTCCCTGGGGTGCCAAATAAGGGCTGTGATTGACCATTTAGTAGCCCCTATGTGGATTGTCAACCTACGCTGAGGTTCTGTTTGGCAGTACACCTGGTTTTTATGCAGCCAAAACTTGCCAAAAGTAAGCACCTGCTTTGAGGTCACTGAGAGCAACATCGAAGGGGTTGTAAAAAAACATGTTGCTCACAAGCTACTGGTTGGGGATCACTGCTCTTGATGGTAGCTCTAGAGTGTCAATGAATTTACTTTGTAATAGGAACCCGGACTAAGACAGCAGCACCAAGCACAACAATACAAAAGTGCAAAGAGAGTCTTTGGATGCCAGAACCTTTTTCATGCAACTGACTGAGGCAAACTTAGCTAAATGATCTTTAATGTCTGCAACAAAGTATGAGATACTTTTAATTCAAATAAATGCACAATGATGTACAATACTCTTTTGTCAAAGTTTGCAGTACGCATATGCAGCTGGTATTTTAGTACCAAGGATAGTGATTGGTTCATCGATGGGTTTGAAAATGGAATCTGCTGTGACCTCATGGTGCACTAGTGGATAGATTAGGAGGTGAAGATGCGCTGAAGCTCCTTTTACTTTCTGCTGATCCATTTGTTCAGACTGGTAATTAATAAAATGTTACATGGGAAGCCATACCATGAATGGCCACACATACAGGATCCATTAGTATTGTATCCAGGGCTGCCATCAGAAATCACGGGGCCCCGCACAACAAAATTTTCTGGGCCCCCCTCGCCCCCCTTCCCTAAGTATGAAGGCCACACAAGACACAGGCATTAAAACATTAAGTGCCCCCCTACAAGTTAAAAAAATAACTTTGGTGCCCAGGCCCCTCCTACAAGTTTTGGTGTCAGGTGGTGGTTAAAGAAAAAAAACATTTGTGGCCAGGGCCCCCACACATGTAAAAAATAAACAATGAGCCAGGGCCCCCACACATTAAAAAAAAAACAATTAGCCAGGCCCCCACACATTTTAAAAATAAACAATGAGCCAGGCCCCCACACATTTTAAAGATAAACAATGAGCCAGGGCCCCCACACATTTAAAAAAAAAAAAATTAGCCACGGCCACCACAATTAGCCAGGGCCCCCACGCATCTTTAAAAAAAACTAGCAAAGGGCCCCCACACATTTAAAAAAAAACAATTAGCCAGGGCCCCCACAGATTTTAAAAAAAAAAAACAATTAGCCAGGGCCCCCACAGATTTAAAAAAAAAAAAACAATTAGCCAGGGCCCCCCACACATTTTAAAAATAAACAATGAGCCAGGGCCCCCACACATTTAAAAAAAAAATAAAAAAAATTAGCCAGGGCCCCCACACATCTTTAAAAAAAAACTTGCAAAGGCCCCACACATTAAAAAATAAACAATGAGCCAGGCCCCCACACATTTTAAAGATAAACAATGAGCCAGGGCCCCCACACATTTAAAAAAAAAAAAATTAGCCACGGCCACCACACTTTTTTTTAAAAAACAACAATTAGCCAGGGCCCCCACGCATCTTTAAAAAAAAACTAGCAAAGGGCCCCCACACATTTAAAAAAAAACAATTAGCCAGGGCCCCCACACATTTAAAAAAAACACACATTTAAAAAAAAAAAAAAAAAAAATAGCAAAGGCCCCCCACACATTTAAAAAAAACTATCAGCCAGGGCCCCATACATTTAAAAAAAACACACATTTAAAAAAAAATAGCAAAGGCCCCCCACACATTTAAAAAAAAACTATCAGCCAGGGCCCCCATACATTTAAAAAAAATAAATAAACAATTGGTCAGGGCCCCCACAAGTTAAAAGAAAAAAAAACTGCACGTACCTTAGCCAGGGAGTTCAGATCCCGGTATCTTCAGTTTCTTGTGCTCTGATTCGCCAGTGAAATGTAAGTCCCGGTAAACCCGCATGGTGATTGGTTAAAGTAGAGGGGAGGTTCAAACTTCTCCCAACCAATCCGCATGTGGCTTTACCGGGACTTACATTTAATGGCGAATCAGAACACAAGAAGCCAGTCATCGGAGCTCTGATGCAGGGGCCCGGCTGTGCAAGTAAATGCAAGTAAGTGCAAGTAAATGCAGCACGGCCGGGCCCCCCTTAACTCCCCAAACCACCAGGGCCCGGGACAACAGTCCCCCCTGTACCCCCCTGATGGCGGCCCTGATTGTATCAGCTAATATATATGCCTCTTAACGCATACGGGTCTAGTGAGGATAGCAAAATAAAAACAAACCTCCCCTTTGAACGTGGTAAAGAAGAAAAGTAGAACACAGAACAAAGGGCACCTCTTTAGACTTTTATATATAAAAAAGACATAGGTCTTTGATCCTGTGCCTGGCTATAAATTTAAGCCAGTTATGCAGTAACAAATAAGGTGAGTTTTCCATGCCTTCAATAAAAATAACTTAAGGTGAAAATCCTTGTTAGAAAATATAACAATGCAACTAAACACATTTAGAAATATCTGATATAATAGATGGCTGTATTATTTCATACCTATGTAGCAGTGGCTAGCGAGCTATGTTTTCTATACATAATGCATTATCTCGTTGTATAATCACTCCAAACTCTGAATGGTTTCTTTTCCTATCAGTGGAGCCTGACAATGATTTATGAGCTGGGATAAAGAGACAGCTTCATTTTCATAAGGCTGCTCAACCTCCTGGACAAGGCGTGAGCTACAAACTTGTTTTGACTGTGAAACTGAAACAAACATGACACAAAAGTCAATAAAACAGCAACACAGAGTTCTCATTTTACAGCCATGTGTGCAGTGCAAGACCAAGGTCTACAAGACACTCTATAGGAAACTTATCTTAAAAATTGTTCCATGTGAAAGCCTTATTTTGTAAAGTTCTCCACTTAAAGTACAAGTAATATTTAAACATTTTGTGTTTTAATATAGTTAATTTTATAAACATCCCCACCCAGCCCCCTACCCATTCCATAACTTGTGTGTCATTCAGACATGCAAGTTACGATGGGCAGCAATGGGAGTGGGTTTGTGTGCGGTGCACTCTGCACAGTGTGCCAGGTGAGTTCACTGAAGCCCATGATACTGCATGCACCATACTATACAGGCAATGTGCTTAGAAGTGTAACTTGTAAAAGACATTCTGTGCACTAGACTTAGGGGCGCATTTACTAAGGGTCGAATTTCAAAGTTAAAAAACGTTGAAATTCGACCATCGATTTGATTTGAACCGGCCGTTTTCGAGTGAAGTCAAAATCGTTTGATTGAACGATTTAGTCCTTCGAATCGAACAGTTCGAAGGATCATACGAATACTAAAAACTTAGCCAAAGACTCAGAGAGGTTCTAGGAGGTCCCCCATAGGCTAAACAACAATTCTGCAGGTTTAAGCTGGCGAAGTGTTGATGTCTATGTTTTTTCGAAGACACAGTACTTTGATTTTCGAATGGTCGAATATGTGAAGTTTTTTCAATTCGAATCAAATTTTGGCCTATTCGATGGTCGAAGTACCCAAAAATTACTTTGAAGTTTTTAAATTCGGAAAATTCACTTCGACCTTTTGTAAATGGGCCCCTTAATATAGTTGTGTCACAGCATGGAGCTTAGATGAGTTGGACCTGGATTTAAAAACCCCCAACAGTTTACTTGAAGAACACTGAACTCTTTGGAGAAATCAGCTCTAAATCTCTTACCCCATCATAATCCTCCTTTTTCCAATTACCCTGTTCATTTCTGACTCTGTTTCACTTAGTCTAGACTTTTCTCATTCTTAAAAAAAAGCAACATGATAAAAAAAAAACTATGTCCTTTTGGATGGTCTTCTAAGCCTATCTAAATCTTAATTGTTGCACACCATTAGATTAGCCCTAATAAAATTGGTGTGTGTTCAGTGTACACATCCCTAAACATTTTTTTCAAATAGTTTTCGTAGTGGAAATAATAGTGCTAAAAAATATTACAGAGCAAAGAATATCCCTGAGAACTATAAATAATTGTTTCCTATTATAATCAGTAGATGTAACTAAACTTATGGCATCCAGGTACAACTCATACTGTATTATGCATCAGTGGAGAAGTATGCTACTTCTTTATAATGTAACTCCTTGAAGATAGCCTTGTATTTCTTACTTTGTGCTCTGGGTTCCTCTTCATGCACCTGCCCTTTCACTATGTTCTTATTATCACTATTCTCTTTCCCACCTCATATATATCTCTGTGAATTTGCTAGTTGCCTTTGAAATAACCTTCGACAAACACTATTCAAAATCCTTCTTCTCCAGATGGGCATGCCCATAACAATTTTGATAACGGTCTACTGTTGATTCAGTGGTGAATCATGCAACTGGATTAAACATGTCCAAATTAGTGATGGGTGAAATTCTCCCATTTTGCTTTGGCGAAAAATCTGCGAATTTCCTGCAAAATCGGCGAAAAGGTGAAAATTGTGCGAAACTCGGATTTTGACGCCTGTGCCAATTCACGTAAATTTTGACGCTCCTGTCAATTTTGATGCCAGCATTAAAGTCAATGGGCATCCAAATAGTGGTGACACACAACGGTTTTGACGCGAGCGACTGTTCCGACGTGCATCCAATTTTTTTGAAGCGGGTGAATTTTCATGGGAGTTTCACTAATTTACAAAATGTGGAAATTTGCTGCAAATTCACACCTGACGAATTTATTCACCTATTACTAGTCTAAATTCCGTATATCTGCATGTTTCTATCTGCTTGCTACACCTTGAAGCCTCTTCTTCCCTATAATGTTGTCCTGCTTACTGATCAGGGCATCATTCTAATTACTCTACCAGAGACATTTCCAAAATAAGATCTTTCCTTGTGTCTACACATCTGGAACATTCTATGACAGCTTTCCACTCTGATTACATGCTTTTTAGCAACTTTATTTACCCACCTACTCACTATATCACACGCAGCATAACAGTTTCCTAATGTTTTTGTTAGACCCAATTAAACTGTATAAAATGGGGCTTTCATGTATGCACTGTACATTAACCAATATGCACTGTTCATATTTATACATATATTTTTAAGCAATGTTAGTGTACAGTATACGCATTACTTTCTCGCTTATTTATTTTACTTTTTGTTATGTCAGCTCAGTAGAGGGACCTGTAATAGTATAAAAATAGTGCTATACAAATAAAAGCTCATGTATACACAGACAATTTTAAATATTTTCAGGATGATAAAATGGTAGCTTTCATCTTCTGAAAGGATTGCCCATCCTTAACTCTATATTTATGCATTTTTATTTGTTAATCAATAAAAGAAAACGATCACTTTATTTTGATTAAAATCCCAGTGCTGCATTGTGGGGCAAGGCAACAAATGCAACATCCTGCATATGATGTATGATATTTTCAGGGTGTTTGGAAAGCAGACACATTAAGAAAATACTGCTAATGATATTAAAGTGCTTTCCGTGGCTTGCTGCTAAGAGCTGACAAAACTGTCAAGTGTATAATGGAAGAGGCTATCGTAACATCTTCAGAAAACCATACCTCTACCCCATTCCACTGCAATCTACTAATAATGGAACTGCTATAAATTGCAGCTGGCTATGGGATGGAGCCATGACTTCTCACCCCAATGCGAAGACATGATAAATATATAAAAAAAAAAGGCTGTCAGTTTTGGCGCCCGAACCTTATTACAAAGTCTTAATCTTACTGGCCTCAGCACCTTTTATCATCGCCTTGTTATGAGCTGATGGCTTTTTTATTTGCTTGGAGATGGAGGATGTGTCATTTTGTGTCCTTTTATGAAGCAGAGTCTCTGTCCTCTTGGATATGTTTTTCTTTTAGTTCTTTTTTTTATATATTTATCTAAAACAATCTTAAGCTGTCCAAGGAATTCTTGCCAACAGATGGAGTTTCTGGTACATCAGAATGTATGTTTAAGTAGAAATATTAGATTGAATGAAAGTTATTTATCATTATTATCATAATCAAGTGTAATACAATGCATTTGCTGTTGAACATTAAGACGTACAATAATAATAGCATATGTAGACTTGGGGGAGAGTATGCAATAAAAACTGCAGTTTCCTATAGATCTAGTAACACATAGCAAATTATGTCTATGGGTTACTAGACCTGGGCAAACTTTGCAGCATTCATTACAGAATCTCAGGTATATAGTACATTTTCCATTGTTATGTCCACAGTATTATACATGCACTCAGTTGTAGTAACATCGACTAAGAAATAACCACAACCATATTCTGGCCTCCACACAAAAATGTTTAACAAGCCACGTGACGCTCTCAAGGGAAAATGGGAAGCTGACATGGGACTGCTGGATACTGAGGAGTGGGATGAGCTACTCGCCTCCTTATTATCGGTCTTTTCTTAATTACAGGGACTGAATGATACAACTCTCTTTTATACACTGAGGGGCAGATTTATCAAGGGTTGAATTTAATATTCAAATTCGAAATTCAAATTTTCTCGTTTTTTTAATGGTCAATGGTCAAAACTGTCAGATTAGACTAGGGAGTTATTCAAATTCGATTTGAGTTTTTCAAAAAATTTGTAATTGTATTTGAGATTTATCATACTCTGGCCCTTTGAGAACTCAAATTTGACTAGTCGCCACCTAAAACCTGATGAATTGCTGTTTAAGTCAATGGGAGATGCCCAGGGATCAATTTGGAGTTGTTTGCAGCCTTCCTGAATCAAGTTTTTAAAGTTTGAATCAAATCGAGTTTTCGGGCTGATTCTATTCACCCCAGTTTAAGAAATTAAATTTTTATAATACATTTTGATTGATTGAATTTTGAGTTTAAGGACATTTTGAAAAACTCACCTAAATTCAAATTTCGACCTTTGATAAATGTGCTTTTATGTACGTGCCTTGTGTATTACTATCCAACCAAACTGCACCATATATTCCCCACGTGCTCCTCAGAATGTCCTAGGTATCATGCCCAACACGCTTCTCTCATCCATATGGTTGGGGA
Organism: Xenopus laevis; assembly: GCF_017654675.1. Taxonomy (NCBI): domain Eukaryota; kingdom Metazoa; phylum Chordata; class Amphibia; order Anura; family Pipidae; genus Xenopus; species Xenopus laevis. Next base: position 119,545,630 of record NC_054375.1, on the reverse strand, counting down.
ATGCTCAACCCTGAACCCTCAACTGGGCAGGAGTTCTTGATAACTTATACACTATCCTTGAGGTGCAGCTTCCAAGAACTCCAATTGTGTGTCTATTTGGAATTGGACTCAATGACACTTTCATATACCTCCAGAGTATCTTTATTAAAGAATGTTTATTTTGACCAAAATACTAATTACACAAATATGGAGAGATCCCCTACCCTCCCTCCCACTGCCTAACAGTGGATACTAGAGGTTAAACACCTTTTTTGCAATATGTGTTGTGTTTTGTATTGTATGTAACTGCTACTGTACTGACTTTCAATAAAATGCCTACATAAAAAAAAAAAACAGCTGCCACCAGAATTGAACCTGTGTATGCTTTCCACAGTAGGCACACCCTCTCCGGTAACTGCTGAACTTATTAGTCGATAGACAGATGACATTACATGGATGGATGTTTCAGACTGAGCAAGGGCAGCAGAGATATGGATTTTGTGTGCCAGCTGAAGTTGTGTTGGCAAGCACACTGCACAAGGTATGATTGAATGCCTTTTAGCAAAGATGCTTATACATGATTTTGTCAACAAATTAAAATGGTATAGGAAAACAGAAAGACAAAATACTATTGTTAATGTTAATGGAAATAAAAATTGCTTTAGAGTGTTGAATTTTGTAAAATATTCAACTTGACCTGTTTTTACGTGGCAGTGATTTACTCTAAACTGTAATAGATTTGGTATGGTCCAGCTCCCCGAAATCCTTTCTTTTTCTCTTCCCTCCCATGCCTTATCTATCTGAATAACTCCTCTCTCTGATCTATCAGTTGATGTCTAGGTAGGGTGATCATGTATCTCATCATGCTTACTGGGATGTTGTCTAGTAGCTTCAGATGGTAGAGCCATTCACTCTCTACTGGTGTGTTGTGCCCCATTCTTCCTACCTCAAAAGCTTTAGTGCAGAATAGTTGTTTTAGATGCTTTGTACTTCAAACGCACATTTTTCATTGAGGTTGGTTCTTGTCACAGGTAGTTGATCCTTGTCAAACTGAAGGTACCCGCACAATGAATAAACTGCATGTCACAAACATTAGTTCATATGTGATAAATACAGGTTATGAACTGACTGCATTGCTTATATGGTCCTTTTCTATCTTATCTATGTGTGGCTTCTACACACTGCCAAACATAGCAATTCCCTCTTCTGGTGATTCCCTCATTAAGTATCAAGCAGGGAAGATGAAGAGAATGCAAAGTTTGCTAAAGCCTCACTTGGAAGCAGTTCACTCAGAGCCATCATGAAGAAAAGATGTCTCACACTTATCTAAATATTGTTGTTATATCAAATGCCTCACTTCCTGTCTTCCCTCCATTAGACCAAAAAGAACAAACTCCACTTGAAACCACAACTCTTCACAGGGTTTTGTGTTTTTAGAAAAACAGATATCTGGTATCAGATATTTGGCAAAATATTTGTTTGCAGCGGTAGGACTTTGAAGATTCTGAAAGCTGGCTCTTATAGTAACAGTGAAATCTGCTGCAGATTTAAGGTCATTTGTAGAAGTCATGACAGCAGATTTAAGATATGTTCCAAACCACTAGAATCGCATATAGAAAAAATACATACAGAACACTCGGTACAGTATTTTGTCATGTGTGATTCATACAGCCTGTCAAGGAAAATAGATGCAGAGGGCATTCATCATACGGCTGGATTTTTGTTTGGATTGAAACTTTGCATATTATTAAATATATTGTCTACAAAAAAGATGTCCACATGGAGGACTGCAGTCTAATTCAAAGGATTTTATTTTTATGGTTGAGAGGTCGAGGCCTCTTTGTATGACACCATAATTTTATTATGCCCTTGTAAATGTTACCTGTCATTTGCTTTATCTGATCTTATCAAACGTGGAAAGCATTTGGCACTGATCGCAAATAAAGTCATAATTCACCATTTGTTTTGGTGCCAGTTGTGTGATTGATCAAAATACAACTGAAAACCTCTAACCTCATTGACTTGAAAGAAAAGCTCCTTCTAACTATGTTACAACTGTTCTTCATAGAAGTATAGTCCCCCATGTTGCCAATTTCATATGAACCCATTTTAGGCAGTGCTTTTGGATAAACAGGGGCAAGGCTGGGGATAGCTCAAATCCCATTGGTGCTTTACTAGTCATTTAAACATGTAGGTGTTCTTTATAAATCAAAAACTTGCCACAGAGTGATGGTACAAGCCACGAAGTCCAAGGAACTGGTTTTAAGATGAAAATGAAGACAAGTGGATGACTTAATAGCATAAACACTAATTTGCATCCACTTACAAGGTACAACATGTGTTGTGGGCAAATACATGCTGATGCATGAATTTGCTTTCTTTGCACTTGCTTCTGCATTCATAAATCAGCACTTGGATTGGTATGGAAGGACTTGTTGCCATGTTCATGGTTATGAACCAGTAAAGAATCAAACGAAGCTAGGACATACTGTATCCTCTGTTATATACCTTTAGTTCAGTTACCCCTGGTTCATTTACAGAACACTTACCATATTTTTTTGAAAATGCTATAGAAATGTTTCCCATAAAGTAAAAGTAGCATTCCCTTTTCATACAACAGCAACTTGTTTTAAGCTTTACTGTCCCTTTACTGATGAGCTTCAACATGCAAATGTGCCTATTTCATAAAACACATGTTGCTAGAGCATTAAAGCCCCCTGACTTGTTGTGCTCCCTGCAGACCAATCTGGTTGCAGCTTTAGAGAGGCAATGGTCCCCTGGGAGTGTTTGATGAAGGTTATGTGTTGTCACCCAGTGTTATGCCAGTATCTGAGGTCAAGACAGATAAATGGTTTACACAAGGCACTGCATCTAAGTACATACTTAGAAAACTGCCATTAACCTTTGCTGCAAAAGTTGACATCATAAAGTGAAGCCTGCCTGCAACCAAATGGAAATGACACTGCAGATTAAGGGATCTTTAAATTATGCATCTAGTTCAGAATCCTGGAGAGCCTCTACGTGGCTCAGTTTCATTACACTAGGGTTCTGTAATTCTACTTACTAGATTCCACACAGAGCTGCAACAACAACAAAAGGGACACAATGTTTATCTGTAAAACCCTACAGTTCTTCGTTTTTTTATGTACATCTGGAAATTAAACAGATGACTGACATAGGAAACAATATTCAGATTTATCAGCACTTTGATATAGGGTAACAAGCTCATCCCTTTGAAACTGAATACCTTTAAAATACGCAGGCCACATAGCTACAGGCAAGCACTATGAATCAAACTGTTTTCTAATCGGGTGGTTGGTTTTAAAGGGAAGAGGGAGAACCCTAATTAGAGTCTAGTTACAAATACCATTATTAAGGGGAAAACATATCTTCTAGCCCCATGACTTTATGATTTGCTGGTTTATTAGGGGTGTGTAGAAATTGAGGTTGTCAAAGCTGTAAAAGAAGGGCCTTTGCTATTTGAGAGTATTTTTATTTCAAGGGAACCTAAACTATATTTCTTCAGTTCCTAGATGGTACAGAAAGTGTATAAGAGTCTACCTTTCTGTTTGCACCTTAAATCCTGCCTCTATGTCTTTGACTTACAGTATATGAGAGGAAGTTACCATATTGTTTGGAAATATTAATACGGCAGGTTTCATTTTAACAGCATCTCGTGTGATAGGAAATAGTTTGAGTTTATTGAGATCTCAACAGAGAAAGAAGGCAGTATCATGCATAATTATTTTTTGTTCTTTCTAAAATGGTGGCATATTAGTTAGTATCCATGAACGTACATACCCTAAAGACAGATAAACATACACTAGCATACGTGTTACACAACTAGCTATCCACAGGATGGTAAAATGATGTCCAATTTGTGCAACAATGCACATGGCTAGATAGTGTTGTGTATGGCCAATTAGCTTCAGTCCCTGTCTTTTCTGTATCTGTTAATGCCCCCACTCACCTTGCCAATGTGTGGCATCAAAATGGTCCCACAATTACAACTTATGCTTAATTTCTAGGGAAAACATATTCATTTGAAAATCCATCCGTGGGATTCTTGTAGACAAACTACAGTTTCCCAGAACACAATTCTCTGCACACTGTGCACTGTACTGAGAGGGGTTAAACAGGATAACTGTTCTAAAAGGCAATCAATGTAGAGCTGGCACAGCACACTAGAGGGCTCATCCACCATGGGTATGGGCACAGATGTTTAGTGGCTTAATACTGCACTATGTAAATTCCATATACAGTTTTAACTGTGGCAGATGCAAGTTGTGCCTTGAGCTGGATTAAGTACATGGCTCACTTGCACTCCTGGCACTCCTGCTATGCATATCCTGAATTATTAGTATCACATATTTATAAAGCACCAACATATTCTGCAGCTCTGTAAGATAGAAGGGTTTATACATTGAGCATACAAATAACCAATACAAGAGGTAAAGTAGGCCCTGCTCAAAAGACCTTGCAATCGGCAAGACCTAAGATCCAGAAAGATAGATTTGTACCAGATGACATCAACGTCCTACCCATGTGCCACCAGTAGTGATGGGCGAATTTGCGCCGTTTTGCCGAAAAATTCACGAATTTCGCGAGAAATTAGCGAAATGGCGAAAAATTCACGAAACGGCGTCTCGTTTTTGACGCCGGCGCCCGTTTTTGACGCCGGCGCCCGCTTTTGACGCTGGCATCTGTTTTTCGGAAAAAAAATTTTTGACGCCGACGAATTTTTTCGGCGAATCGCGCAAATTCGCGCGATTCGCGCCTGCCGAATAAATTCGCCCATCACTAGCCACCAGTAGCCTATGCATTGCTACATATGTAAATGGATTCAACTGCTTGGTCTCTGTTCTCAAGCATAACAATTGTACCTGTACAGCAGGGCATAAAACTGGCACAAACTGATATTTTTTGTGCACTTGCACCCTCATCTGTACTTTGCACCCTAGGTGCAGGTTTTTGCACTCTATAATATTTTTTTGCATTACAATTATTACCTTTTTTAAGCATCTTATATTCTTTAACTGTTAAAGGGGACCTGTCACCAGAAAAAAAAACATTACAAATCCTGTTTAATCGCGTTAGTCAAGCAAAATAAACTTTAATTACCTTATATAAATTATTTGAATATTGTTTTCTTTGGTCTGGGAATTCACAATTATAGCAAGCAGGCAGGAGCCATTTTGTGGACACTGTTATTAAGACAAGCCTTGTATCATCTCAAAATCTTGTTTGTGCACCAGAATGGGGGACCTGATGTCCATCCCCATGCACTGGTTACACAATTAAATGGTAAAGTGAGAGGAGGAATGTGGGGAGAGCAGTGACATCTAGGAAGTGCTGAATGGAAAGTGAAAGTAATTACCTGCCCCGCCTCTATGCCTAAGGCATAGAGGAGGGGCAGACAATATTTGATTGGCAGCTGAGATTTTTAAATGAGTTTACAACAGCTATGAAGGCTTTAATAAAAAAAGAATTTAGATTTCATGTTTAATTTGAAAAGGACTTTTATTATGCAGCTTTTTATGTTTGGGTGACAGGTCCACTTTAAACCAGAGACAGAAAAACCCTTTTCAGTATAAAAACTCAGCTTCCATTACCTTTTTCAAGTGACCTGTTAAGTACATCTCCATGCAGCAAAGCTGAAAATATAGTCTGCTCAACAGATAAAGTGAAATTACATTTATTTGGTAAAAGAAAAAACATAAATAACTAAATTTAGTACCTTGTGCTATCCATTTACCCAGTCAGACTGTGATGATACAGTTTGGTTCTTTTTTTGGGCTGTATGGGTGTTTTGCTATAAATCCTGGCAACGCAGGCTGTAGAATCAGAGGGCAGCCAACATACATGACAAGGCTGTGACTAAATATAGAGTGTTTTGCTGCCATTGTTATCTGTTAGCTGAAGCTTCTGGTTCGAGGGCTTATGATTCCCGAGTACCCAGGTGGAATGACATTACATATAGGAGAATAAGACCTCTCAGCACTAGTATACTGCAGGGCTGATTTTTACAGCAATTTCCTAATCATTTTGCTACTCCAATTTAAAGCTGTGCCCTTCAACTGATAGAATTCTCCACTACCTTTTCCTCCCCCCCCCCTTCCATAACAGCACGGCTTTGGCCCTGTGGATGTTTGTGCAGTGTCATGAATGTGCTTGGAGCAGAGTTATTATACGGCATCATTTGGAGAAACATTGCGTTAATAACCAGAGTTCAAGGGCAAAGGATATAAAGGAAGCAAATTGCAGTCTGAACAGATACATAGCTTTTGCTAAAAGGGACATTGGCTGCTGTTTTATTTACTGAGCATCAATGTATTTGCCAAAATGAAATGTCTAATGAAAGTGGGAATTTCACACCATTTTAGAACTGTGCTTTACATTCGCAGCCATGCAAAAAAATAAAAAATAAAAAGTATTTTGGCTTCTTTTTTTGTATGACAATAAGCTAGAGCACATTACCTGTAGAGGGTTTGATTATTTCACAGCCAGGGATGCAATTTTATGCTAAGGCAGAAAAGACAGCGGGGACTTGAAAGATTTAATATAGTCGTTCTATGATAACGGTACAGATCAACTAGACTCCCAGGGCGATTTCTAATGTCGAAAACTTTCCTCAGACCTCAGATCTTGTCACCGTGGATCCTACCACAAAACACAAGCGTGAAATTGCAGATTAGCAGGACCACTAGTTTTATTTCATTGCCATTTCACCTTTTTTTTTTTTTTTACACTGAAGCAAAGTAACAATGAGATTAAATGGACCTTAGGAGTGTGCAGTTAGCACCATGTACAGTCAGCTTTCTGCTGAGACTACCCTTCAAGAGCACTAAACATTTTAATACAATTCTAATTGAGTTTTCCTATAAAACCAAAAAACATTATCTAGGAGAGAGCCAAGCGGAAGGCCAGGGCAAGCTAATATTCACAAAGTATTTAGGACAAGATGACTGGACAAGGTCAATTTCTGAATACTTAGTTGAAACACAATTGATATTTTTTTTCAAAATGCCTTGCTATCATTGTAATATATCAGCCCAGTTTTACTTTAGAAAAAAAACTTTTTTTTTCACTGACCCCATCTAAAAAACAAATGTTCTCTAATGCTAAAAATGTATTGTTATTGCTACTTTTTACTACAGTACTTCAGGCCCTCTCTTATTCAAATTCCAGTCTTGCCGATTAATCGCAAATTTCCAGCAAAGTTCGCGAAATGGTGCAAAATTTGCTAAAAAATTTTGACGCCTGTGTCCATTTTTTTTTTGCGGCAGTTTCGCAAATTTATTCACCGGCGGTGAATTGCGGGAATTCGCTGCGAATTCCCGCCTGCCGATTAAATTCGCCCATCACTAGCCCTAGCAACCAGATTGCTGAAATTGCGAACTAGAGAGCAGCTGAATAAAAAGCTGACTAACTTGAAACACAAATCAAAAATGTTAATTTAAAGGCAAACGACCCCTTTAAAAATGATGCACTGTAATATGAAGCGTGTTTTCTTAAAACTAGTCTGCCACATTCTCTTCCCATTTGCATATCAAATATACACGGTCATTTGCCAGCATATTTGTAAATGCCATTGAGAATATGATTTGCTTGTTTCTTTTTGTGCTGCTGGTTCTTGAAACAATTTTGCAGAAGTCATCTCTTCTCCAGCTAAAAGACTCTGTTTCCAACATTAGGGGCAAATTCACTAGCGAACAATCTCCCACACTTCACGCCAGTTTGCCACGCTCGAATTTAGTGCGCTAATTCATTAAAATGCGAAGCTGCATCTCAGCAGCCGAATGCTGGCGCAGTTTCGCTAACATTAATTCGTAAGCACGACCATTTCATAGCGTTCTTTTGCTAGCATTCAATTCTGCCTAGCGAAAAACTTAGGTCAATTTAAATAGGACGGGTACATAAGTGGCCACTTTTTATTACAAATATCCAAGGAATCCTAATAAAGACAAAAGAGATCCTCTAATGCCCTAGACATGAGCCCATCGTAAAACAAATGTGGCGTGCCCCTCAAATGGTTGGGGAAAAAATGTTAATACAAAAAAATAGTTAGGACTTTTGAAGGTAATCCCACTTTAAAAAATTAAAAAACCACCAGCATTTTTTACATCTTTTATGACTTTCCCTAACATAAGATTGAGGAGGATGTAGATTTATCAGTTCACGTGGTCTGAGGTGGCAAAGGAAACTCTGGAGAAAGAGGTAACATTCTGTACAATTCACATTTTTTTGAATTTGCGGAGTAACGACTGTTTGCTGAGCAAAAATGCGCCTGAGGATAAGATTTCTGGTGAATTTCCGATAGCAATGGCCACTTCAGCCTTTAGTAAATCTGCCCCAATGACTTGATTTGAAAAGTATAGGATATTCCACCCATGTCAACTTAAGTGCTTAAAGGGATACTGTCATGGGGAAAAAAATCTTTTTTCAAAATGAATCAGTTAATAGTGCTGCTCCAACAGAATTCTGCACTGAATCCATTTCTCAAAAGTGCAAACAGATTTTTTTATATTCAATTTTGAAATCTGACATGGGGCTAGACATTTTGTCAATTTCCCAGCTGCCCCAAATCATGTGACTTGTGCTCTGATAAACTTCAATCACTCTTTACTGCTGTACTGCAAGTTGGATTGATATCACCCCCCCTTCCCCCCCCCAGCAGCCAAACAAAAGAACAATGGGAAGGTAACCAGATAACAGCTCCCTAACACAAGATAACAGCTGGCTAAGAACAGCACTCAATAGTAAAAACCCATGTCCCACTGAGACACATTCAGTTACATTGAGAAGGAAAAACAGCAGCCTGCCAGAAAGCATTTCTCTCCTAAAGTGCAGGCACAAGTCACATGACCAGGGGCAGCTGGGAAATTGACAAAATGTCTAGCCCCGTGTCAGATTTCAAAATTGAATATAAAAAAATCTGTTTGCTCTTTTGAGAAATGGATTTCAATGCACAATTCTGCTGGAGCAGCACTATTAACTGATTTACTTTATAAAAAATGTTTTTTCCCATGACAGTATCCCTTTAATGTCCATTGCGGATTAAAAGCACTTTATGCAGCATACGTTTCACCATAAACTTTAATATGTGCTTTTTTTCAGAAGGGAGAATTCATATTAGAGATATTCAGCCTGCAGCCTTCCAGCAACTCCCCACTAGTTAGCTGTGGGTTTTCATAAATATATTTGTGATACACAGGCTGAAAATTTCTTTATAGAGCAGGAACAGACAATATTAAGCTATTAGAACTGGATTCTTGTTGGAATGCTGGGATTTGTAGATATATACTGTATATAGAACTTATGTTCCTGGGATAGAGAAACCTGAATGCCTTTACAAGTGGTTACTAGAAAGTATTACATTTATTTAAAAGTATTCATTTAAATTTGAATTCAAATTCTAATTAAACCTTAGCCTGTTACAGTATATGAATCTACATTTTGCTGAGGTGGACTGAAAAAAGAAACTAAATGATACATAGGCATACAAAAAACAACAAACAATAAAACATCCCTCTCTTCTCTTCTAAATAAGCCCTTCAGCTGCAGTAGCAGTGGATTTTGTCAGTCATTGTATGGTACAGTATTAAATCTACAATCCCGCAGCCTGGATAGTAAGTCTTTCCTGCGGGCTCTGAATCCCACCTGCACAATGTGATTGGCTGCACATGCTGTCAAAGCCATTGAATGCTCGGCAGGAGGATTTGGGAATGATTAATTGCCCTGTCTTGAGAGCTGAGAGTTCTGAACAGCAGGGTTCCCAGAGTATGTAAATACAAGTGGTCACAGAACTGTAACAGAACCAAATGAAATGAGCAGAATGACTTCACAAAGGGACTTTGAGAGTTTACATTTGGAATATTCGCTAATATTATAATTCAGCGGGAGGAATCCCTCCCTCCAAAACAGCACACATTTTGATTTTCATTGTACTGTATATTGTTTAGGGATTAGTTACTAATAAGGATAAATACAGTACTTTAGGCATATTTATAAAAATGTGTTATTCATTTTAAACCAAAAATGTGTACAATTTGTTTCAAAATATAATTACATATCACTTTATAAAGCTGTATATTTAGCAATAATGCAGATCTTCCCCTAAATTCCAATGGAAAGGTCATACATGGTGTAAATGTGCCATAGCTGGAATTTATGCCACAATCATCACACTTCAGTTTATTTGGTCATGAAGTCCATTAAACTTGGCTGGTAAAAAAATGTCTGTGCACAACCCCCAGGAACACCTACACAATTGATGCCCTAAGTGAACACTTCCAGCTCCCTGAAGTTGAGCTATACCGAGCCTCCAAAATAATCAATGTTATAAGGACATATTGGAAGCTATTCATTTCTCAGTCACAAACAGCTACTTTTTTCAAACAATGGTGCCTAAATGAAAAACCTCCTCATTGGGCAATTTCATTCATATACTTACACATCAGCTCCCCTAAGACAGTTACTGACCTACCCTATATCAAAGCCGGGGAACAAGAACTGGGAAATGGTGTTGAAGAGGAACAGTGGCTTAACTTTGGGCAAATATAAAACATAGTTCCATCAATACAGCTTTACTGGAAGCAGGATATAAAGTACTCTTCAGACTGTACCTGATCCCTGCCAGAATTGCTAAATTTGCCCCAGCAACTGACGGCAACTGTGTCCATGGATGCCATACTTCAAACACCTTGGGACATATATGGTGGTCATGCCCCCAGCAATAAGCTTTTGGACTAGAGTATATAACCTGATCATATTAACATGAGGAAGATCCCAAATGAAACTCTGCTGGGAGCGGTCCCGGAAACCCTCACCAAGGCCCAATTACGACTGGCGACATCCTTAACTTTTTAAATGTCAAAGCCAAAGTTGACTGTATAATGGTAAATGAGAAACTGACTAGCATTACCCTATCAGTGGTCCCCAACCAGTAGCTCGCGAGCAACATGTTGCTCCTCTACCCTTTGGATGTTGCTCCCAGTGGCCTCAAAGCCGGTGCTTATTTTTGAATTCCGGGCTTAGAGGCAAGTTTTAATTGCATAAAAACCAGATGTACTGCCAAACAGAGTCTCCTGTAGGCTGCCAGTCCACAAAGGGGCTACCAAATAGCCAACCACAGCCCTTATTTGGCATCCCCATGGACTTTTTCATGCTTGTGTTGCTCCCCAACTCTTTTTTTTACATTTAAATGTGGCTCACGAGTAAAAAAGGTTGGGGACCCCTGCCCTAGACCAACATGCCAAATGCAGGAAAACCTGGCAACCTTGGTTGCCTTGTTGATATGGAGACACACCAGCTACCTTACTATCATTGTAAGACACCCGTTAAAGAGAGAGAGAGAGACCACCCTTTTGTTTTCAATTATAGAATTTTTAGTTCACATTCACAACTTTCATGTTCATTTTATTGTTTACACTTTACATTAGGTAATGATGTTTATGATATTTGTAACATGTTTGGCAAAAAGAAATGAAAAAATCCAATAAAAACCTATTGAAAGCAAAATGGCTGTGCACATAAATAGCAAGCCCCCAAGCCCTTGCTATGAAATTCTAGTAAACTTGTGTAGTAACCTGCACCATAAGTAAAACTGCTCAAGAACAGAGTTTATTTATGAATGCAGGACACTGTGCAAAGTCCAATTTTCAAATTTAAAATTGCCATGTTTTTTGCTCACAATTCAACATTTTCCCCCCAGAATTCCAGTGTTATCGAGGGGTCATGGCAAGTTATGTCAAGTGCAACTTGTACCTGATGCAAAAGAAGGGATGCAATGTAGTATCAACAACAAGGGGTATAGGAGGAGATCATTGACTGGATAATATGACAAGGAGGTCAGAGTTAAAGACAGGTAAACTGGAAGTATATGGGACATAGTTGACACAATTGGCAGTGTTTGGAGCAGCAATCCATCCTGCAACCTTGTCGGTCTGGTCTTGGTGTGCAGGACTAGATCAGGGGCAAAACATTGGGTATAGGAGGTTTGCTCCTCTTGTCTCACAACTGGAAGGTTGGGGAATGCTTGTTGGAGTTGGAAGAGGTCAGTGTTGCAATGTCTAACAGAGTTTTCCTCTGTGCTTTGTGGCTGGCAACTTCCACTGAGTATTTTGGCAAGTGTTTTTTTGCTGAACATATGATTTCACGTATTACCTTGTTTGAGATTTTAAGGATCATGTTCTAAGTCTTTGTGTTAATAAAGCTGTGGCCTTTTTACATCCATCCAAGATTCTTCCTTTAGTTTTAGGGGGCAAATTCTGAGTTGGCCTGGCATATTTGGGATGACCAGCTGTCTTGCTGCTGCATGGCCATAAATCTGGTAGAAAACATAGTACTATATACTGTAGTATTGCCATGCTGTATAAAATGGCTCAGACTGACTCAAATGGAAAATGTCTAAGACTGAAATTACCCTATATATTTTTGTTTCCTCCTGCTTAGAATATGTGCTAAAGTTTAACATCAAGAAGAACTGGCATTGCTGTAAAAGTGTATATAAATTATAGTGCCAGCCTAGGCTAACCACATTGGTGTACACAAGGCACTCCTGGTTCATTTTAGAAGTATTATGCCCTGATATAAAAAGGACTATTGTAGTCTTACTGCAGCTTAGACAAAAAGGAGAAACTATACTCGTGACCTTTAAGCATACATACTTTATACTACAGATAATAGTGGTGGTGGTATTGTTGGTGTCACTAGTCCCCTAGGAGATCTGAGCTGTCATTATGACCAGGCTAGAAGAGATCCTAGACGATGGGTATGTTCTGTTAACATTCAATTAGCTGACATGGCCAGCAGTGATAGGAATGGATTCAGCATGGCATGCAACATATGCATGGATCTGCACAAGTCATAATCAGGTCTGCTGATTCAGCTTTCTATTTTCTGCCTATTTTCATCTAGACATGTCAAGATGGAGTGCAAGGTCAAAATACACAGCAGCATCAAAAATATCAAGAAGAAATCTGTTTGGAGAATTAATGATTTCTAAAAATATTTCCTATGCGGAGCGGCTGGCTTGTGGGTTTGTGTGAAAGCATTTTTATTCCAGATATACTATGAAGCTGTGATATGCACAACTCTGCTTTGTGACACATCATATATCATACACCTTTCTAATATGCCAATTAAAATTCAAGTCTTCTTAACACATTATGAGTTTCCAATGCCAATCTGAAGTGATAACATTATGCTACCCCATTCAAGAATTCTGCTCCCTACAAGATAAAATGACATATCACTCATACTTGAGCTATGAATGGCTGAATAGGAACATGTAAGATGCAAAGCATTCAGAGTGTCTATGTTGTACATGTTAGTAATTATTTCGGAGCTCTATGGATTTTTTTTTGGTTCCACTCATCAGTTACAGCTGAATCAATATCAGTGTTCAAAAACAGTTCTTTTTTTTAAGCATTCATTTAGAACATAGAATAATTTGTATGTGTGGGAAGAGCTGTATTGATTGGTAAGATACATCACAATGGGGATCTATGGCTGCATAATGTTACAAATTAAAAGCTAGCTTTGGTATTGCATATGACATAAAAGGCTTAACTGATAAATAATCACACTAAATGCATATGGAGACTCATTTAGAGCTTTCTGGCTCTGGCTTTCTACCAAGAGGGTTATCAGTTGGGTGGAAGAATAGCAAATGCAAAAATTAATACATAAATGAAAAGTTAAGTGAATGAACTGCATCTCATGCAGAGGTTTATTGTCTGTCGCCCCTTATTAGTTTCACAGCTCAAGTGGTGTTTCTTAAGTAAAAAAGGGTGAGTGTCTCAGCTCTGACTGTCATACATAACAACATACAGTACCCTTTAAAATCTGAAGTTTCAGATCCCCTGTAAAAAGTATATGACTTTAGCTTTTAGTGAAGATTTGGCATTTGAAAAGATGAAACATCTCATTGGTTGACCATGTGAGGCCCCCACTGGATAAACATATAGTCACACTACTATTGTTTCACAGCTATCCATAAAGAGTAAACCATTCACCCATTCAAATTGTGATACATCCCTCCTACTGTATTGGGCTGTATTGGGCCCTTAGAGGGAAGGGGAGACAGACCCATGTTTGGCAACCAATGAAATACAATGCATACCTGCCGTAGCAGCTAGCAGTGATGACCTGATGATGATTCTAGTATAACAACAACTGGAAGACTTCAGAGTGATTATTCATGGCAGTAGCTTCAGATATGAGCAGGGGAGGACAATAAGGACTATGAAGGCAAACCACATCCAGTGCCGTGTAAGGGTGGCAGAGATTGGGCACACTAGGGATGATATAGGGCAAGGGTCCCCAACCTTTTTAAACTGTGAGTCACATTCAAATGAAGTAATAATTGGGGAGCAACACAAGTATGAAAAAAGACCATGGGGATAAAAAATAAGGGTTGTGGTTGGCTATTTGTTACCCCCTTTGTGGACTTGCAGCTTACAGGAGGCTCTATTTTGCAGTACACCTGGTTTTATGCAAGGAAAACTTGCCTCCAAACCAGAAATTCAAAATTAAGCATGTGGTTTGAGGCCATTGGGAGCAACATTCAAGGAGTTGGTGAGCCACATCTTGCTCACTAGCCACTGGTTGGGAATCATTGTATAGGGGAAGGATCAGGATCCTGCCCAGGGATGTAGCCAATCCACCTCTGCAAACTTTAGAATCACTAAATTGTGAAGCAAATTGCTTCTACAGTATATGCAAAACAACACTAAAAAAACAATATGCATTGAATAATCTGGTATGCAGATTCATACTTTTTATCCATAAATGGTGTCCCTTGTATTCCAGTAGTATTTCAGTAGAATTTGCTCCATCTGTCCTTTGTGTTTAGTCTTCAGTTTGCTGTGTATCTCCTAAAAATAAGGAACATAGTATAAAACAGAGGACCAAGGAACCTTATCCAATGATTGTTATATTTTAGAGGCATCCTCTTTCAGGCATCAGCCACAGCAGCAGGTGGCCCTTCTTTTGTGATTGACACCTGAGGATGAGGCCTGTTTCTGTAGATACTTTCACATCCTCTGAAGCAGTGATCCCCAACCAGTAGCTCGTGAGCAACATGTTGCTCTCCAACCCCTTGGATGTTGCTCCCTGTGGCCTCAAAGTTGATATGGTATATTCCATTTTAATTTAAGCTCATCGAAAGATAGTAAATTATTATTGGGCATTATATCGTCCAAGTACTGTATACCGACTGAAGACCAGATTTGTGGATTACAATTAGGTATAATTCCTTTTAGGGCTGCAATTGGGAAGTTTGGGTGGAGACAATGCTCTATAGAATCATTTGCATGATATAGTCCCATACTTGTATTGACTCTTGAGTGGTCACGAAAAGCATATACATTGTTCTTCGCATTTTTGGAGGAGTCCAGAGTATGTGGTGTAGCCGGTAAGGAAATTTTGTTATTTTTTATTCTTGATTTATACAATAAGGTTGGTTGGTTGTGGAAATTATCCTTGTATATAGTTTAAGTGAATTGCTTTATAGTATTTTTTGAAGTCAGGGAGACCAAGGCCTCCATTTGATTTATGTTTTGTTTGATTTGTTTTGATTTTATTAGTATATTAATTGCAATCCTTGGTTCGGAACAATGCCAAATGAGTTTCAGTATCACTTTAGCTAGTGAAGAAAAAAACTTGTTTGGAACAAGTATAGTATTTTTGTTAGTAGCATAGACTTTACAGTAGCTATTTTCCCCATCCAGGATATATCTTTTGTCAGTCAGCCTTGTGTTAATAGGTCACACCTTTCCAGTAAATATTTTTTTATCTTTAATCTTCGTTGCAAACTGTATAATGGGGGATTTCTTTTAAATATATCAGTTCTGCTAGAGTTTGGTGGCTAATGCAGTGCTATTTACCCCCAGTTCTAGCAGGGCCTTTCATGTAGAGCTGTCATATCACATTAAGGTGATTCATCAAATTCTGCTACGTGCTAACGTGGCCGTTCTGGCCATAGCACCCACCGACTTGACACTTGAGTGGGAGTTCCCTTCCATAACGGCCACATTAACACATAAAGATTGATGGATTACGCACTGTGATAGTGTGTGACTGATCACTGATTTGGAGACAACCCCACCGTTATGTTCAGATCTTTTCTAATGTGCTAAGCCCACAATACTCAGCATAGTCTAGGTTTTCCTGCAGAACCATGGAAAAAGAAATGGGTATCACAATTACAGGACACATTTTCACATAATTAATCACAAAAACGGAGGTCAGGAATCAAGTTTCACAGATAGCAATGACTCCAGGCTGCTTTATTTTCAGCTATAAAAGGGAAGCCCAGAAAAAGAAAAGAATGTAGATTTTGAACTATATTGTTCACCAGGGGCACCACAGCATATTATATTGACATACATTGTGTGAATGATATTATTCAGTACTCATGGGAAAGTATAATTTTTCTGCCCTCATGCTGCCATGTGTAGGACTCGCATGTAAGCCTTCAGCTCCTTTAGAATGAAACTACAGATACCAGCCAGTCCATCTGCAGTGCTAGCACTTTATGCAGTAAGCAGTCCTAAAAGTTGTGGGTACTCTAATTTATTAAAGCAAACTATAAGGATACTCTGAGCATGTGCCTTCCCATAGCTATGGTTCTTTTATACATTAAGCAATAAATAAGTCACTGCACTTGCAGCCATGTATCAAAATGCCAAGCAATTCCAGTTGGACAATATTTTGGTTGCCATACTATACTAGTGGTATTTATATTTGGAAAAGTCTAATTTTAGCGCAACCTTTCAATGGCTGTTTCCATACTGTCCCTGGCACATCAGGTATGAACCTGTACATGTGAGACACGGGGCAAAGTCAGAAAAACGTTCACCCTTCTTGCATGGTGCCCCATTTCTTGAGCCTCGAGGCATAGCTCTTTGAGTTCCAAGATCTGCTCCTCTTTGTGATGGCAAATACTACTTGTTTTTGACAGTGCAGAATCTAATAGAGCTTTGTTATAGGTAGGGGGCACCTAGGCATCACTTGCCAAAGATAGCATATTATTCAGATGCAAAAGCTAGGGTGTTCCATGGACTGCAAACATTTGAAAGTACTGTACTTACTACTTGTCTATAGCAGATGTTAAGTACACAGCTCGGGCCAGCAATCTGATTGTTCCAAATTCTTCATGGATAGTGCCTTAGAGGTCCAAATTTGTGTCCCTTAGGGAACCAGCACTTGAACCTGTGGGATCAGTAAATGAGCCCCAAAGTCAAAGCTAAAATACAAGTAAAAGGTTTCAGTGCTGTTGTTAGTAAACATTTGGGGTATATTTATCATGCTGTGAAAAAGTGGAGTAAGAAATTACCGGTGATGTTGCTCATAGGAGCCAGCCAGCTTTTTGCTTTTGTTTTCTTAGGAGCCGATTCACTAAGGGTCGAATATCGAGGGTTAATTAACCCTCGATATTTGACTAGGAATTAAAATCTTTCGACTTCGAATATCGAAGACGAAGGATTTAGCGCAGATAGTTCGATCGAACGATCAAAGGATAATTCCTTCGATCGAACGATAAAATCCTTTGAATCGAACCATTCGAATCGAATATCCTTTGATCAAAAAAAGTTAGGCAAGCCTATGGGGACCTTCCCCATAGGCTAACATTGACTTCGGTAGCTTTTAGATGGCGAACTAGGGGGTCAAAGTTTTTTTTAAAGAGACAGTACTTTGTCTATCAAATGGTCGAATAGTCGAACGATTTTTACTACGAATCCTTCGATTCGAAGTCGTAGTCGAAGGTCGAAGTAGCCCATTCGATGGTCGAAGTAGCCCAAAAACAACTTCGAAATTCGAAGTTTTTTTACTTCGAATCCTTCACTCGAAGTTAGTGAATCAGCCCCTAATTGTTGAAATCTAATTGCTGATTGGTTGCTCTGGGCAACATCACCCCACTTTTTACACAGCATGATAAATAGGCCCCTTAGAGTGAGTTGAGGGACTTCTGGAAGCTCTTAGGGTGCAATCATTTTGTCATTTTGGGGTGGAACTGTATTTTTCCCCTTACAGGGACATCTCTTAAAAATCTTGACAGTGGTGTTCTGATTGGCTTATGGCAGCACTGTAATGTCACAGCATGTGGTTCTTTAGTTATCAGTGCTGAGAATTTTGAGATTAACTCAGCAAAGAGTGAAAAGAGTGTGCTTTGTGTGCCAGATGGGCACACTGTTGATGCCAAACTGGAGCACAAAATCTCCCTGGCCCAGTATTAGTCCACTTCAAGTCCTAAATAGGCATGGTGTGCAGCATGTAGAAAGTGATATAAATAAGAACTATTTGAACAATAATGATATTAGAAATGCATCCTGATAATGATAAAGTCAGCATTGAATTGACTTCCTAGTTAAAATTAGAGTATCACAAGCCGTACTTTCAAAATCTATTACACTGCAAGTCCCCATAATGTTTTCCTTCTTGGGTTTCCTAGAATATCATATTTCTCATCGTGGATCCCAGGAGTTCATAATATCTGTATTTTTAATTACAACCAGTTCTTGGCAGCAGTAGGCTTTAGCATCAACTGTTCTTCCCAAGTCATTTTCCCACTGATAGGAATTACCCCTTTGGATTTCTATCAAGACTAAAGGCTGAGAATGTTGATGAGGACATTTATATACAAAATTCTTTGAAAAATGATCCTGGTTATTAAAATATGAGTTAAAAATAACCCATAAAGACTACAGGAGATCGCTTTCAAAATGAATTTTTCTAAATATAATTCCAGCAATATAAGATTTGATAGACTTGAGATTATGCCTAACAGGATATGTATAAACATGAACAATGACGTTCCTAGTTTTAATATTCCTAGCAACGAATCAGATGTTTGCTATTATTATTACAGTTGCACCATGACCCCTCCCTGCAAACTAACTGGTAACTAACTGGTAATTGGTTGCTATGATTTACAGGCTGCTGAATCATTTTGGCTAAAAGTTTATATAACGCAATTGAGAAAACAATGTATATACTAGTTTGGATTTACATTATTTAAGTATAATAATTTATTAATTACCTAGCATGATTAAATTACTATTTTTGGTAGAGTACTTCCTTGTCTTTGACTTCTGACCCTATACTCTAAAGTGGGAAACCACATTAATACTTTCACAGATCAAGTTGTACATTACTTGCATATCCAAGCTATTTCTCTTTCCCATTACAGGTCAAGAATAATTACTGCACCCCATTCCATCTTAGTTTTTACTAACAGTAATTAATTTTCTCCTGTAATAAGACTTTAATTGTTGGTTAGATGTTATTTCCTCTTGGATCTCAGGCATCCACTGTGGTTGTGAAATGTCTTCAGCATATGTTTTGGATAGATGAGTAATAATGCAACACATTAATACCTACACCGTAGTTTATTTGGGCTTGACCACAACACTAACATAATTATTTCTCCTAGGTAAAAGCTATTAGAGATCTATTTTGCCGGTTTTACGATCAATAACTCTAGTGATATTTGTGTAACAGGCACAAAATAATCAATTGGAGGTCGTATAAAGTAAATTACCTTCTGCACATAATGATTTCTTCCCTTGATGAGAATGGTTTCTATTATTTCATAAGAAGCTGAAGTCCAAATTATCTTCTCTTAATTCATCCAGACATTATTTTTTAATCTAAATGGGCAGGTATTACCTAACTGGTTGGCTTCTAGAGTGATTGATGAATTAGAATTTAGCCAAATTGGATGTGTTAAACTGAACTCAATTCTAACCCTTAGGGACCTATTTATTAAACCTCAACATTTTCTGGTCAAGTTTTTAAAGGGTAAGGAGTAAGGAGGGGAGGAAGCTAGAATTTTAGAGACTACCTCAAATCTACTGAAAATCAGAATACAAAAGTACTCCATCTAAAACCTGTCACAGTCATGTAGAAGTCAATGGCAGATGTTCCTGAAGAGTTGTCGTGGTGACAATTCAAGTTTTCAGAGCGTCAATTCAAAAAGCTGTACAATTCAAATTGACACACAATTTTGTCAAGATGTTTTTTCGCACCACTTTTTTTAACTGTTTTTTTTTGAAAAATCAGTTAAATTCGTGGATGTTAGGTTGACTTTGTTTTAATAAAAAAAAAAAATGAGATAAATGTTTTAGTTAAAATCCCCTTAAAGTTACATGATCATTTTTATATTTATATATATATATATATATATACCTGTCATTGGATATCTTGTTATAAGAAGGTTATAAGAAATTATTGGGCCAGCCAAATGCAAAATAGAAATACATTTGTGAAAAACAGAGGGCAAAAGCATTTTATTAAGTCTAAGATACACAAAGTCAGGAATTTCTACCAGAAAGGCCTGATAAAAAAAAGTACACTCACTTTAAATTAAGGGACTATGTCGTAGAACATCTTGTTAATTTCTCTATTTTTTTTAGAGGTTATACACTGTGTCATACAAAGTACAATGGAAATCGTCTCCATACATACATAGAAAACCCAATGTTTCTAGCACAAATGGTGCTCTTCCTCAACATGCATTCATACCATAGGGAATTTACATTAGGGATGTAGCGAACCGCCGCCGATGTGTTCGCGAACGCCGTTCGCGAACACCGGCATAATTTGCGAACTGTTCGCGAACTGTTCGCGAACTTCGATCATCCGAAAATCGTTCGATTCGAACGATCGAAGGATTTTAATCGTTCGATCGAACGATTTTCGTTCGAATCGAACGAAAATCGTTCGATTTTAGCGATCGAATGGTCGAATGGGCGACCGATTTTGACGCGAACGCCTATTGGCGAACGTCGCGCGACGTTCGCGAACTTGCGGCGGACGCGAACAGTCGAAGTTCGCGCGAACTAGTTCGCCGGCGAACAGTTCGCTACATCCCTAATTTACATACTGTGCCATGAACCAAGAGATAATCTTTATGGGTTATGGTACTTACTTCCATATGTTCCATGAATTAGCATCAACAAATAGTATCCTACACATCTGCAGGCAGCATCCATTTATACAATATCCATATAGATAGATATATTTTCTACTCTATGTAATTCACATGAACAAAAAAAAAAAAACATTTATTCAAAGAGGTGGAATCCTCCAACCTTGTATTTCATTTATTGTAAAGCTTCTCAAAGTATGGACAGCAACATATACTGAAATTACAGTAAAATGATAGTCTTTATTAGCTCCACTTTAAAAGCAGGCAAAAGGATCAAGGCCTGACGCATTTCAGGCTTTTATGTCCTTAATCATTGACTATGATTAAGGACGTAAGAGCTGAAACACGTCAGGCCTTGATCCTTTTGCCTGTTTTTAAAGTGGAGTCAATAAAGACTATTATTTTACTTTAATTGGAGTATGTTTGCTGTCCAAACTTTGAGGAATACGCTTGAGGTCTTGGGAACGCCTGAGGACTGTGTAGCCTCTCCAAATACGGATTGAGGATTGCATATTCCTTTTCATTTATAATGAACGCGTTGCACAGAATGAAACACAATGGGCCAAATTTACTAATGGGCAAAGTGGCTATTGCTAGCTAAAATTAGCCAGAAATACTATCTACAGGGACATAGCTAATTCACAAACAGGTGTAAAGGGCAATTTACTACCAAATGAGTACATCTTGCCCCTTTGCCAGGCAAGTTTTCACTCAGGCAAATGATTGTTACTCCACAAATTCACCAGTGTTTCCTTTGCCAGGTTATACAAGCTACATCCTCCTCAATCTCATGTCAGCGACATCATATCCTGTATGCCGAAAAGTTATAAAAATGAAAAACGCTGGCGTTTTTTCATACTTCAAAGTGGGATTGTGTTGTAACTGTTAAATATTTTTGTTTTTATATATTTTTCTAACCATTAGAGGGGCATGCCACATTTGTTTTAGGGTGGGCCCATGTCTAGGGCATGAGAGGATCTCTTTTGTTTTTATTTTGCTTCCTTGAACATTTTTAATAACAAGCGGCCACTTCAAGCATTTGCACCAACATCACTAATAAAGATGTATATATATATGACCTCTTCAAAATGGCCTAGGCATAAGTGCACTAACGAAGTTTCGCTAGGCAGAAATAAACATTAGTGAAAGTTTGCTATGAAATGCTCGCGCTGACGAATTTATGCTAGCAAAACTCCGCCACCATTCGGCTGCTGAAATGTAACTTCGCATTTTGATGAATTAGTGTATGTGCTGTGAATTAACATCTGACAGTGGTGCGAAGTGTGGCGAAGCCTTCCAAGGCAAATATTTGCCCTTTAGTGAATTTCCTCCAATGTCTATTAGCCTAAACCAAATTATAAGCATTTACAACAGATCCAGCTAGATAGGAAAGAAATGAATTGTCACTGTCTGACCTCACTAGTGTTTGCCATGTAATGTTGACTAAAGTTGGTTAATGATGGCTCTAAAGCACTGGATATTGTCACGACCGGCACCCAATACCAGAACAAGTGCCAAGCACCCTGATCTCGGCTTCACCAGTAGTGTGACCACCATTGGGCTTCGGGAGGAGCCCTCAGCTTACTTGGGTGCCACCTGGACTTAACGAGAGGTGCAAGGCGAGATGTTCTGGCTGGCAAAGGGGCACGACTGTTAGCAGAGTCTTTTGGGCCGAAGGTCATAGTACAAATGGAGCAGGCAAGAGAATCGTCAGACAGGCTGGGTCGAGGCAGGCAGATATCAAGAATCGTCAGGCAGGCAAGGGTCAAACCGGGTAATCAAACAGATGGGATCAGGCAGAAAGAGTAGTCGTGATGCAGGCAAAGGTCAGAGTTCAGATATCAGAATAGTCAGGAACAGGCAGGGATCAAAACTGGAAATCACAGATAGAGTTTACAGGAACAGACAACACAAGGCTTCAGGAACCACTAGAATCAAGATTCTATCACGGTCAAGGTGCTGTGGACAGAATGGGCAATTTATACTGTGCAGGATTCGCGCCTGCGCCTTTAAATTCCACAGAGGCGCGCCGCACGTGCCTTTGAGATTCAGCGCCTGCAGCCTAACGCACGGCCACGAGATCCGGCGCCTGACACAAACCGCACGGCGCGGCGGGCAACCCCGCCGAGGGGGCGGCAGGCGTCCCTGCCGTCCCCCCACTAGACCACCAGGTATGTTTGTTACAGATATATTGCCATTCTTTACAGGTATCTCCAGTGCCATAAGCTTTGATTGTGGGAGTCCAGCTAAATGTTACCTGTTATGTGGTTGGCACAGAAAAGGTTCAATGATAAACATTTAGCCCAGGTTATTGCAGATATTAAAATCATTCACAATTTTAGTTTTTCTTAGTGAACTGCACATCTGGCCAAGTCTAAAGAGAGCAAGAATTGTTAAGCAGCAATTAGAGTGACTGGATGGGGTGTCAGCATGACAATCCTGCCAAAGGCTATTCTGTAATAAGCCTCCAAGAAAAATCTGTGCTTTCTTTTGCAGTCAAATACGGTACACTGTAATAATATCAACTGAGTTTATTTTAACCTTATATTGACAGATGGGCATATAGCTACAACACCAGTGAGCTAAGTATCCTGCTGATATTCATACCTTCCATTTGCTTGTTTAATCTTATATTTCCCTATCCCAGTCTGAATTGTGCATTAGTTGTCAATATAAATCTTTTTCAATTTGATGTAGAACCAAGATATTTTTTTAAATACTTAGGGGCAAATTCATCAAGGGTCGAATCCCTCGAAATTCGACTGGGGAATAGAATCGAATAGGCAATTCGGGCGAATTTACGCTCTGGCGAATAGTCGAATAGTCGCAGCGTTTTTGCGCTCGATCCAGTACTTCGACTATCGAATGGTGAATAGTCGCAGCGTTTTTGCGCCCGATCTATTTGAATCATTCTACTCAGGCGAATTTACGCCAATTCGATAGTCGAGGAGCACAAAAATTTGAAGTTTTTTTACTTCGAATCCTTCACTCTAAGTTAGTGAATCGGCCCCCTAACCTCTCCCGATGGATGATGAGGCCACCAGAAAAATCTCACTTATTAACCAGGACATATCTTGCTACTACAGGTATGGGATCTATTATCCAGAATGCTCGGGACTTGGGGTTTTTTGGATAATGAATCTTTCTGTAATTTGGATCTTCATACCTTAAGTCTACTAGAAAACCATGTAAACAATAAATAAATTCAATAGGCTGGTTTTGCTTCCAATAAGGATTAATTATATCTTAGTTGGGATCAAGTAGAAGCTTCCGTTTTATTATTACAGAGAAAAAGGAAATCAATTTTAAAAATCTGGATTATTTGATTATAATGGAGTCTTTCGGTAATTCAGAGCTTTCTGGATAACAGGTTTCCGGATAATGGATCCCATATCTGTACTCAGCTGCATGGGCTGTTTTGAAAAACTGAGCTTGACTCTAAACATACCTAACACATTTATACTATAGGAAACTTACATAAATTGCACTATGCCCTCTTGAATTTTAGTGCTGCATTGTTGTGAATGGTGTTTAAT
This sequence comes from Xenopus laevis, assembly GCF_017654675.1. Classification (NCBI taxonomy): domain Eukaryota; kingdom Metazoa; phylum Chordata; class Amphibia; order Anura; family Pipidae; genus Xenopus; species Xenopus laevis. Next base: position 119,521,180 of record NC_054375.1, on the reverse strand, counting down.
TAAACTGTTTGTCCCCTTTGCTAATGTTCTAATGGTACGTAATGCATACGAGTCCTTCTTTAAAAATAGTTTAATGAATACTCACACAATTTTGTGGGCAGGTGCTTAAAGCAGTATTAGATGTAATGTACTTTCAGAGTTATCTTTCATCCTGTACAGGTAATTCAGTACTAAGGAAAAACTTAGACATTTGCCAAAATGTTTCTTATTTGCTTTTGATTGTCTGGTGCAAAGCTTACTGCAGATGCTAACTAGCTCTAGGGCACTGTCCCAGTTGGCTGTAAGAGAAAATGATTTCCTCTATATTCCGTTCCAGTAAATATGAGATTATAATAAAATAACACAGGGTTTCTTTTCTCTTATATTATTTCAATAAAGCCCTCTCTGAAGGCTCTCTGAAACTAGATTAAAAAAAAACGAACAGAATTTTTACTATAAATTAGCATTTGTTATTAGTTCCTAATTATTTCACAGTAAAATGCAAGCCACAGATCATCCATGTTGCTGCTTGTAAACCTTGACAACTAAGTACAGCAGGTTTCTGCTCTGTAATCAGATCACACTGAGCAATTATCTATTTTCAACACATTAAAGGAGAACTAAAGCTTTACATAAAGAAGTATACTGTGCATTATGTTTTGGGCTTCTGTAGCAGCCAAAGACAACCACAACCCTTTAGTGGGGAAGATCTGTGCCCCCAAAGATGCCCCAGTAACTCTCCATCTTCTTTTCTGCTGCTTCACTGCACATGCTCTGTGCTGCTGTCACTTACTGAGCTTAGGGACTGACTCAAAATATACAGTACACATAGAATATTAATGTCACAATATAAGGCTGATTAGTAATTAATACAGATAATTACTACATGGCGACTCAGAAACTAGTGCAACTAGCATCAGAATTTAATAATCAGCCCTGTAGCATCAGCTTATATTACAGACAAACTAATTTTTTGCTTGATAATTTGCTACAACCCCTAAACTCAGCTTTTCAACAGCTGCTCAGAACCCACTGAGCATCTGAGTATCGTAGACACTTTCCAATATGGTGACCCCCTGTGACAAGTTTGAAGTCTTGTATCATTGCTGCTAGTAACAAGCTGAAATGTTAGGCTGGTGCAATAAGTTTAGTATATAAAATATAGAATTTTTAGCAACATTAATTTTTAGGGTTTAGTTCTCCTTTAAGGAGGAGACAACCAGTGGTGTCCTATTCTGGCATCTATGGATAAAACATGGAGTAACTCAGTTTATTCACAAAGAGGAGAGGCATTGTATGACCATTTTGGGATATAGACAACTCCAAGTCCCTTAACTAGTATTAGCAGTTGGGTTGTGGTCAGATAAAAAATAACCCATCAATTTAACATTACTAAAAAACTCACAGGGAGTGCCTAGACTTGGTTCACTACTGAAACTCATCAAGGGATTCCTTGCTTGGCCTATATATGTTAAACTTGAAATAATCCAGTCATCTACTGTAACTTCTAACTTGGAGTGTATTTCTCTTGGTCCTAAAAAAAAATTACATATGTAAGAAAGCTTTCTTTGGTTGTGGTGGGTCCTGGGATAAAAACTTTTCCAGTGTCGACCTGTGTATTTATATATATATATATATATATATATATATATATATATATAATATATATATATATATATATATATATATATATATATATATATATATATATATATCAAGGATATATATATATATATCAAGGATATATATATATATATATATATAAATCCTTGATAATGGCCCCAATGTGGGCTGAAACGTTGGACACAAGAGTGATGTTTGAATAAAGAAATTCTTGATAAAAGCTTTTGGACTGCTGGTCCATATATATATATATATACACACACACACACACACACACACACAGAGGTCGAATCTGGAAATAGTTGTTGTTAGACTACAACTACTGGAACCCCTGACAGCATTAGACTGGAGTTTTCATTTTAGGAATATCTATAGAATTGTCATCTTCCCCTTTTATTTGCGTACATGTCGGTAACCCCTTTTTTGCACACCTAGCTCTAATAAAAGAGTGCACCCATGGTCCATTCTCTGTGTGGCAGGCAAACAAAATCCCATGCTGCAGCTGTGCTGTAGCAGAACAAATTCTCCTGGGCAGACTGTATGACGTTTTATTCTTTAACATGTCAAAACTACAAAATGATACTAGAGATAAAAAAAACTAAACCAAAAACAATTTGTAATTCAAATCCCCAGTTGTGTTCGGAAAAGTCACTGAATTCAGAAATCATGTCCCACTTAAGAGGCAGTGTAACGCATGGATAATACTGAAATCCTTTGCGAAAAATGAGTGAAGTGGAAGGAACAAGAGGAATCATTTTACAAAGTATGCTACTCTGCTTAAAATGAGCATAATATCATTGCCACAGTCAACCATCAAATGGGAAACGGAGAGATATCGTGTTCCCAAAATCCAAAAGAGACTTAGCTACTGCACTTAGCACATCACAGAATCAGTTCAGCTGCACAGAAGGATAATAAAAAATGTATCCCTTAAGCTGAATACAACACAATGTGCTGCATAAACAATAATAACAAACAGTGCTAGCAGGAAATGTTAGCACGTAGCATCTGTTATGATCACATAACAATGAGACAGATGTTTAATCCCAACTGTTAACATAAGATCATTTGTATGTTTGAAGAGAGAGATCCCTTTTGGCTTTGCTCATTTTGTTCATTGTTTCCTAGATGTGTAATTTTTTTTCCAGGAAGGTACTTTTCTCTCTGTTTTTCCACCTTTCTTTTCCGCCTTCAGAGATAGGGAGTGGAAGGACATTTGGCTAAATTTGCAAGTGCAATATTTGCAAGTTGTGTGGTCTTGTTAAAGAGTCCATTGTCCTTTCACCTACACAATCTCATAAGAAGTCCTTGGGCAGATCATCAAAAGTGTTTGGAGTCCAAAATTTGAAAAGGGCCACACATATGAAGCCATACAGTTCCACGATAGCGGCCAAGTTCCTGTGGAGTGAGAGAAACAGTCCCTCGACTCAAGTTAAATCTGTTTCTTTCATTTCATTCTGGCAACAAAAGAAAAAAAGTAAGTGATTATCGCTGGGTTGGAAATTTATTGGCTTTATGAAGGTCTAAGCTTTTTGGGTGGCCCTTTAGTACACAGTTATCTCGGTAATGCTTTTTGAAAAAAAAAAAAAAAGAATATGAAGAAAATAATGAATACATTTTTCAAATTCATTTCTTCAAAATGATAATGCAATGGCAGATGGAGATTTAACAAAAGAGTTAAGTACTAAAGAAAAAGCATTCTCTCTTGAATTTAATATTTGGTCTTCTAAGCTTAGACAAGCATCTTCTAAGCCAGAATCTTTACCGAATATATGCTATTAAAATCTAAACAATTTAATTGGGAGATCCTTAGATAAAGATAAACCTTCCATTTCGACTTGAAAAACTGCCCATTTGCTAATGAACTCTAGATTTAAATTAATTAGAATAATACAAAAACTGTAATAATTTTCTGAAGAAAACTCATAAAGTACTAATTATCTGATGCTTGAGACAAAACTAAAATTGTACAGGTATGGAAACCTGTCATCCAGACAGCTCCAAAACGACAGGATGGTCATCTTCCACAGACTCCATCAAATAATTCTTCTTCTCTGTTTATAATAAAACTGTGCCTTGTACAGGATCCCAACTAAGATATAATTCATTCTTAGTGAAAACAATCCTATTGGGTTTATTTCATGTTTAAATTACTACTTAAGTAGACAATGAATGGAGATCCAAATTATGGAAAGACCCCTTATCTATAAAAAGCCCCAGGCCCCATACCTGTATAGAATTTATTTTGAATACCCTGCGACTATAAATAATGTTGCTTGGTTTTCAAGTTGTATATTGCAGATCAGGTCTGTGCTGCACATTATCACAATAATGGTAAAGAAATGTTGTCATTATTATTTAATCATTGATATATGCTTTAATCTATGTATGTAGAATGCATATCTCTGCTTGAGCACAATTTTGGTCATTTTTTCTGATTGGTAGCATTTGCATAATCAGACATTTCTATCCCTTGATTTTCCCATAATTTAGCATTTGTATCCAACATGTTTCTAGGATCATTTGTGCCACTTATCTGCACATTAAGATAAATGGAAACAACCACTTCCAAGCCACTGTGAGTGGTGAAAGTTCCATAAAGAGACTGAAGCACCTGTTATCCAGGGGTACAAACAGTATATGCCAGGTACGCAGGGAGTGAGAAGTTGAAATATAAAATACCGCAAAGTAAAACTTACTTACTTAGTACTTAAAATATACAAACACATAGTTTTGTAACAGACTAGTTACCAAGTCCATTACAATAATGTCAGGCTCCACTAGTCACTTAATTACCTAGCAACCAAAAACCACCGACATGTTAAGCAATTGCCTAAATAAGTGTGGTTGATTTTTTTCATTTGTCTTCTCCACATATGCAGTAGAAACCTCTTTTCCAATGACTTGGTAGCTGGAAAAGACTACTTACAGTTTTGAAAAAAAAAAAGTTTTGCTGGGATTAGCAGCCACCGATCTGAAAGTAACTTTAGACCCAAAAGGTTTTACTGCTGACAATGCCGGATTTCATACATTATAATATTGTATTATGGAAGACTCCAAACAATATACAAACTATATCATGTATTCTACATACTCCCATGCAATTTCAAATACCCCAAAATGATTCTATACCCATAGCTGCAATTCTTCTGTCCCACACCTCATGATACTCTATGAAACTTTTGTCTTCTATAAGTCTTTTCCCTAAAACAGCTCATCTAACATTTATCATAGATTAAAGAGGCAAAGGACCTCGGAAGTTTATATTAAGTTATATTACCACTGGTATTGTCATCCTTTTCTAAGTGGCCATTATGTCAATGTAATATAGGAAGCTCCAATTACTTGGCATGAAATACAAGATTCTACACAAGGTTGGAGAAGCAAACTTCTGTTGGGAGTTCAAGGAACCCCATAGTTGTTGCTGGTCCAACAATAGTCGACTTTCTTTTCTTACTAACCCCTCTAGCTTGACAGCTCTAACAAGTAGCACCTTTTTTTGTCTATTTCTTTTGGATTTTTACAGACATGCCAAAAGATATTGCGGCTTCATGTAATCACATTAATAATGCAACGTCTTGCATTAACTACTGAGGCAAAACTCAGGTTATCAACCATGTCCATTAAATGGATAAACTAATTTCATTTCATCCTGCTGACTACATTCCCAGTTTAAGACTGTTCACCCATACGTTAATTTGGCAGAAAGCAAATAAAAGAACAGTGCAGACAGCCGTCCCTTGGGTCCATGCTCATCTATCTCAATAAGCCACTTCTGTAACACAGGTCACATTCACCAACGACTTAACGTTTGCAGATCCTCTGTTGACTGAATCATTTCCACTTTTTGTTCATGCAGCTAGACAGGATATCCGGTAAGATGGCGAAGAAGGAGGGAAGTTGGCTCAATCAATTAATGATTTTCTATTAATTTTCCTAATGTCCTGAAGTGTCGTATTACATTTTGTCTGCTCCGATTCCTGTGTTTTGTGAAG